>NW_027309824.1:900000-1198199 GCF_047496795.1 Chiloscyllium punctatum
GGAGGAGAGCGGGGGGAAGGAGAGAGGGGAGAAGGAGAGAGGGGAATGAAGGGGGGCGGAGAGAGGGGTGAAGGAGAGCGGGGGGAAGGAATGGGGACAGAGAGGGGGAGAAAGAGAGAGGGGGGAGGAATTAGGAAAGATAGAGGGGGAAGTAGGGAGGGGAGAAGGAGAAAGGGGAAGAAACAGGGAAGGAAAGGGGGAAAGGGGGAAGGAGAGAGGTGAGAAGGAGAGAGGGGAAGTAAGGGGGAAGGAGAGAGGGGGGCAAGGAAAGAGGGGGAAGGAAAGGGGGGTGAGGAGAGGGTAAGGAATGGGGAAGGAGAGAGGGGAGAAGGAGAGAGGGGAAGGAAGGGGGAAGGAGAGAGGGAGACTGAGAGAGGGAAAGGAAGGGGCAAGGAGAGGGGGGAAGGAGAGAGGGGAGAAGTAGCGACGGGAGAAAGATAGAGGGGAAGGAGGAGGGAAGGAAGGGGGGAGGAGGGAGGGGAGAAAGAGAGATGGGAAGGAGTGAGGGCAGATGGAGAGAGGGAATGAAGGGGGAAGGAGAGAGGGAGAAGGAGAGAGGGGAAGGAAAGACGGAGAAGGAGGGAGGGGGAAGGAGAGGGGAAAGGTGAGGGGGAGAAGGTGTGGGGGAAGGAGAGGGGGAGAAGGTGAGGGGGAAGGAGAGGGGGAGAAGGAGAGTGAGGATGGAGAGGGGGGAGAAGGAGAGAGGGGAAGGAATGAGGGAAGGAGAGGGGAGAAGGAGAGGAGGGATGGAGAGAGGGGAGAAGTAGAGAGGGGAGAAGGAGAGAGAGGACACAGAGAGGGAGAAGGAGGGGGGAAGGAAAGACAGAGAAGGAGGGAGGGGGAAGGAGAGCGGAAAGGAGAGGGGCAGAAGGAGAGAGGGGAGAAAGAGAGCGGGAAAGGTAGGGAGAAGGAGAGAATGAGAGAAGGAAGGGGGGTAGGAGTAGGGGAAGGAGAGAGGGGAGGAGGAGGGGTAGAAGTAAGGGGGAAGGAGAGGAGGGAGAAGGAGAGAGAGGAGAAGGAGAGCGGGGATAAGGAGAAAGTGGAAGGAAGGGGCAAGGAGAGAGTGGGAGGAACGGGGAAGGATAGGGAGGAGAGGGGGGAAGGAGAGAGGGGAGAAGGAGAGTGGGGGGAAGGAATGGGGACAGAGAGAGGGGAGGAGAGAGGGGGGTGGAAGGGGGAAGGAGAGAGTGGGATGTAGGGAGGGGAGAAGCAGAAAGGGGAAGAAACAAGGGGGAAGGGGGGAAGGAAAGGGGAAGGAGAGAGGGGAGAAGGAGAGAGGCGAAGGAAGGGGAAAGGATAGAGGGGGCAAGGAGAGAGGGGAGAAGGAAAGGGGTTGAGGAGAGGGTAAGGAATGGGAGAAGGAGAGAGGGGAGAAGGAGAGAGGGTAAGGAAGGGGGAAAGAGAGAAGGGAGAAGGAGAGAGGGGGCAAGGAAGGGGTAAGGAGAGAGGGGAGGAGAGCGGGGGAAGGAGAGAGGGGAGAAGGAGAAAGTGGAAGGAAGGGGAAGGAGAGAAGGGGGGTAGGAGTGGGCGAAGGAGAGGGGGGGGAGGAGGGGTAGAAGGATGGTGGTAGGAGAGGGGGAGAGTTTGAGAGGGAAAAGGAGAGTGGGGATAAGGAGAAAGTGGAAGGAAGGGGCAAGGAGAGATTGGAAGGAAGGGGGAAGGAGAGGGAGGAGTGGGGAGAAGGAGAGAGGGGAGAAGGAGAGCGGGGGGAAGGAATGGGGACAGAGAGAGGGGAGAAAGAGAGCGGGGGAGGAATAGGGAAGGATAGAGGGGGAAGTAGGGAGGGGAGAAGGAGAGAGGGGAGAAGGAGAGCGGGGGGAAGGAATGGGGACAGAGAGAGGGGAGAAAGAGAGAGGGGGAGGAATGGGGAAGGATAGAGGGGGAAGTAGGCAGCGGAGAAGGAGAAAGGGGAAGAAACAGGGGGAAGGGGGGAAGGAAGGGGGAAGGAGAGAGGGGGCAAGGAGAGAGGGGAGAAGGAAAGGGGGTGAGGAGAGGTAAGGAATGGGAGAAGGAGAGAGGGGAGAAGGAGAGAGGGGAAGGAAGGGGGAACGAGAGAGGGAAACTGAGAGAGGGAAAGGAAGGGGCAAGGAGAGGGGGGAAGGAGAGAGGGGGAAGTAGCGATGGGAGAAAGATAGAGGGGAAGGAGGAGGGAAGGAAGAGGGGAGGAGGGAGGGTGGAAGGAGAGTGGGGAAGGAGTGAGTGGAGAAGGAGAGAGGGGAATGAAGGGGGAAGGAGAGAGGAGAAGGAAGGGGCATGGAGAGAGGGGAGAAGGAGAGAGGGGATTCGGAGAGGGGGAAGGAAAGACGGAGAAGGAGGGAGGGGGAAGGAGAGGGGAAAGGAGAGGGGGAGAAGGTGAGGGGGAAGGAGAGGGGGAGAAGGAGAGTGAGGATGGAGAGGGGGGAGAAGGAAAGAGGGGAAGGAACGAGGGAAGGAGAGGGGAGAAGGAGAGGAGAGATGGAGAGAGGGGAGAAGGAGAGAGGGGAGAAGGAGAGAGAGGACACAGAGAGGGAGAAGGAGGGGGGAAGGAAAGACAGAGAAGGAGGGAGGGGGAAGGAGAGGGGAAAGGTGAGGGGGAGAAGGTGAGGGGGAAGGAGAGGGGGAGAAGGAGAGGGAGGATGGAGAGAGGGGAGAAGGAGAGAGGGGAAGGAGAGAGGGGAGAAGGAGAGAGGGGAAGGAACAGGGGAAGTAGAGGGGGAGAAGGAGAGAGGGGAAGGAAGGGTGAAGGAGAGAGGGGAAAAGGAGACGAGTGGGGAAGAAGAGAGTGGAAGGAAGGGGGAAGGAGAGAGCAGAGAAGGAGAGAGGGGGAAGGTGAGAGGGGGTGGGGTGAAGAGATGGGGGAGAATGAGAAAGGGGAAGGAAGGGGGTAGGAGAGAGGGGAGAAGGAGGGGGGAAGGAACGGGGATGGAGAGAGGGGAGAAGGAGGGAGGGGAAGGAGAGAGGGGAGAAGGAGGGAGGAAGGAGAGAGTGGAAGGAAGGGGGAAGGAGAGAGGGGAAAGAAAGCGGGAAGGGTAGAGGGGAGAAGGAGAGATGGGAGGGGGTTAGGAGTGGGGGAAAGGGAGAGCGGAGGAGGAGGGGTAGAAGGAAGGGGGCAAGGAGAGGGGGAGAAGGAGAGAGGGGAGAAGGAGAGCGGGAATAAGAAGAAAATGGAAGGAAGGGGGAAGGAGAGAGGGGACAAGAAAGTTGGAAGGGGAGAGGGGGAGAATGAGAGAGGGGAAGGAAGGGGGTAGGAGAGGGGGAGAAGGATAGGGGAGAAGGAAGGGGGTAGGAGAGGGGGAGAAGGATAGGGGAGAAGGAAAGATGGGAAGGAAGAGGGAAGGAGAGAGGGAAGAAACAGAAAGGGGAAGGAGAGAGGGGAGAAGGAGAGAGGGGAGAAGGAGAGAAGGGGGGGGTGGAGTGGGAGGAGGAGAGGGGGAGAAGGAGAGAGGATAGAAAGAGTGGGGGAAGGAAGGGGAAGAGGAGAGGGGAGAAGGAGAGATGGGAGAAGGAGGGGTAGAAGGAAGGGGGAAGGAGAGGGGGAGAAGGAGAGAGGGGGAAGGAGTGAAGGGTGAAGGAGCGAGGGTAAGGAATGTGGAAGAAGAGAGGGGAGAAGGTGGGGGGGAGAAGGAGACAGGTGGGGAAGAAGAGCAGGGATGGAAGGGGAGGAGAAAGGGGAGAAGGAGAGGGGGGAAAAAGAGACGGTGGGAATGAGTGAGGGGAAGGAAGCAGGAAGAAGAGTGGATAAGGAGAGAGGGGGGAACGAGAGGGGAAGGAAGGGGGAAGAAGCGTGGGAGAAGGAGAGAGGGGGTAAGGAGAGAGGGGGAAGGAGAGGGGGCAAGGAGAGAGTGGGAAGTAGGGTGGGGAGAAGGAGAAAGGGGAAGAAACAGGGAAGGAAAGAGGAGGAATGGGGGAAGGAATGGGGAAGGAGAGAGGGGAGAAGGAGAGAGGGGAAGGGAGGATGAAGGAGAGAGGGGAGAAGGAGAGAGAGGGAAGGAGAGGAGGGGAAGGAAGGGAGTAAGAGAGAGGGGAGAAGGAGAGGGGAAAGGAGAGAGGGGGAAAGGAGGGAAGGAGTGAGGGGAAAAGGAGATATTGGGAAAGGAGAGAGGGGGAAGGAGAGAGTGGGGAAGGATCGAGGGGGAAGGAGAGAGGGGAGAAGGGGAGAGGGTAGACAAAGAGGGGGAAGGAGGGGGTAAGGAGAGAGGGAGAAGGAGGGAGGGGGAAGGAGAGGGGAAAGGAGTGAGGGGAGAAGTAGAGGGGGAAGGAGAAAGGGGGAATTGGGGAGTGGAGAGTGAGAAAAGGGACGAAACAGGGAAGGAAAGAGGGGGAAGATGGAAGGAAAGGGGAAGGAGAGGGGGAGAAGGAGAGAGGGGAAGGCAGGTGGTTGGAGAGAGGGGAGAAGTAGAGAGAGGGAAGGAGAGGAGGAAAGGATGGGGAGAGAGAGAATGGAGAAGGAGAGTGGAGGGAAGGAAGGGGGAAGAAGGGAGGGGAGAAGGAGAGAGGGGACACAGAGAGGGAGAAGGAGGCGGGAAGCAAAGACAGAGAAGGAGGGAGGGGGAAGGAAAGCGGAAAGGAGAGGGGCAGAAGGAGAGAGGGGAGAAGGAGAGGGGGAACGAGAGGGGGGGGAAGGAGTGGGGGAAGGAGACAGGAGAGAAGGAGAGAGAGGGGAAGGAGAGAGTGGAAGGAAGGGGGAAGGATGGGGGGAAGGACAGAGGGGAGAAGGAGAGAGGGGATGGAAGGATGAAGGAGAGAGGGGAGAAGGAGACGGGTGGGGAAGAAGAGAGGGGAAGGAAGGGGGAAGGAGAGAGGGGAGAAGGAGAGAGGGGGGAAGGAGAGGAGGGAAGGAAGGGGAGAGAGAGAATGGAGAAGGAGAGTGGAGGGAAGGAAGGGGGAAGGAGAGAGGGGAGAAGGAGAGAGGGGGCACAGAGAAGGAGAAGGGGGGAAGGAAAGACGGAGAAGGAGGGAGGGGGAAGGAGAGTGGAAAGGAGAGGGGCAGAAGGAGAGAGGGGAGGAGAGGGGGAACGTGAGAGGGGAGAAGGAGCGGGTGAAGGAGAGAGGAGAGAAGGACAGAGAGGAAGGATGGGCGAAGGAGATAGGGGAAAAGGAGAGAGGGGAAGGAAGGGGGAAGGAGAGGGGGAAGAAGAGAGGGGAGAAGGAAAGAGGGGAAGGGAGGATGAAGGAGAGAGGGGAGAAGGAGACAGGTGGGGAAGAAGAGAGGGGAAGGAAGGGTGAAGGAGAGAGGGGAGAAGGACAGGGGGAAGGAGAGAGGGGGGAAGGAGAGAAGGGATGGAAGGATGAAGGAGAGAGGGGAGAAGGAGATGGGTGGGGAAAAAGAGAGGGGAAGGAAGGGGGAAGGAGAGAGGGGAGAAGGAGAGGGGAAAAGGAGATATTGGGAAAGGAGAGGGGGGGAAGGAAAGAGTGGGGAAGGATCGAGGGGAAGGAGAGAGGGGAGAAGGAGAGGGGGAAGGAGAGAGGGGGAAGTAGGGAGGGGAGCGGGAGAAAAGGGACGAAACAGGGAAGGAAAGAGGGGGAAGGGGGAAGGAAGGGAGAAGGAGAGAGGGGTGAAGGAGAGAGCGGACACAGAGAGGGAGAAGGAGGGGGGGAAGGAAAGACAGAGAAGGAGGGAGGGGGAAGGAGAGCGGAAAGGAGAGGGGCAGAAGGAGAGAGGGGAGAAGGAGAGGGGGAACGAGAGAGGGGAGAAGGAGTGGGGGATGGAAGGATGAAGGTGAGAGGGGAGAAGGAGACTGGTGGGGAAAAGGAGAGGGGAAGGAAGGGGGAAGGAGAGAGGGGAGAAGGAGAGAGGGGGGAAGGAGAGGAGGGAAGGAAGGGGCGAGAGAGAATGGAGAAGGAGAGTGGAGGGAAGGAAGGGGGAAGAAGGGAGGGGAGAAGGAGAGAGGGGCACAGAGAAGGAGATGGAGGGGGGAAGGAAAGACGGAGAAGGAGGGAGGGGGAAGGAGAGCGGAAAGGAGAGGGGCAGAAGGTGAGAAGGGAGAAGGAGAGAGGGGAAGGAAGGGGGAAGGAGAGAGGGGAGAAGGAGAGAGGGGGAAGGAGAGAGTGGAAGGAAGGGGGAAGGAGAGGGGGAAGGACAGAAGGGAGAAGTAGAGAGGGGATGGAAGGATGAAGGAGAGAGCGGAGAAGGAGACGGGTTGGGGAAGGAGAGAGGGGAGAAGGAGAGAGGGGGAAGGAGAGGAGGGAAGGAAGGGTAGAGAGAGAATGGAGAAGGAGAGTGGAGGGAAGGAAAGGGAAGGAGAGAGGGGAGAAGGAGAGAGGGGACACAGTGAGGGAGAAGGAGGGGGAAGGAAATACGGAGAAGGAGGGAGGGGGAAGGAGAGTGGAAAGGAGAGGGGCAGAAGGAGAGGGTGAACGAGAGAGGAGAGAAGGACAGAGGGGAAGGAACGGGGAAGGAGAAAGGGAAGAGGGAGTGAGGGGGAAGGAGAGAGTGGAAGGGAGGGGGAAGGACAGATGGGAGAAGGAGAGAGGGGATGGAAGGATGAAGGAGAGAGGGGAGAAGGAGACGGGTGGGGAAGAAGAGAGGGGAAAGAAGGGGGAAGCAGAGAGGGGAGAAGGAGAGTGGGAACGAGAGAGGGGGGAAGTAAGGGGGAACGAGAGAGTGGAAAAGAAGAGAGGGGGAAAGGAGAGAGGGGAAGAACGGAGTAAGGAGAGAGGGGAGGAGAGAGGGGAAGGAAGGGGGAAGGAAGGGGGAAGGAGAGAGGGGAGAACGAGAGAGGTGAAGGGAGGATGAAGGAGAGAGGGGAGATGGAGACTGGTGGGGAAGAAGAGAGGGGAAGGAAGGGGGAAGGAGAGAGGGGAGAAGGAGAGGGGGAAGGAGAGAGGGGGAAAGGAGGGAAGGGGAGAGGGGAAAAGGAGAGATTGGGAAAGGAGAGAGAAGGAAGGAGTGAGTGGGGAAGGATCAAGGGGGAAGGAGAGAGGGGGAGGAGAGAGGGTAGACAAAGAGGGGGGAAGGAGGGGGTAAGGAGAGAGGGAGAAGTAGGGAGGGGGAAGGAGAGGGGAAAGGAAAGAGGGGAGAAAGGAGAGGGGGGACGAGAGAGGGGAGAAGGAGTGGGGGAAGGACAGAGGAGAGAAGGAGAGAGGGGAAGGAAGGGGGAAGGAGATAGGGGAGAAGGAGAGAGGGGATGGAATGATGGAGGAGAGAGGGGAGAAGGAGACGGGTGGGGAAGAAGAGAGGGGAAGGAAGGGGGAAGGAAGGGGGAAGGAGTGTGGGGAGAAGGAGAGAGGGGGGAAGGAGAGGAGGGAAGGAAGGGGAGAGAGAGAATGGAGAAGGAGAGTGGAGGGAAGGGGGAAGGAGAGAGGGGAGAAGGAGAGAGGGGACACAGAGAGGGAGAAGGAAGGGGGGAAGGAAAGACGGAGAAGGAGGGAGGGAGAAGGAGAGTGGAAAGGAGAGGGGTAGAAGGAGAGAGGGGAGAAGGAGAGGGGAAATGAGAGAAGAGAGAAGGACAGAGAGGAAGGAAGGGGGAAGGAGATATGGGAAAAGGAGAGAGGGGAAGGAAGGGGGAAGGAGAGAGGGGGAAGGAGAGAGCGGAAGAAAGGGGGAAGGAGAGGGGGAAGGAGAGAGGGGAGTAGGAGAGAGGGGAAGGGAGGATGGAGGCGAGAGGGGAGAAGGAGACGGGTAGGGAAGAAGAGAGGGGAAGGAAGGGTAAAGGAGAGAAGGGAGAAGGAGAGGGGGAAGGAGAGAGGGGGAAAGGAGGGAAGGGGAGAGGGGAAAAGGAGAGATTGGGAAAGGAGAGAGGGGGGAAGGAACGAGTGGGGAAGGATCGAGGGGGAAGGAGAGGGTGGGAAGGAGAGAGGAGAGAAGGACAGAGAGGAAGGAAGGGGGAAGGAGATATGGGAAAAGGAGAGAGGGGAAGGAAGGGGGAAGGAGAGAGGGGGAAGGAGAGAGCGGAAGAAAGGGGGAAGGAGAGGGGGAAGGAGAGAGGGGAGTAGGAGAGAGGGGAAGGGAGGATGGAGGCGAGAGGGGAGAAGGAGACGGGTAGGGAAGAAGAGAGGGGAAGGAAGGGTAAAGGAGAGAAGGGAGAAGGAGAGGGGGAAGGAGAGAGGGGGAAAGGAGGGAAGGGGAGAGGGGAAAAGGAGAGATTGGGAAAGGAGAGAGGGGGGAAGGAACGAGTGGGGAAGGATCGAGGGGGAAGGAGAGGGTGGGAAGGAGAGAGGGTAGACAAAGAGGGGGGAAGGAGGTAGTAAAGAGAGAGGGAGAAGGAGGGAGGAGGAAGGAGAGGGGAAAGGAGAGAGGGGAGAAGGAAGAGGGGGGAAGGAGAGGAGGGAAGGAAGGGGAGAGCGAGAGAATGGAGAAGGAGAGTGGAGGGAAGGAAGGGGAAGGAGAGAAGGGAGAAGGAGAGAGGGGACACAGAGAGGGATAAGGAGGGGGGAAGGAAAGACGTAGAAGGAGGGAGGGGGAAGGATAGCGGAAAGGAGAGGGGCAGAAGGAGAGAGGGGAGAAGGAGAGGGGGAACGTGAGAGGGGAGAAGGAGTGGGGGAAGGAGAGAGGAGAGAAGGACAGAGAGGAAGGAAGGGGGAAGGAGATAGGGGAGAAGGAGAGAGGGGGAAGGAGTGAGGGGGAAGGAGAGAGTTGAAGGAAGGGGGAAGGAGAGGGGGAAGGACAGAGGGGAGAAGGAGAGAGGGGATGGAAAGATAAAGGAGAGAGGGGAGAAGGAGACGGTTGGGGAAGAAGAGAGGGGAAGGAAGGGGGAAGGAGAGAGGGGAGAAGGAGAGAGGGGGGAAGGAGAGGAGGGAAGGAAGGGGAGAGAGAGAATGGAGAAGGGAAGTGGAGGTGAGGAAGGGGGAAGGAGAGAGGGGAGAAGGAGAGAAGGAGGGGGGAGGAGTGGGGGAAGGAAGGGGAAGAGGAGTGGGAAGAAGGAGATAGGGGAGAAGGAGGTGTAGAAGGAAGGGGGAAGGAGGGGGGAGAAGGAGAGAGGGGGAAGGAGAGAAGGGTGAAGGAGAGAGGGTAAGGAATGTGGAAGAAGAGAGGGGAGAAGGTGAGGGGGAGAAGGAGACAGGTGGGGATGAAGAGAATAGAATGAAGGGGGAGGAGAAAGGGGAGAAGGAGTGGGGAACGAGAGGGTGGGAAGGAGTGAGGGGAAGGAAGCGGGAACGAGAGTGGAGAAGGAGAGAGGGGTGAACGAGGGGGAAGGAAGGGGCAAGGAGAGAGTGGGAAGTAGGGTGGGGAGAAGGAAAAAGGGGAAGAAACAGGGAAGGAAAGAGGGGGAATGGGGGAAGGAATGGGGAAGGAGAGAGGGGAGAAGGAGAGAGGGGAAGGAAGGAGTAAGGAGAGAGGGGAAAAGGAGAGAGGGGAAGGAAGGGGGAAGGAGAGGGGGAAGGAGAGAGGGGGGAAGGAGAGAGGGAAGACAAAGAGGGGGGAAGGAGGGGGTAAGGAGAGAAGGAGAAGGAGGGAGGGGGAAGGAGAGGGGAAAGGAGAGAGGGGAGAAGGAGAGGGGGAAGGAGAGAGGGGGAAGTAGGGAGAGGAGAGGGAGAAAAGGGACGAAACAGGGAAGGAAAGAGGGGGAGGTGGGAAGGAAGGGGGAAGGAGAGAGCGGAGAAGGAGAGAGGGGAAGGAAGGGGGTAGGAGAGAGGGGAGAAGGAGAGAGGGGGAAGGAGAGAGGGGGAAAGGAGGGAAGGGGAGAGGGGAAAAGGAGAGATTGGGAAAGGAGAGAGGGGGAAGGAGTGAGTGGGGAATGATCGAGATGGAAGGAGAGAGGGGGAGGAGAGAGGGTAGACAAAAAGGGGGGATGGAGATGGTAAGGAGAGAGGGAGAAGTAGAGAGGGGGAAGGGGAGGGGAAAGGAGAGAGGGGAGAAGGACAGGGGGAAGGAGAGAGGGAGAAGTAGGGTGGGGAGAGGGAGAAAAGGGACGAAACAGGGAAGGAAAGAGGGGGAAGGGGGAAGGAAGGGGGAAGGAGAGGAGGGAAGGAAGGGGAGAGAGAGAGAATGGAGAAGTAGAGTGGAGGGTAGGAAGTGGGAAGGAGAGAGGGGACACAGAGAGGGAGAAGGAGGGGGGAAGGAAAGACAGAGAAGGAGGGAGGGGGAAGGAGAACGGAAAGCAGAGGGGCAGAAGGAGAGAGGGGAGAAGGAGAGTGGGAACGAGAGAGGGGAGAAGGAGTGGGGGAAGGACAGAGGAGAGAAGGACAGAGGGGAAGGAAGGGGGAAGGAGATAGGGGAGAAGGAGAGAGGGGATGGAAGGGGGAAGGAGAGAGGGGAGAAGGAGACGGGTGGGGAAGAAGAGAGCGGAAGGAAGGGGGAAGGAGAGAGGGGAGAAGGAGAGAGGGGAAAGGAGAGGAGGGAAGGAAGGGGAGAGAGAGAATGGAGAAGGAGAGTGGAAGGAAGGAAGGGGGATGGAGAGAGGGGAGAAGGAGACGGGTGGGGAAGAAGAGAGGGGAAGGAAGGGGGAAGGAGAGAGGGGAGAAGGAGAGGGGGGAAGGAGAGGAGGGAAGGAAGGGGAGAGAGAGAATGAAGAAGGAGAGTGGAGGGAAGGAAGGGGGAAGGAGAGAGGGGAGAAGGAGAGAGGGGACACAGAGAGGGAGAAGGAGGGGGGAAAGAAAGTCGGAGAAGGAGTGAGGGGGAAGGAGAGCGGAAAGGAGAGGGGCAGAAGGAGAGAGGGGAGAAGGAGAGGGGGAACGTGAGAGGGGAGAAGGAGGGGGAAAGGAGATAGGGGAGAAGGAGAGCGGGGAAGGAAGAGGGAAGGAGAGAGTGGAGAAGGAGAGAGGGGGAAGGAGAGAGTGGAAGGAAGGGGGAAGGAGAGGGGGAAGGATAGAGGGGTGAAGGAGAGAGGGAATGGAAGGATGAAGGAAAGAGGGGAGTACGAGACGGGTGGGGAAGAAGAGAGGGGAAGGAGAGGGGGAAGGAGAGAGGGGGGAAGGAAGGGGGAACGAGAGAGTGGAGAAGGAGAGAGAGGGGAAGGAGAGAGGGGAAGCATGGGGGAAGGAGAGAGGGGAGAAGGAGAGAGGGCAAGGAACGGGGAAGGAGAGAGGGGAGAAGGAAGGGGAAAGAAGAGAGCCGAGAAGGACAGAGAGGAGAAGGAGAGGGACGAAGGAGCGGGGGAAGGAGCGAGGGAAGAAGGAGAAAGGGGAGGTCAGAGAGAGGACAAAGAGAGTGGGGAAGGAGAGAGATGAAAAGAGGTGGAAAGGAGTGAGTGGGAATAAGGGTGGAAGGAGAGAGGGGGGTAGGAGAGAGTGGGGGGAACAAGAGAGGGGGAAGGGAGAAGGAGTGAGGGGAAAAGGAGAGGGGAATGGGGAGTGGGAAGTACAGAGGGGAAGAGGAGAGAGAGGAGAAGGAGAGATTGGAGAAGGAGAGGGGGGAAGGAGAGAGGGGGAAGGAGAGACGGGAGAAGGATAGAGGGGAATGAGGAGGGAAGGAAGGGGGGAGGAGGGAGGGGAGAAGGAGAGAGGGGAAGGAGGGCGGGGAGAAGGAAGGAGGCGAGAATGAGGGACGGGAGAAGGAGGGAGGGGAGAAGGAGGTTGAAGGAGAGAGGGGGCAAGAAAGGGGAGAGGGGGAGAATGTGAGAGGGGAAGGAAGGGGAAAGGAGAGAGGGGAGAAAGAGAGCGGGGAAGGTAGGGGGAAGGAGAGAAGGAGAGAAGGGTGGGGGAGTAGGAGTGGGGGTAGGAGTGAGGGAAGGAGGAGGGGTAGAAGGAAGGGGGAAGGAGAGGGGGAGAAGGAGAGAGGGGAGAAGGAGAGCGGGGATAAGGAGAAAGTGGAAGGAAGGGGGAAGGAGAGAGTGGAAGGAAGGGGGAAGGGGAGAGAGGAGAGGGAGGAAGGAGAGAGGGAGAAGGAGAGCGGGGGGAAGGAATGGGGAAGGAGAGAGGGGAGAAAGAGAGAGGGGAAGGAAGGGTGTAGGAGAGGGGGAGAAGGAGAGCGGGGGGAAGGAGAGAGGGGACATGGAGAGGGGGACAGAGGGGGTGGAAGGAAAGACAGAGAAGGAGAGAGGGGGAAGGAGAGGGGAAAGGAGAGAGTGCGAGGGAGGGTGGAAGGAGAGTGGGGGGAAGGAAAGAGTGGGGAAGGAGGGAAGGAGTGAGGGGAGAAGGAGAGATGGTGAAAGGAGACGTGGAGGAGAGAGGTGGAAGGAGAGAGTGGGGATGGATAGAGGGGGAAGGAGAGAGGGGGGAAGGGGAGAGGGGGGTAAGTAGAGAGGAAAGGAAGGGGGAAGGAGAGGGTGGAAGGAAGGGAGAAGGAGAGAGGGGAGAAGGAGAGCGGGGAAATGAAGGGGGGAGGGGAGAAACAGCGGGGAAGGAAGGGGTAGGAGAGAGGGGAGAACGAAGGGGGAAGGAGAGAGGGGGGAAAGAGAGGGGATAAAGAGAGGGGGGAAGGAAAGGGGGACGGATAGGGGGGAAGGAGAGAGTGGGAAGGTGGGTGGAAGGATAGAGGGGAAGGAGAGAGTGGAGAAGGAGGGGGAAAACAAGAGAGGGGGAAGGAGGGAAGGAGTGAGGGGAGGAGAGATGGGGAAAGGAGAGAGGGTAGAAGGAGAGGGAGGAAGGAGGGGGGAAGGAGAGAGGGAGAAGGAGGGAGGGGGAAGGAGAGGGGAAAGGAGAGAGTGCAGAAGGAGAGGGGGAAAGAGAGAGGGGGAAGTAGGAAGGGGAAAAGGAGAATGGGGAAGAAACAGGGAAGGAAAGAGGGAGAAGGGGAAGGAAAGGGGAAGGAGAGAGGGGAGAAGGAGAGAAGGGAAGGAAGGGGGAAGGAGTGAGGGTAGAAGGAGAGAGGGGAAGGAAGGGGGAAGGAGAGAGGCGAGAAGGAGAGAGGCGAGAAGGAGAGAGGGGAGAAGGAGAGAGGGGAAGGAAGGGGGAAGTAGAGAGGGGGAAGGAAAGGGGAAAGAGAGAGGGGAGAAGGAGAGAGGGGAAGGAAATGGGGAGGAGCGAGGGGAGAAGGAGAGAGGGGAAGGAAGGGGGAAGGAGAGAGGGGAGAAGGAGAGAGGGTAAGGAATGGGGAAGGAGAGAGGGGTGAAGGAGAGAGTGAAAGGAAGGGGGAAGGAGAGAGGGGACACAGAGAGGGGGGAAGGAGAGATGGGGGAAGGAGCGAGGGGAAGGAAGGGAGAACGAGAGAGTGGAGAAGGAGAGAGGGGGAAGGAAGGGGGAAGGAGAGGGAGAGAAGGAGAGATGGGAAAGAAGGGGGAAGGAGAGAAGGGGAAGGAAGGGGGAAGGAGAGAGGGGAGAAGGAGAGAGGGGGAGGAGACGGGTTGAAGGAGAGATGGTAAGGAATGGGGAAGGAGAGAGGGGTGAAGGAGAGAGTGAAAGGAAGGGGGAAGGAGAGAGGGGACACAGAGAGGGGGGAAGGAGAGATGGGGGAAGGAGCGAGGGGAAGGAACGGAGAACGAGAGAGTGGAGAAGGAGAGGGGGGAAGGAAGGGGGAAGGAGAGAGGGGAGAAGGAGAGATGGGAAGGAAGGGGGAAGTAGAGAGGGGGAAGGAAGGGGGAAGGAGAGAGGGGAGAAGGAGAGAGGGGGAGGAGACGGGTTGAAGGAGAGATGGTAAGGAATGGGGAAGGAGAGAGGGGAGAAGGAGAGAGTGGAAGGAAGGGGGAAGGAGAGGGGGAGAAGGAGAGGGGGGAAGGAAGGGGGAAGGAGAGAGGGGAGAAGGAGAGAGGGGGAAGAAGAGAGGGGAGAAGAATAGAGGACCTGAATTTTCTCTAAGTGGTTACTGATTTACACTAACCCAGCATTTTCTCAGAGTCAAGGTTGTACCGACCTGAAAATTTTCCAACTGTCAGTGGTTACTGATTTGTGCTCACATGAAATTTTTCCAACTGTCAGTGGTTAGTGATTTATACTGACCCCAAATTATTCCAAGTGTCGGTGGTTACTGATTTGCACTGCCCTGAGGTTTGTCAATGTGTCAGTATTTCCTGATTTGCACCGACCAGAATTATTTTTCCATGTATCAGTGGTTACTGATTTGTACTGATCACAAATTAGTTTCAGTTTTGGTGGTCGCGGACTTCTACTGACCTGGACCTTTTCTAAGTGTGGATGGTGACTGATTTGCACTGACCCAAATTCTTTTAAAATGACAGTGCTCACTGATTTGTACTGGCCCGTAATTTCTCTAAATGTTGGTGGTTACTGATTTGTACTCACCCAATATTTTTCGAAGTGTCAGTGCTCACTGATTTGAACTGACCCTAAATTTTTTCCAACTGTCTGTGGTTACTGATTTGTAACTGACCCTCAGTTTTTCGAAGTGTGGATGATGACTGATTTGTACTGACCCGATTTTTTTAAAATCTCAGAGCTTATCGATTTGTACTGACCCACAATTTTTTCAACCGTCTGTGGTTACTGATTCGTACTGATCCTAAATTTTTCCAACTGTCAGTGGTTATTGATTTCTACTGACCTGAAATTATTCTAAGTGTCAGTGATTACTGATTTGCACTGCCCTGAAGTTTGTCGAAGTGTCAGTGTTTCCTAATTTGCACCGACCAGAATTTTTTCCGTATCAGTAGTTACTGATTTGTACTGACCCCAATTTAGTCTCAGTTTTGGTGGTTATTGATTTCTACTGACCCGAACCTTTTCTAAATGTGGATGGTTACTGATTTGCACTGACCCAAATTCTTTTGAAATGTCAGTGCTCACCACTTTTGGGTGATTACTGAATTGTACTCACCCAATATTTTTCGAAGTGTCAGTGTTTACTGATTCGAACTGACCCAAAATTTTTTGAAGTGTTAGTGCTTACTGATTTGTAACTGACCTCAGTTTTTCAAATTGTGGATGGTGACTGATTTGTACTGAACTGATTTTTTTTTAAACCTCAGCGCTTACCGATTTGTACTGACCTGCAATCTTTCCAACTGTCTGTGGTTACTGATTTTCACTGACCCTAAATTTTAGCAACTGTCAGTGGTTATTGATTTCTAATGACTAGAAATTATTCTCTGTGTCGGTGATTACTGATTTGCACCGACCTGAGGTTTGTCAAAGTGTCAGTGTTTCCTGATTTGCACCGACCAGAATTTTCTTTCCATGTATCAGTGTTTACTGATTTGCACTGACCCCAAATTATTCTGTTTTGGTGGTTACTGATTTGTACTGACCCAAACTTTTTCTAAATGTGGATGGTTACTGATTTGTACTGACCCGTAATTTCTCTAAATGTTGGTGGTTACTGATTTGTACTCACCTAATATTTTTTGAAGTGTCAGTGCTTACTGATTTGAACTGACCATAAATTTTTCCACCTGTCGGTGGTCACTGATTTTCACTGACTAGAAATGTTTTGAAGTGTTAGTGCTTACTGATTTGAACTGAACCAAATTTTGCCAACTGTCGATGGTTATTGATTTCTACTGACCTGAAATTATTTGAAGTGTCAGTGGTTACTGACTTGCATTGCCCTGAAGTTTGTCGAAGTGTCAGTGTTTACGGATTTGCACCGACCAGAATTTTCTTCCACGTATCAGTGTTTACTGATTTGTACTGACCCAAAATTATTGTCAGTTTTGGTGGTTACTGATTTCTACTGACCCCAACCTTTTTCTAAGAGTGGATGGTGACTGATTTGCACTGACCCAAAGTCTTTTGAAATGTCAGTGCTCACCACTTTTTGGTGGTTACTGATTTGTACTCACCCAATATTTTTCGAAGTGTTAGTGCCTACTGATTTGAACTGACCCTAAATTTTTCCAAATGTCAGTGGTTACTGATTTCTACTGACAAGAAATTATTCCAAGTGTCGGTGGTTACTGAGTTGAACTGCCCTGAAGTGTGTCGAAGTGTCATTGTTTCCTGATTTGCACCGACCAGAATGTTTTCCACGTATCAGTGTTTACTGATTTGTACTGACCCCAAATTATTCTCAGTTTTGGTGTGGATGGTGATTGATTTGCACTGACCCAAATTCCTTTTAAGTGTCAGTGCTCATCAATTTGTACTGACCCGAAATTATTCTAAGTGTCGGTGGTTACTGATTTGCACTGTCCTAAAGTGTGTCGAAGTGTCAGAGTTTCCTGATTTGCACCGACCAGAATTTTATTTTCATGTATCAGTAGTTACTGATTTGTACTGACTTGAAATATTTCAAACTGTCAGTGGTTACTGATTTGCATGGCCCCAAAGTTTGTCAAAGTGTCGGTGTTTCCTGATTTGTATCAACCAGAATTTTTTTTCCATGTATCAGTGCTTACTGATTTGAATAGGCCATAAACTTTTCAAACTGTCAGTAGTTACTGATTTTCACTGACTAGAAATTTTTTGAAGTGTTCGTGCTTGTTGATTTGAAATGACCCTACATTTTTCTAACTGTCAGTGGTTACTGATTTGTAACTTACCCTCAGTTTTTCTAAGTGTGGATAGTGACTGATTTATATTGACCAGAATTTTTTTTGAAATCTCAGTGCTTTCCGATTTGTACTAACCCACAATTTTTCCAACCGTCTGTGATTACTGAGTTGCACTGACCCAAATTCTTTTGAAGTGCCAGTGCTCACCGATTTGTACTGACCAAAATGTTTCTTACTGTCACTGGTTCCTGATTCGTACTGACTTGAAATTTTTCAAATAGTCGGTGATTACTGATTTGCACTGCCCTGAAGTTTGTCGAATTGTCAGTGTTTCCAGATTTGCACCGACCAGAATTTTTTTCCATGTACCAGTGGTTACTGATTTGTACTGACCCCAAATTATTCTCTGTGTCGGTGGTTACTGATTTTCACTGACCCTAAATTTTTCCAACTGTCAGTGGTTACTGATTTTCACTGACCAGAAATTGTTTGAACTGTTGGTCATTACTGATTTTCACTGAGCAGAAATTGTTTGAACTGTTGGTCATTACTGATTTTCACTGACCAGAAATTGTTTGAACTGTTGGTCATTACTGATTTTCACTGACCAGAAATTGTTTGAACTGTTGGTCATTACTGATTTGAACTGACCAACTAGAATTTTTTTCCATGTATCATTACTTACTAATTTGAACTGAGCCTAAATTTTTCCAACGGTCAGTGTTTGCTGATTTGCACCGACCAGAATTTTTATTCTATGTATCAGTGGTTACTGATTTGCACTGTCCTAAAGTGTGTCGAAGTGTCAGAGTTTCCTGATTTGCACCGACCAGGATTTTTATTCCATGCATCAGTGGTTACTGATTTGTACTGACCACAAATTAATCTCTGTGTCAGTGGTTATTGATTTCTACTGATCCGAACATTTTCTAAGTGTAGATGGTGACTGATTTGCATTGTCCCAAATTCTTTTAAAATGTCAGTGCTCACCGATTTGTACTGACCCCTAAATTCTCTAAATGTTGGTGATTACTGATTTGTACACACCCAACATTTTTCAAACTGTCAGTGCTTACTGATTTGAACTGACCCTAAATTATTCCAACTGTCGGTGGTTACTGATCTGTAACTGACCCTCAGTTTTTCTAAGTATGGATAGTGACTGATTTGTACTGACCTGAATTATTTTGAAATCTCAGTGCTTATCGATTTGTACTGACTCACAATTTTTCCAACCATCTGTGGTTACTGATTTGCACTGACCTAAATTTTTCCAACTGTCAGTGATTATTGATTTCTACTGACCTGAAATTATTCTCTGTGTCAGTGATTACTGATTTGCACTGCCCTGAAGTGTGTCGAAGTGTCATTGTTTCTTGATTTACACCGACCAGAATGTTTTCCACGTATCAGTGTTTACTGATTTGTACTGACCCCAAATTATTCTCAGTTTTGGTGGTTACTGATTTCTACTGACCCAAACCTTTTTCTAAGTGTGGATGGTTACTGATTTGCACTGACCCAATGCTCACTGATTTGTACTGACCTGAAATGTTTCTTACTGTCACTGGTCCCTGATTCGTACTCACTTGAAATTTTTCAAACTGTCAGTGGTTACTGATTTGTACTGCCCCAAAGTTTGTCGAAGTGTCAGTGTTTCCTGATTTGCACCAACCAGAATTTTTTTCCATGTATCAGTGCTTACTGATTTGAGCTGACCCTAAATTTTTCCAACTGTCAGTGGTTACTGATTTGCACCGACCAGAATTTTTATTCCACATATCACTGGTTACTGATTTGTACTGACACCAAATTATTCTCAGTTTTGGTGGTTATTGATTTCTACTGACCCGAACCTTTTCTAAGTGTGGATGGTGACTGATCTGCACTGCCCCAAATTCTTTTGAAATGTCAGTGCTCACTGATTTGTACTGACTGTAATTTCTCTAACTGTTGGTGATTACTGATTTGTGCTTACCCAATATTTTTCAAAGTGTCAGTGCTTACTGATTTGAACTGACCCTAAGTCTTTCTACCTTCAGTGGTTACTGATTTTTACTGACTTGAAATTTGTCTAACTGTCAATGGTTATTGATTTGAAATGAACCAAATTTTTCCAACTGTCGGTGGTTATTGATTTCTACTGACCTGAAATTATTCCATGTATCGGTGGTTACTGATTTGCACTGCCCTGAAGTTTGTCGAAGTGTCAGTGTTTACGGATTTGCACCGACCAGAATTTGCTTTCCATGTATCAGTGGTTACTGATTTCTACTGACCCGAAACATTTTTTGAGTGTGGATGGTCACTGATTTGCACTGTCCCAAGTTCTTTTGAAATGTCAGTGCTCACCAATTTGAACTGACCCATAATTATTCCAAATGTCAGTGGTTACTGATTTGTAATGACCCAAAATGTTTCTTACTGTCACTGGTTCCTGGTTTGTACTGACTTGAAATTTTTCAAACTGCCAGTGGTTACTGATTTGCACTGCCCCAAAGTTTGTCGAAGGGTCAGTGTTTCGACCAGAATGTTTTTCCATGTACCAGTGTTTACTGCTTTGCACTGACCTGAACATTTTCTCAGTGTCGGTAGTGACTGATTTTTCCTGAGCACAAATGTTCCTAAGCGTGGATGGTGACTGATTTGCACTGTCACAAAGATTTTCCAAGAGTCAATGTTTTGACCAGAATTTTTTTCCATGAATCACTAGTTACTGATTTTTACTGACCACAAATTTTTCTAATGGTTACTAATTTAAACTGTCCCAAAATGTTTTGAAATGTCAGTGCTCACCGATTTGTACAGACTCGAAATTCATCCAAATGTCGGTGGTTACTGATTTAGAGTCGTAGAGTCATAGAGGTGTACAGGATGGAAACAGACCCTTCGGTCCAACGTGTCCATGCTGACCAGATATCCCAACCCAATCTAGTCCCACCTGCCAGTACCTGGCCCATATCCCCCCAAACCCTTCCTATTCAAATACCCATCCAATTGCCTCTTAAATGTTGCAATTGTACCAGCCTCCACCACATCCTCTGGCAGCTCATTCCATACACTACCAAGTGTGTGAAAACTTTGTCCCTTAGGTCTCTTTTATATCTTTCCCCTCTCAACCTAAACCTTTGCCCTCTAGTTCTGGACTCCCCGACCGCAGGGAAAATACTTTGTCTATTTATCCTATCCATGCCCCTCATGATTTTGAAAACCTCTATCAGGTCACCCCTCAGCCTCTGACGCTCTAGGGAAAACAGCCCCAGCCTGTTCAGCCTCTCCCTATAGCTCAAAACTTCTAAGCCTGGCAACATCCTTGTGAATCTTTTCTGAACCCTATCAAATTTCACAACATCTTTCCGATGGGAAGGAGACCAGAAATGCATGCAATATTCCAACAGTGGCCTACCCAATGTCCTGTATAGCCAAAACATGACCTCCCAACTCTGTACCCAATACTCTGACCAATAAAGGAAAGCAGACCAAACGCCTTCTTCACTATCCTATCTACCTGCGGCACTACTTTCAAGGAGGTATGAACCTGCACTCCAAGGTCTCTTTGTTCAGCAACACTCCCCAGGACCTTACCATTAGGTGGATAGGTCATGCTAAGATTTGCTTTCCCAAAATTCAGCACCTCGCATTTATCTGACTTAAAAGCCATCTGCCACTTCTCAGCCCATTGGCCCTTCTGGTCCAGATCCTGTTGTAATCTGAGGTAACCCGCTACACCTCCAATTTTGGTGTCATCCGAAAACGTACTAACTGTACCTGTTATGCTCGCATCCAAATCATTTATGTAAATGAAAAAAGTAGTGTACCCAACTCTGATCCTTGTGGCACTCCACTGGTCACAGGCCTCCAGTCTGAAAAACAACCCTCCACCACCACCCTCTGTCTTCTACCTTTGAGCCAGTTCTGTATCCAAATGGCTAGTTCTCCCTGTATTCCATGAGATCTAACCTTACTCACCAGTATCCCATGGGGAACCTTGTCGAAGGCCTTACTGAAATCGATTTAGATCACATTTACTACTCTGCCCTCATCAATCTTCTTTTTTACTTCTTCAAAAAACTCGATCAGTTTTGTGAGACATGATTTCCCACGCACAAAGCCATGTTCACTATCCCGCATCAGTCCTTGCCTTTCCAAATACATGTATATCCTGTCCCTCAGGATTCCCTCCAACAACTTGCCCACCACCGAGGTCAGGCTCACCGGTCTATAGTTCATTGGCTTGTCCTTCCCACCCTTCTTAAACAGCGGCACCATGTTTGCCAACCTCCAGTCTTCCAGCACCTCACCTGTGACTATCGATGATACAAATATCTCAGCAAAATGCCCAGCAATCACTTCTCTAGCAGAGTTCTCAGGTACACCTGATCAGGTCCTGGGGATTTATCCACCTTTATGCGTTTCAAGACATCCAGCACTTCCTCCTCTGTAATATGGACATTTTTCAAGATGTCACCATCTATTTCCCTACAGTCTATATCTTCCATATCCTTTTCCACAGTAAATACTGATGCAAAATACACGTGTAGTATCTCCCCCATTTTCTGTGGCTCCACAAAAAGGCCGCCTTGCTGATGTTAGAGGGGCCCTATTATCTCCCTAGTTACCCTTTGTCCTTAATGTATTTGTAAAAACCTTTTGGATTCTCCTTAATTCTATTTGCCAAAGCTATCTCATGTCCCCTTTTTGCCCTCCTGATTTCCCCCTTAAGTTATACTCCTACTGCCTTTATAGTCTTCTAAGGATTCACTTGATCTATCCTGTCTATACCTGACATATGCTTCCTCCTTTTTCTTAACCAAACCTTCAATCTCTTTAGTCATCCAGCATTCCCTATATCTACCAGCCTTCCCTTTCACTCTGACAGGAATATACTTTCTCTGGATTCTTGTTATCTCATTTCTGAAGGCTTCCCATTTTCCACCCATCCCTTTACCTGCGAACATCTGCCTCCAATCAGCTTTCGAAAGTTCCTGCCTAATACCGTCAAAATTCGCCTTTTTCCAATTTAGAACTTCAACTTTTAGATCTGCTCTACTCTTTTCCATCACTATTTTAAATCTAATAGAATTATGGTCGCAGGCCCCAAAGTGCTCCCCCACTGACACCTCAGTCAACTGCCCTGCCTATTTCCCAAGAGTAGGTCAAGTTTTGCACATTCTCTGGGAAGTACATCCACATACTGAATCAGAAAATTTTCTTGTACACACTTAAATTCCTCTCCATCTAAACTCTTAACACTATAGCAGTCCCAGTCTATGTTTGGAAAGTTAAAATCCCTGACCATAACCACCCTATTATTCTTACAGATAACTGAGATCCCCTAATAAATTTGTTTCTCAATTTCCCTCTGACTATTAGGGGGTCTATAATATAATCCCAATCAGGTGATCATCCCTTTCTTATTTCTCAATTCCACCCAACTAATGTCCCTGGATGTATTTCCAGGAATATCCTCCCTCAGCACAGCTGTAATGCTATCCCTTATCAGAAACATCACTCCCCCTCCACTATTGCCTCCCTTTCTATCCTTCCTGTAGCACTTGTATCCTGGAACATTCAGCTGCCAGTCCTGCCCATCTCTGAGCCATGTTTCCATAATTTCTATGATATCTCACAAATGTGAGGTGATGCATTTAGGCAAGACTAATTCAAGAGCAAATTATACAATGAACAGAGGACCCTTGGGAACAGTTGATGGGCAATGAGATCTGGGAGTGCAGGTCCATTGTACCCTGAAGGTTGCTGCACAGGTGGATAGAGTGGTCAAGAAGGCATATAGTCTGCTTGGCTTCATTGGACGGGGTATTGAGTGTAAGAGCTGGCAGGTCATGCTAAAATTGTACAAGACATTGGTTCGGCCGTATTTAGAATACTGTTACAGTTCTGGTCGCCACATTACTAAAAGGATGTGGATGCTTGGAGAGGGTGCAGAGAAGGTTTATGAGGATGTTGCCTGGTATGGAAGATGGTAGTTATGAAGAGAGGTTGAGTAGTTTAGGTTTATTTTCATTAGAAAAAGGGAGATTGAGGGGGGCCGTGATTGAGGTTTATAAAATCATGAAGGGTATAGACAGGGTGGATAGAGATAAGCTTTTTCCCAGGGTGAAGGATTCAATAACGAGAGGTCACGCTTTGAAGGTGAGAGGTGGAAAGTTTAAAGGGGATACACACGGCAAGTACTTCACACAGAGGGTGGTGGGCGTTTGGAACGTGTTGCCAGCAGAGGTGGGAGGGGCAGGCACGGTAGGTACATTTAAGATGCGTCTGGACAGATGCATGAGTAGGTGGGGAGCAGAGGGATACAGATGGTTTGGAATTGGGCAACAGGTTTAGACAGTACATTTGGATCAGCTCAGGCTTGGAGGGGAGAAGGGCCTGTTCTTTAACTGTACATTGTCGTTCTTTAACGCAGTCCCGTGTTCCTAACCGTGCCCTGAGTTCATCTGCCTTCCATGTTCGGCCCCTTGCATTGAAATAAATGTAGTTTTATTTATTAGTCCTACCTTGTCCCTGCCTGTCCTGACTGTTTGACTCACTTCTGTACGTAACATTCCCAGTCTCAGAATGATATCTTTCCTCACTATCTCCCTGGGTCCCACCCCCCCACCTTACTAGTTTAAATCCTCCCGAGCGGCTCTAGCAAATCTCCCCGCCAGTACATTCGACCCCTTCCAATTTAGGTGCAATCCATCCTTCTCGTACAGGTCACTTCTACCCCGAAACAGATCCCAATGATCCAAAACAGTGAATACTTCTCCCATACACCAGTCCCACAACAGGAGAGAGGAGGAAAGGAGGGTGAGGAGAAGGGGGGGGAAGGAGGGGACAGGAAGGAGATGTGGAAGGGAAGGGAGGGGAGGGAGAGGAGTGGAAGGAGAAGGTGTAGGAGGGAGGAAGGAGGGGTGGAGGAGTGGGGGAAGGAGACATGGGGGAGGGAAGGGCAAAGGAGAAGTCGGGGGGAGGAGAGGGGTGAAGGAGAGGTGGTGGAGTAGGGTGAATGAGCGGGGGAATGAGGGGGAGATGAGGGGGAGATGAGGAGGAGGAGAGGAAAGGGGAGAGGAAAGGGAGGAAAGGAGAGGGAGGAAAGGAGAGGGAGGAAAGGAGAGGGAGGAAAGGAGAGGGGGGAAAGAGTGGGGGGAAAGAGAGGGGGGAAAGAGAGGGGGGAAAGAGAGGGGGAAAGAGAGGGGGGAAAGAGAGGGGGGAAAGAGAGGGGGGAAGGTGAGGTGGGGAAGGGGAGGAACGGGAAGGAGATGTGGGAAGGTAGGGGAGGGGAAGGAGAGGAGTGGAAAGAGAAGGTGGTAGAAGGGGGGAAGGAGGGAGGAGTAGGGGTGGAGGAGAGGGGGAAATGAGGGAGGGGAGGAAGGAGAGGAGGGGGGTATGCGGGGGGGAAGGAGAGTTGGGGGAAGGAGAGAGGAAAGAAGAGGGGGAATGTTGAGGGGAAAGGAGAGGGGCAATGTAGAGGGGGAAAGGGAAGAAGAGGGTGAAGGGGAAGGCGAAGTGGGGGAGAGAGAGTTGGGGAGGAAAGGATGGGTGGAAGGAGACGTGCAAACGGGGAATGTTGAGGGGAAAGGAGAGGGGCAATGCAGAGGGGGAAAGGGAAGAAGAGGGTGAAGGGGAAGGCGAAGTGGGGGAAAGAGAGTTGGGGAGGAAAGGATGGGTGGAAGGAGACGTGCAAAGGGGGAATGAGAGGGGGAGGGGGAAGGGGAAGGGGTGAAGGAGAGGTGGGTAAGGAGAGGGGACAAGGAGCGGGGAGGAGAGTGGTGGCAAGAGGGGAATAGGGTTGGAAAGAGAGTGGGGGGGGAAGGAAGGGAGAAGGAGAAGGGGTTGAAGGAAAGGGGGTGGAGAGAGGGAGGAAGGAGAGGGGGTGAAAGGGGAGGGAAGGGAGGATGGGGAGGAGGGGAAGCAGTGCGGGAAGGGGGGGAAGAATTGGGGTGGAAGGAGAAAGGGGGTGAAGAGGGGGTTTGAGAGGGTGGGAGGAGAGGGTGAGAGGAGAGGGCAGAGTTGGGGGGGAAAGCGATTGGCATGGAAGGAGAGGGGGAAAGTAAGGGGGATGGAGGGGAGAAGCAGAGAGAGAGAGAAGAGTGGGGGATGGAGGGTGGGGAGGAGAGGAGAGGGATGTAAGGGGGTGACAGAGAGGCTTGAATGAGGGGAGAGGAATGAAGTGGGGAAGGAGAGGGTGGAGGGGGCAGAGGTGGGGAGGAGAGGGAAATGGGGAAGGAGGGGTGGATGGGGGAAGGAGAGGGGGGAGGGAGAGGGGGGAGGCAGGTAGAGGGGAAGGCGAGTGCTTGGGAAGGGGGGAAGGTAAGCGTGATGGAGGGGAAAACAGAGAGAAGAGTTTGGAGGAAGGAGTGAGGAGGAGAGGAGGAGGAGGGGCAGGTGAGAGAGAAGAGAGGGAGAGAAGAGGGAGGTAGAAAAGAGTGAGAGAGAGAGAGACATAGGGGGGACTGAGGGACATTTCTGTCCCCTCTGCCCTCTCCCCTCTGACATGTGTTAGTGACATGTGCAGCCCCACCACATGGTACTGAGTCCAAATCTCCCTCAGGTACAGGAGGACAGGGAGGGAGGGGGGGTGTGGTCTTCCCCAGTTTCCTCATTCCCCCTCCCCCCCTGACCCCAGCTCCAACCTTCCAGCTCAGCCCCGCCCCCATGACCTGTCTCACCTGTCAATCTTCCTTCCCACCAATCCGCTCCACCCTCCTGTTCCTGCTGATTCCTCCACCCGGCCGCCAGAGGGCGCCGCTCTGTCTCTCCTCACGGCCCTGGTCTGAGTTACCTCTTCCCTCCTCCCGCTTCCTCCTTGTCAATCCTTCCCCTGTGTGGGCGGGCGGCCACCGTGGGGTGACGTCACCGCGCCGCCCCTTGCGCCTTTGCGTCACCCAGGTGATTGTGACGCTGTGAGTGAGTGAGAGTCCCCACTGAGTGTAACCATCTGTAACACAGTCTGGGTCCCATCAGCTGATTCCCAGCTTTTACAGATGGAATGTCCAGGAGAAAGTGTCACAGTCACGGGATGGCCCTCAGACCATTGTCAGGGAAGAGGGGAATCTGGTTACAATCTCATGGTCATTTGGACAATTAACAGATCCGTGTAATCACTGGGTGTCCGTCTGGGAAATGGATTGATGATGAAGGAGGGGAGTTGGGTTCTCCAGAATTAGGTGGAATAAACTTGCAGTGCAGCTTGTTCAGCACCACAGCTACAAACATCCCCTGTCTCCACCACCGACACTCAGTAACAGCAGTGTGTACCATAGACAAGATGGACTGGAGAAATTCCCCAAGGTTCCTTCCAGAGCAGCTTCCAGACCCACGGCACTATCATGTGAAATGCTGAACACAGCAGATACACGGGAACACCACCAGGTGACAATTCCACATCAAGCCACTCCCCATCCTGGCTTGGAAAAACATCTCAGTCCCTCAAGTGCCATTGGTTGGAAATCCTGGAACTCCCTCCCTTACATCATTGTGGGTTTATCTGACCCAAATAAATGGCAGCAGTTCAAGGCAATAACTCACCGTCACCTTCACCAGAGCAATTATATCTGAGCAATCGGTGGGGACCCAGCGGCAATGACCCAAACACATGAATGAATCACAAAGTAAAGCTCAGTATTTGGGACCCGTGTGCTCCAGGGCTGAGTATCTGAAAAAATTGGGTCGATATTCTAGTAAATTGAAAGGCGATTTAATTTCAGTGTCACAGATTGTGAAGAGGCTTGAGAGGGGAGATGCTGAGAAATTAATCCTGTGGGTCTGGGAATCTGAAACACAATAACACAGTCTCAGGAGTTGCTGGAAAAGCTCAGCAGGTCAGGCAGCATCTGTGCAGAGAATTTAGCGTTAATGTTACAGCATCCGCAGTTCATTCGGGTTTGATTCCCACCCTCTCAGGGTAAGGGGCAGGTTATTTGGGACTGAGATGAGGAGACAGCACTTCACTCTGAGACCTCTGAGTCTTTAACATTCTCTCTCCCTGAGGATTGTGGATGCTCCCTCACTGAGTACATTTCAGATTGGAATAGACAGATTGCCGGGGTCTCAGGGAGTCACGGGATATGGGGAGTGGATAGGAAACCGGATTTGAAATCTCAAACCAGCTCTGATTGGATTGACTGCCAGAACAGACTGAACAGTTTAAACAGGCTGTATAGTCTTCTCCTGCTCACATTTCCTGAGAACATGGATGTTTAATGAACTTATTCCCAATCCCTTTTGGATTTGGTTCCATGAAACCGTTTATCATTAAATCTCTGCAGCCCCCACCCTATTACAAACCATCTCATTCTTTCTTCAGCGTTACCCCCATTCCAATTGCTCAGAAATCATTACTTTTCTAACTTCCTTCTGCTCTGCTGAATCCCCCCCACCCTCATAACACACGGGTTAACCTTTCCCTTCTCCCTATAGATGCTGCATGACCTTATCAGATTTCTCAGCATGGCCTGTGTTTATTTCAGAGGGAATGACATCTCCCTGTTCCTGTTTCTGTGAGAGGATACATTCCCCAATCCGACTCCTTGATATTCCGTTTGTTCACAGAGAAAAGAGGGATCGCTCTGTCCAAATTCATAACATGCACAGAAGGGCATCAATATATTGTGATGATATTAAAAATTAGACATCTTAAACCAAATGAAATCCCTGAGGAAATGGCAGGTTGCAATGGGATCTGTAAGGGGCAGGAATTCAATCCGCCCTCCCCCTGTTGTTATTGAGTATGATGCTCCTGACCCACCAATACACAGATCTGACTGAATGCACAAACAACCCCTCTCCATCCATTTCATTCACAATAAGGTCAATAACAGGACGGATTAAAACACAATACAAACTGTGATGAATGCAGCATGTAGGGAGGCATGTTACTGTAGAGTTTTTACAGCACTGAGGTCAGGCTGTTCGGCCCATCATTCACATTCCAGTCTAACCGCCTGGACTCCCTCTCTAAACCTCTCCAATTTCCCAGATTCCTGTCTGATTGAAGACTGTCTGTGTGGGGTTTGCACATTCTCCCCGGGTCTGTGTGGGTTCCCTCTTGGTTCTCCGGTTTCCTCCCACAGTCCAGACACGTGGAGGTTAGGGTGGGTTGGCCATGGGAAACTATCCGTAGTATACAGAGATGTGTAGGTGAGGTGGATTTTCCCATGGGAAATGGGGGGTTACAGGGAGAAGTGGGGGCGGGGGTGAGTCTTGGTGGGATGCATGATGGGCCGAATGGCTGGTTTCCACACTGTAGGGATTCTATGATTCCATGCTCCTTCCCATCTGTCTCTATGGATGAGGGAGACTATCACCTGACCCAATATCCCCTTCGGTGGCTCAACGTTTGCTTTGTTTCCAACAAAGAACTGCAGGTGCTGCAGATCTGAGAGACAGCACAGAAATTGCTGGAGAAACTCAGCAGGTCTGGCAGCATCTGTGGGGAGGGAACCTTTCGGATCCAGGGATTGTTCTTCAGAACTGAAGGCTTCTGATTCTGGTGCTGTCAGACCTGCTGAGCTTCTCCAGCAATTTCTTGTTTGGATTTCAGCCCCAATCGAGTTGGTGATGATCACGGCCTTGTTAAGTGTGTTTGGGAATGGGGAGGGAGCTGGGAGCAGGGTGATGGTGGGATAGTGGGGAGCATAGCTGTCTTCCAAGCCGTTGACCCGGGTTAGATTCCCGGCTACTGCAGTGTTGTGGTTTGTAAACAGCCTTTTAAACGTAAGGCACTGGGATAAATCGAAAAAAATAAATCTTTCATTCTGTGGTAAATCGGATCTGTCTGATTGCTCCTGGCTTTTCCTGGCGATGGTTCCTGTGAATTGCAGTGAGGAACCGGGCAGCATTGCTCGGCATCTCGGAAGCTTTCCCCTCTGCTGCTTCCCATTTCTTATTGAAATATTGGGTACAGCACAAGGATGGGTTTGTTTTGTTCGAAAAGTGAGAGACTGCTCCCGTCAGGAACCTGAAATAATTACAGAAGCTGCTGGAAACACTGAACAGTTCCAACAGCTTCTGTAGTGGTGGGGAGGGGGGATTAATGTGTCAAATCTACACAAGGATAAAATAAACTCCAGCCACAAAACAGTCAGAGTTCCTAAGTTTTACAAAACATCTGTATAACATTTTTCTGAGCCATCAATTCCCCTTAAACCCTTCCAATGTGGAATACCATCTTTCTGACTCTCACTTTGAGAGATGTCCCTCAGTGAGCTCCTCCACCATTCTTTCCATTTCACTGGGGACCCACTATCCACAGTCTCCAATCAAATGACCTGAACTCAGACACACAGAGATCTTAAAGAGTGACACAATGCAGATAGGAAGTTGATTTCATTTCTGTTTCTGAGTCCAATCTTCACTCAGTGAGACAGAGTCAGGTATTCAAGGCTCCAACAAGAGCTGGATTCTGCTTCTGGTGATTGTCTTCATTCAGTGAGAAGGACGGCCGTGGGCCAGAAGGAGCTCATCATTGTCCTTCGGGTTGTCTGCTCAGTCTGCAGCATTGCAGGCCGTGGGAGCAGGGCAGTGGGAAAGTTACCTCGTGTGGACTGTAATAGGACTTTCAACACATTGCTCCAGGTCAGTTACAGAGCTCCAGGAATTCTGCATGAGGATCGGAAAAATGCATTGATTGAAGGAGGAGGATCAGGAAAACAGGATAAAGCTGATGAGATCAGCAGGATTTCTCGATATAACTCTGTGCCATACTTTATTTTCTGGTTCATAAATCTACAATCCGGAGCTCAACCCACTCAGAGCAGTATAAGCTCAGAAACAAATCATTCAGTCCAACACATCGTGCTGAACTGATATCCGATGTCAATCTCATCCTATTTGTCAGAATTTGGCCCATGTTCCTCTGAACCCTTTTTAATTCCTACACCCACCCAGATACCTTTTAAATGTTGGAATTGTACCAGCCTCCACTACTTCCTCTGGCAGCTCATGCACACAGTGCCCTCTGCGTGAAAAATGTTCCCCTTAGGTCCCTTTTATATTTCCCCTCTCAACTTTAACACACGTCATCTGCTTCTGGACCCCCCCTCCACAGGGAAATCACCTTGCCTTTTTACCCTATTGAGGGTCCTTCATGATTTTGGGAACCTCTATAAGGTTCCTCCTCAGCCACTGACGCTCCAGGGATAATAGCCTCAACCTATACAGTCTTAACCTCCAGCACAAACCTTCCAACTTTGGCAACATGCTAGTAAATCTTTTCTGAACCCGTTAAAGTTTCACAACACCCTTCTTATAGGAGGGAGTCCAGAATTGCACATTATATACCAAACGTGGCCGAACCAATACTGCAACATGACCTCCCAACTCCTTTACCCAATTAACTGAGCAATAAAGACAAAAGTTCCAAATGCTTTCTTCATTATCCTATCGAAATGTTAGTCCACCTTCAATGATCTATAAAGGTGCACTCCAGGTCCATTTGTTTAGCAACACCCCAGTACCTTGTCCATTCAGTGAATAGGTCCTGCTCTCTTTTGCTTCTCCAAAATGCAGCACCTCAGACTTGTCTGAATTAATCTCCATCTGCCACTCCTCGGCCCATTGGCCCATCTGATCAAGATCCCGTTGTCCTCTGAGGTAACCATCTTCACTGTCCTAGACACTTCCAATTTTACTGTCATCTGCAAACTTACTATCCATTTGTCCTATGGTCACATCCAAATCATTTATATAAATGACAAAACAACAGTGGGCCCAGCACCGATCCTTGTGACACACCGCTGTTCACAGGCCTCCAGTCGGAAAAGCAACCCTCCCCCACTACCCTCTGTCTTCTACCTTCAATAAAAAGAAGTGTTGCAAGTATCAGTTAACTGGAGTTTCAGATCAATGCGTCACTAAATGAAAACAAATGCAGGGCATCATTAATTGGAGAATTCATGCAGGTGCCATTTAAATTCGAAGTGGGAGAACTGGGGCAGGATAACACTCAGTGGGAGAGTTGGTACAGATCCAGGATGTGTGCAGGATTGGGAAATGGGAGAAATAGCCATAAATAGAGTCATACAATCACAGAGATTTACAACACACAAACAGATACTTCGGTCCAACTTATCCATGCCACAATTAAAGAATTCTGGGGTTGCTCCACTAAATTGGAGAATCACTGCAAGGAACTACTTACTGGGAGAATTGGAGAAGGGCTTATCGAAATGTGAGAAATGTAACAGGGCATCAGTTAATGGGAGAATTGGTGCAGGGATATGAGTGAATAGGAGATTTGGTGGAATTAGTAAATGGCAGATCTGGTGCAGAATGCCATTACATTGGAGAGTTGGTGGGAGTACCAACATATTGGAGAATTGAAGCAGAGCATGTCTAAATTGGGGAATAGGGGCCAGGGAATCAATAAAAAGAAATGTTGCAAGCATCGGGAAATTGGAGAGTCAGGTCAGTGCATCACTAAATGAAATTTAAAAATCAGCAGGTCACCCATACGTGGAAGCTGTGTATCAGGGAACAGCTAAATGGAAGGAATTGATGTAGGACAACAATAATTAGAGAATTCATGCAGGTGCCATTTAATTCCAAGTGTGAGGGCTGGGGCAGGATAACCTCAATGAGTGAGTTGGTGCAATTCCCGAATTAGTGCAGGATTGGTAAATGGGAGAATTGGTGCAGGGAAGCCGAGCACTAATTACAGCCTCAGAGATGTACAGCACAGAAACAAACCCTTCAATCCAACTTGTCCACGCCAAAATTTAGGAATTCTAGCAGCTCCCCACTAAACTGGAGAATCATTGCAAGAAACTGCTAAATGGAAAATTGGAATAGGGCTTATCGAAAAGTGAGAATTTGCAACTGGGCATCAGACAATGGGTGAATTAGAGCAATTCAGCATTAAATGGTGAGTTTTGCTGTGTTGCACTAAATGGGAGAATTGGGACAATACATTTTGGGAGACTTAGAGTAGCGCACCCCTAAATTGGGCGAGAGCATCAGTCAGTATGAGGATTGGTTTAAGGCAACACTGAGTGGAGAACTTGTTCAGGACATCAGTAATTGGGGGAAATGGTGCTAAGCAACACTGAATTGGAGAATTGGTGTGGGGTAACAGTAAATGAGAGACCTGGTGCAGGGTGCTGATAACTTCGAGAATTGGAGCAAATGGGAGAACACGGGCAGTGAATCAGGAAATAGGACAAATGTTGCAAAGGATTGCTGGTCCCAATTCAGTAGAGTGCACCACAAATTTGGGGAGTTGATGCAGTTCCCCTCTGAGGGGAGAATATGTGTAGGCAATTCCTTGGTAATCTGGAGATATGATGCAGGGATCGCAAGATTAGAGAATTCTGTCAGCGGTCTACTAAATGGGAGATTTGTTGCAGGGAAATACTGAATGGAAGACCTGGTGCACAGTGCAGCTCAATTAGAGAATGGGTATATGGCAATAGGGAATGGGAGAATTAGAGTAGCGCACCCTTAAATGGTCGAATCAGCTAGGGCATCAGTAAATAGAAGAATTAGTACAGGGGTATGAGTAAATGGGAGATTTGGTGAGAAACAAAAAGTGGGAAATCTGGTGCACAGTGCTGTTACATTGGAAAACTCGTGTGAGTGTCCATATATTAGAAAATTGGAGCACAGCTTGAATAAATTGGGGACATGAGGGAACGAATAAAAATAAATGTTACAAGCATTGGTAAATTGGTGATTCAGTTCAGTTCACTACTAAATGAAAACAATTCAGCAGGTACCCGTACGTGGAAGAAGTGTTTCAGGGAACAATTAAATATAAGGAATTGATGCAGGGCAACAATAATTGGAGAATTCATGCAGCGGCCTTCATATTGAGTAGGATACTCAAAGGGAGAGTTGATGCAGTTTCAGGATTTGTGCAGGATTGGTAAATGGGAGAAATGGTGCAGAGCAGCGGAGCCATAAATATGGTCATACAATCATAGAGATGTACACCATGGAAACAGACACTTCAGTCCAACTTGTCTATGGGTCAATTTTAGAATACTGGCAGCGCTCCACAAAATTGGAGAATCATTCCAAGGAAATACTAAATGGAAGGTTTGGGCAAGGGCTTATCGAAATAAGAGAATTTGGAACGGGGCATCTGATAATGGGAAATTGGTGCAGTTAGCACCAAATGGGAGAGTTTCAGTGTAGCACTAAATGGGAGAATTGGTGCAGGACAATACTTGATGCGGGAATGAGAGTCGGGCACCCCTAAATTGGGCGAGGTCATCAGTCAAAATGAGGATTGGTGTAAGGCAAACCTGAATGCAGAACTTGTTCAGGGCGTCAGTAATTGAGGGAAATGGTGCTCAGAAACGCAGAATTGGAGAATTGGTACGGGGGCCATCAGTAAATGAGAGAGCTGGTGCACAGTGGAACTAAATTAGAGAATTGGTGCATGGCAACAGTAAATGGGAGAATTAGAGTAGCGCACCCTTAAATGGTAGAATTGGGCTCAGGCATCAGTAAATGGAAGGATTAGTACAGGATATGAATAAATGGGAAATTTGGTGGGAAACAATAAATGGGAGATTGGTGCACAGTGCCATTATATTAGAAAATTGGTGGGAGTGCCAATGTATTAGAAAGTTGGAGCAGAGCCTGTCTAAATTGGGGAATAGGGGCCAGGGAATCAATAAAAAGAAGAAATGTTGCAAGCATCGGTAAATTGGAGATTCAGTTCAGTGCATCACTAAATGAAAACAACTCAGCAGGGCACCCATAAGTGGAAGATGTGTATCAGGGAACAACTAAATGGAAGGAATTGATGCAGGGCAACAATAATTGGAGAATTCATGCAGGTGCCATTACATTCTAAGTGGGAGGACTGGGGCAGGATAACCTCAATGGGAGACTTGGTGCCATTCCAGGATTTGTGTGGGATTGGTAAATGGGAGAATTGGTGCATGGAAGCGGAGCCCTAAATAGACCCTTAGAGATGTACAGCTGCTATATCTCCCACAACAGTGACTCCACCTCACAAGGACTTCAGTTGCTATGAAGCACATTCAGAAATCCTGAATGTGTGAAAATACATTTATAAATACAAATCAAGCCTTAGCAATGAATAAAAGACCCAAGAACAGGGCAGGAAATGGATATCGATCGGTCTCATCTCACCGGAGAGAAATCAGGGGAAATACTGTGTTTTTGATGTGATTGATACCTGAACAATTAAACACCAGTTCAATTAAAGAGACAATTCACATCCAATGAAGTAAACCACTGCTGACAGAATGAACACAATCCAGTTCTGGATACAATAACAGCAGAATACGATCACATGTTACCCCACTGGAATGTGTGTGTGTCACCATAGCCTTCCCAGACCATAGGGGCTGATCTCTTCATTACAGAGAGAAGCAACTCATGGTGATTTGACCAGAGGGCCCTCAGACCTCAGGCAAGGGAAGAATTTTGAGAACAAGAGTCCTTCATGGTTACTCCAAACTGGTAATGGGAATTGAACCCACGCTGTTCACATCACACTGCTCTGTAAACCAACTCAGCTAAACTGTTTCCCCCTAACTGGAGTGTCACGTGTGGGGATGAATAATTGAATCCCTCGCTACACACAGTGCAGGTGAACGGCCTCTTCCCACAATGTGTTTGTTGGTGTTTCATCAAATCATTGCTCCTCATAAAGCTCTTCTCACAGTCAGAGCATTGACATGTTCTCTCATTGATGTGAACAAAGCCATAGCTGCTGAGATTGGAGAACCGAGAGAACCCCTTCCCACACAAGGAGCAGGGAAAAGGTGGGAATGTGTTGGTGCTCACTGAGTCCAGATGACTAAGTGAGTCCCTTCCTACACTCAGTGCAGGTGGACAGTCTCTCTCTCTCTCTCTCTCTAGTATGGCCACACTTGTGTATTTGAACTTTGCTGATTTAATAAATCCCCTCTCACACACAGAGCAGATGATTGCTCTCTCTCCAGTGTCAACTCAACGGTTGACATTAGGTTGAACTGGGAAGTTTATTCCTTCCCAAACAGAGCAGACAACGCTTCTCTCCCGATGATGAAGACGTTTGTCTGACATTAGGCTGGATCCCCAAGTGAATACCTTCCCACACACAGAACAGCTGAATACCTTCTCCCCCATGGGAACGGGTTGATATTAAATTATGACCATTGAATTTAAGACCTTTACACATCTTAAAGTTTTTTTCCCCCACAGTCAGGGGAAAGGTCTCTTGTCAGTGTGAACCCACTGGTATTACATGAAGCTGGATGACAGAGTAAATACCTCCCACACATAGAGCAGGGGAACAGTCTCTCCCCAGAATGTCTGTGTTGATAAGTCTCCAGCTGGTTTGGGGATTTGCAATCCATTTCTCAATCCAGACACTTCCATGGTGCTGATCTCCTCTCATATCTCTAAGTTGGATAATCTGTTGAATCCTTTCCCATAAACACAACATATTTATGGCTTCTCTGTCTGTGGATTTTTAAAGAATATTAGCTGGATAATGTTAAATAATTTCTGCAGTCAGTTCAGTGGAACACTCACACTCTTGTGTGTATGTGTGTGTGTGTGTCTTTACCACTCACAATGCTTAGTGAGACCTTTGCTTCCAGATATACCAGATAAACATGTTTCCCTTATGTCCAAATGAATGAAGTGACTCTGTTGGAACTTTATATCATGTTTGATTTGACTCACTCATCTTCAATTCTTTCAATCTATTTCTCTGTGAAATGATTTTCAAACATTATCGCGGTCCATACCGGGTAAAATCTCAGAACAAACAATCCAATTTCAGAAAGACATTGTTCCTCTAATCTATACCTCCTCCAAAACAAATGATCCAGTCACATCAAAAGATGCAAAATGCACTCATCAAAAGCAAAAAGGAACGTTCCTGCACATTCCCAACATCTCTGAGACATTGTGTGTCCTGAGGTGCAAACCTGTTGTGGGACGTACCTCACCAACTGGTGAACAGCACAGCCCCCTATCCAGAAGGATGTTACACAAGAGATGATCCCCTTTGCTGCTACTGGACATCAATGGGGAAGAAAGGGAATGGGGAAGGATGTTGACAATCAAGAGTGCTGTTTTGTCCCACATGTTGATGAGCTTCTTGTGTTGTTGAAGCAGCATTCAACCAGGCAAGTGGAGAGGATTCCATATCACACCTGACTTACATCTTGTAAGGTGGGCAGGTAGGAGGTGAGTTGAGCGCTGTAAGATTTTCTTTGCCTCTGCCCTGATCTTGTATCAATTGCATGGCTACTCCTGTTCAGTTTCTCATCAATATTACACGCCCGGAATGCTGTTCATGGAGGATTCAACAATGATATTGCTGTGGTATGTCAACAAGGGATACTCGGATATTCTCTTGTTGAAGATGGGCTTTGCCAGGCACGGATGTGATACGGCTGTTACTTACCATTTGTGCAGATTCTAGATGCTGACCAGGTCTTGCTACATATGGATGTGTGGTGTTTCAGAAAATGTTTAGCTCAGGTTGAGGTTCAGGTTGTAAGATTGTTTTCAATGAGAACAAACCTACCAGCTCAGCGAGCAAACTTACGAGTATCTGAGTAGTTGAAAATGATGCTGAATATTGTCCAATCGTCAACTAACATCGCCACTTCTGAAGGGGATTTGATTGACCAAGCAGCTGAAGATGGTTGACCCTGAGACTCCACCCTGAGGAACTCCCCTCGAACTAACAAGGCCTGGATTCTCAAGGCCCACCTGCTTCACAAGTGGGACATGACACGTCTGAACAGGTTGGTTAAAAATGTCACCTGCAGAAAACTCCAGGGGTTCAAGTAGACTGCTGTTTGTTTCAGAGATCACCTGAGGGTGAAGCTGTTATAAAGCTAACGCCCAGGACACTGCACCACCTGGGCAATGGGTTCTGAAGAAGATGCACACAGAACTGGAATGGTTCACTCTGTTTCTCTGCTCACATTCCTGCCAGACCCACTGACTTCCTCTAGCACTTTCTGATTTGATTTGGATGTGAGGTACAGTTAGTAAGTTTGCAGATGACACCAAAATTGGAGGGTGTAGTGGACAGCGAAGAGGGTTACCTGAGATTACAACAGGATCTGTACCAGATGGGCCAATGGGCTGAGAAGTGGCAGGCGGAGTTTAATTCAGATAAATGTGAGGTTCTGCATTTTGGGAAAGCAAATCTTAGCAGGATTTATAAACTTAATGGTAAGGTCTTAGGGAGTGTTGCTGAACAACACTTGGAGTCCAGGTTCATAGCTCCTTGAAAGTGGAGTCACAGGTAGATAGGATAGTGAAAAAGGCATTTGGCATGCTTTCCTTTATTGGTCAGAATATTGAGTAAAGGGGTTGGGAGGTCATGTTGCGGCTGTACAGGACATTGGTTAGGCCACTGTTGGAATATGGTGTGCAATTCTGGTCTCCTTCCTATCAGAAAGATGTTGTGAAACTTGAAAGGGTTCAGAAAAGATTTACAAGGATGTTGCCAGGGTTGGAGGATTTGAGCTATAGGGAGAGGCTGAAAAGGCTGGGGCTATTTTCCCTGGAGCGTCGGAGGCTGAGGGGTGACCTTATAGAGGTTTACAAAATCAAGAGGGGCATGGATAGGGTAAATAGACAAAGTCTTTTCCCTGGGATGGGGGAGTCCAGAACTAGAGGGCATAGGTTTAGGGTGAGAGGGGAAAGATATAAGAGGGACCTAAGGGGCAACTTTTTCATGCACCGAGTGGGTCGTGTATGGAATGAGCTGCCAGAGGAAGTGGTAGAGGCCGGTACAATTGCAACATTTAAAAGACATCTGGATGGGTATATGAATAAAAAAGGTTTGGAGAGATATTGGCCGGGTGCTGGCAGGTGGGACTAGATTGGGTTGGGATATCTGGCCGGTATGGATGGGTTGGACCTAAGGGTCTGTTTCTGTGCTGTACATCTCTATCGTAAGGACAGACTGACTGGCAGAGGGGATGGGGTGGCCCTGTTGGTAAGGAGTGATATTCAGTCCCTTGCGCAGGGGGACCGAGAATCAAGGGATGTAGAGTCAGTTTGGATAGAACTGAGAAATTCTAAGGGTAAAAAGACCCTCTTGGGAGTTATCTACAGGCCCCCAAACAGTAGCCTGGATGTAGTGTGTAAGTTGAATAAGGAGCTGAAATTGGCCTGTCGCAAAGATATTGCTACAGTTGTTATGGAGGATTTCAACATGAAGGTAGACTGGGAGAATCAGGATGGTATTGGACCTCAAGAAAGGGAGTTTGTGGAGTGCCTCCGAGATGGATTCTTAGAACAGCTGGTGCTGGAGCCGACCAGGGAGAAGGCAATTCTGGATCTGGTGTTGTGCAACGAACCGGATTTGATCGGGGACCTCGAAGTAAAGGTGCCATTAGGAAGTAGTGACGACAATACAATGAGCTTTAATCTGCAGTTTGAAAGGGAGAGGGTAGAATCGGAAGTGACAACATTTCAGCTGAATAAGGGGAACTATGGAGCTATGAGGGAGGAGCTGGCCAAAGTTCAATAGTGCAATACCCTAGCAGGGATGGCAGTGGAACAGCAGGTATTTCTGGGTAAAATGCAGAAGATGCAGGATCAGTTCAGTCCAAAAAGGAAGAAAGATCCTAAGGGGAGGCAGGGATGGCCGTGGCTGACGAGGGAAGTTAAGGACCATATAAAGACAAAAGGGAAAAAAATATAACATAGCAAAGATGAGTGGGAAATCAGAGGACTGGGAAGCTTTTAAAGAACAACAGAGGATAACTAAAAAGGAAATACACAAAGAAAAAAATAATGTATGAAGGTAAACTGGGCAAGAATATAAAGGAGGATAGTAAAGGCTTTTTTAGGGATGTGAAAAGAAAAAAAGGTTAAGACTAAAATTGGGTCCTTGATGATAGAAATGGGTGAATTTATTACGGGGAACAAAGTAATGACAGAAGAGTTGAATTATTACTTTAGATCTGTCTTCGCTGGGGAAGGCACAAGCAAACTTCCAGATGTAATAGTGGCTGAAGGATCTGAACTGAAGGGAATTTATATTAGGCAGGAAATGGTGTTGGAGAGACTGTTAGGTCTGAAGCCTGAGAAGTCCCCAGGACCTGATGGTCTGCATCCCAGGGGACGAAAGGTGGTGGCTCTCGAAACCATGGATGCGTTGGTGATCATTTTCCAATGTTCAAAAGATTGAGGATCAGTTCCTGCAGATTGGATTGGAGAGTAAATGAAAACACAATTCACATGGGCCCCCACAGTCTGCAGCCTGTCGACCAGGCCACAGGCCCATGTTCCCCCTCTGGAAGTTTTTCTCTCCCAGCCTCGAACATTTTGGATCTTCACATTGCAGATTTCCAAACAAAAGTTCCTTGGGATAAAAGAGATAAAAGATTAGTTGAAAGGGGGAGCGAGAGCATTTTGAAGGCAAGCTTAAAATCCCAGGTTTAAAATCTGAAACCCTCATTACCCTCTATCCTGTCTCCTGTCTCTGAGCCAATGGGGTATTCATTCTGTTACTGAACCTTCAGTCTCTTCAGACACAGCAAGATCCCACAAGTAGCAGTGGGACCACAGACAGATTGTGTGTTTCACTGATGCTGGTTAAGGGTTCAATCCTGGCTTCAGGGTGACAAAGATCCTGCTGTTTGACAAATTCATAACACTTCCCACTTTCTTTCTTCTCCACGCACTCGCTTTCTCTCTCTCTCTTTCTATCCAACCTCCCCTTCTCCATCTCTCATCTTTTTCCCTTTCTCTGACATAACCTTGTACATGGTAATCTTTATCTTACCTTTTAAAAGTTTGCAACATTTATATTTGACAATATTCCCTTTGATAAACAGTTTCCCAGCAGTCTCTGTGCCAACAATGCTGTGGGCCATTGACGCACAGGGAGATCCCACAGGGTACTCTCTTCCTGCTCCAGAATGTGCTCCAATCCCACTTTCTGTCCAACAAGAGGCTGTGGATTTCTTTGAGACTCCTGTTTTTTTAAAAATCACCCCCTCCATCCCAGGATTTAATTTTGTGGATGGTACTTTCTAGAAGGAAGTGATTGGAGCTGGGCGATGGTGGGATATTGGAGAGCCCCGTTCTCTCCCCACTCCCCCAGATCCTGTCTCCCTTTCCCAGACCAGCTACAAAGACACATCTTATCCCTGTATCGCTCCCTCCTTCCTACTCTCTCTCTGTCTGCATATTGTGTTCTTTTACCCCTTTGTCTCAACTCAATCACCTTGTGATGCAAACTATTTCCTTCTCTCCCACTTCAAATACACACGAGTCACATTGCTGTGTGTGGGATGGTTTTATTTGTTTGAAAAACCAACAAAAGAGGCTGGAGAGGGTGTGAGATAGGGGACAGAGAGAGAGAGAGAGAGATGCAGAGATCCCCTCCCAGATACTCAGGGATTGGGCCAACCTGGGTCTTATTTATGTGATTATCACATTTTGTCACCCTTCTTGCAATCTAGGCCACTCTGCAGGTGGTTTGAGACACAGCAAGATCCCACAAGTAGTATTACTCTGATATTAGAACAAGTCTTTGGATAGAGTTTCTCATTTAAGGTTTTAATTCCCTCCTTGGGGAGTCCTGTCTGTCCCTCTCACTGGGGATTGATGTGTTTGTGTCAAATCCCAGGGCCCTGGTTACTTTAACCCCAGGCTTCAAACCTGTTTTAAAAATGTCAGGGCCACAACCAGACAGGAGCCAGTTAATTAGAAGCCCCTAAAACCCAGTGTCCCCAGAGGAGATTAAACCTCGGGGTAAATTCATGTCGGCCCCCATGGGGTGCAGCCTGTCGACCAGGCCTCAGGCCTCAGAACCACGTCCCCCTCTGGAGTTTGGCCAAGGCTTCCCTCGGCCTGAACATTTCGGATCGTCACGTTGCAGCTTTCCCAACAAAGTTCCTCGGGATAAAAGAAGAAAAAGATTACTTGAAAGGGAATGTGAAAGCATTTTGAAGGCAAGTTACACAGCAAGATCCCAGGTTTAAAATCACCCCCGTCCATCCCCAATGTATCAATGTATCGAACACAGTCAGCAGTTAGGATAGAACGTGGTGTGGGAGCAGATCCTCCCAGGGATTAGAGGAGGATAGTGAGGGAATTGCATCAGATTCTTACACTCTGCAGTGACCTGGGATCAATTGCCTTTTACTGAAAACAGTTCCCAACTTGTATGTGCCTGTAGCTCCCTCCAGTCTGAAACCCTCATTCCCCTCTATCCTGTCTCCTGTCTCTGAGCCAATGGTGTCTTCATTCTGTTACTGACCCTTCAGTCCCACGGGCATCAATTTTTCTCACAATTCCAATTGGAGAACTTCTCTCATCCACGTGAAGGAATTGGACCTTGACAATTCCATTTACACTGTCTCCCATCAATCTTCATAGGATCCATATCACAGAGGTTAGACAGTGTTCCCAGCAAACACTCCCAGGGCAGAGGGAGCACAGGGTTCCAGACAACGTAAAGCTCCCATTAAACTGTCCCCATTTCAATCCCCAGGGCAGGGAGAGAATGGGGTCAGATACAGAGTAAATCTCCCTCTCCACTGCAGCATTTCAAATTCCCAGGCCATATTGAGCTCGGCGTTAGGTACTGATTAAATCTCCCACTTCCCCCATCCTGTTCACATCAAACTCAATCAGGAGAGCTCCATCTCTGGGTTAGATACAGAGGATGTGTATGTTTGGATTTCAGACCCAATCCAGTTGGTGATGATCACGGCCTTGTTAAGTGTGTTTGGGAATGGGGAGGGAGCTGGGAGCAGGGTGATGGTGGGATAGTGGGGAGCAGAGCTGTCTTCCAAGCAGTTGACCCAGGTTCGTATTCCCGGCCCTTGCAGTGTTGTGGTTTGTAAACAGCCTTTTAAATGTAAGGCACTGGGATAAATCGAGGAAATAAATCTTTCATTCTGTGGTAAAATGGCGTCACATTGTAACGCCTTACACTTCCCTTCAGGAAATCAGGAAAAGGGGTCGAGACCATTTCCTTAAGGCAGAGGAGTTTGGTCTGGTTCATAAAATCCTCAATGTCATCAATCCATGTCCCTCCAGCCCTGAGCAATGATGTTTACAGATTAATGGAGGATACACAGACACATTCATCGGGATTATCTTGGACAGGAGTCATTTGGGAATGATATTCCTGAGACCATCAACTCCCAGCTCGGCCAAGGATAAAGGCCAGGAATCCGGCACAATTGGGAAACAGCCCATTTCCCGGGAGACTGAGAGGTCACTAACAGAGCGGGAGCTGGAGATTCAGGAACAGAATAACAGGGACAGTCCGCTCTGTTCACTGACCCTTCACCCCTCAGTGAATCCAGTGTCAGGAATGACTGCTATTAGTCAGACTGACAGAATGTGATCAGATACACACACTGTCCTTCCACATCATCAATATCGCCCAGCTCCCACCCTGTCTCAGCTCATCTGCCCCTCTGACATCTTCAATAGTTTAATTCGGGCAGCATTAAGCACCGTGCTTTGAGCTGAGCTGTCTTACCTTCTGTACTCTCTCTCTAAACGGCTCCAATTCCCCCCTGATCCCTCTCCGGTTTAAGATGCTCCTTGACATCTGCCCCAATGAATGAGGTAGACCGTCACCTGACCCAATATCCCCTTCGGTGGGTCAATATCTACTGTATTTAAAACAAGGAGCTGCAGATCCTGGAGAGCTGACAGATAACACAGAGATTACTGGCGGGAATAAGTGGGAGTGGCCTCATTTGTGGGAGAAATCCGAGTGAACCTCTAGAGTCCAGGGATTGTCCTTCAGAACTGAAGGGATCTGATGCTGATGCTGTCAGACCTGCTGAGCTCCCCCAGCAGTTTCTGTTTGTATTTCAGTCCCAATCCAATTGATCCTGATCACGGCCTTGGGAATACCTTGCCAATTACTGGGAAAGGGTTGGACATGTCTCCTTCCCAGCAGTTAAACCGGGCTCGAACCTCTGCCATCGCGCTGTTGCACTTATGAAAGCAATTTTAAACGGGGAAAAACGCCGAGATGGAATGAATGAGATTGGACTCTCCGAGGTTTCCCAAACATGGCCACATTAGCGGGGGGACAGGGTGGGTCCCACCTTCTATTACATTCTCAGAGCTGGATTACAGGATTAGTGCTCATGTGCCTGACTAGGATAGTTCAGCTGAGACAAGATGCTCTGTAGGAATTCCCCAAGGTTCCTTCCAGAGCAGCTTCCAGACCCACGGCACTCTCATGTGGAATGCTGAACACAGCAGATACACGGGAACACCACCAGGTGACAATTCCACATCAAGACACTCCCCACCCTGGCTTGGAAAAACATCTCAGTCCCACAAGTGCCATTGGTTGGAAATCCTGGAACTCCCTCCCTTACGTCATTGTGGGTTTATCTGCCCCAAATAACTGGCAGCAGTTCAAGGCAATAACTCACCATCACCTTCACCAGAGCAATTATATCTGAGCAATCCGTGGGGACCCAGCGGCAATGACCCAAACACATTAATGAATGACAAAATAAAGCTCAGTATTTGGGACCCGTGTGCTCCAGGGCTGAGGATCTGAATAAATTGGGTCGGTATTCTAGAAAATTAAAAGGTGGTTTAATTGGAATGTATCAGATTGTGAAGAGGCTTGAGAGGGGAGATGCTGAGAAATTAATCCTGAGGGTCTGGGAATCTGAAACACGATAACACAGTCTCAGGAGTTGCTGGAAAAGCTCAGCAGGTCAGGCAGCATCTGTGCAGAGAAATCAGCGTTAATGTTACAGCATCCGCAGTTCATTCAGGTTTGATTACCACCCTCTCAGGGTAAGGGGCAGGTTATTTGGGACTGAGATGAGGAGTCAGCGCTTCACTCTAAGGCTCTGTCAGACCTGCTGAGATTCCCCAGCAATTTCTTGTTTGGATTTCAGTCCCAATCCAGTTGGTGATGATCACGGCCTTGTTAAGTGTGTTTGGGAATGGGGAGGGAGCTGCTAGCAGGGTGATGGTGGGGAAGTGGTGACCACAGCTGCCTTCCAAGCAGTTGACGCGGCTTCGATTCTTGGCCACCGCAGTGTTGTGGTTTGGAAACAGCACTTTGAAGGAAAGGTACCAGGATATAACCGGATCTGCCAGATTGCTCCTTGCTTTTCCTGGCGATGGTTCCTGTGAATTGCAGTGTGGAACCGGGCAGCATTGCTCGGCATCTCGGAAGCTTTCCCCTCTGCTCCTTCCCATTTTTGATTGAAATATTGGGTACAGCACAAGGATGGGTTTGATTTGTTCGAAAAGTGAGAGACTGCTCCCGTCAGGAACCTGAAATAATTACAGAAGCCGCTGGAAACACTGAACAGTTCCAACAGCTTCTGTAGTGGTGGGGAGGGGGGATTAATGTGTCAAATCTACACAAGGATAAAATAAACTCCAGCCACAAAACAGAGTTCCTAAGTTTTACAAACATCAGTATGACATTATTCTGAGCCATCAATTCCCCTTGAACACTTCCAATGCAGGATAGCATCTTTCTGACTCTCACTTTGAGAGATGTCCCTCAGTGAGCTCCTCCATCATTCTTTCCATTTCACTGGGGACCCACTATCCACAGTCTCCAATCAAATGACCTGAACTCAGACACACAGAGATCTTAAAGAGTGACACAATGCAGATAGGAAGTTGATTTCATTTCTGTTTCTGAGTCTAATCTTCACTCAGTGAGACAGAGTCAGGTATTCAAGGCTCAAACAAGAGCTGGATTCTGTTTCTGATGATTGTCTTCATTCAGTGAGAAGGAGGGCCGTGGGCCAGAAGGAGCATATCATTGTGCTTTGGGTTGTCTGCTCAGTCTGCAGCATTGCAGGCCGTGGGAGCAGGGCAGTGGGAAAGTTACCTCGTGTGGACTGCAATAGGACTTTCCACACATTGTTCCAGGCCAGTTACAGAGCTCCAGGAATTCTGAATGAGGATCGGAAAAATGCATTGATTGAAGGGGGAGGATCAGGAAAACAGGATAAACCTGATGAGATCAGCAGGATCTCTCGGTCTAACTCTGTACCATACTTTATTTTCTGCTTCATAGATCTACAATCCGGAGCTCAACCCACTCAGAGCAATATAAGCTCAGAAACAAAACATTCAGTCCAACACATCCATGCTGAACTGATATCCGATGTCAATCTCATCCTATTTGTCAGAATCTGGCCCAACTTCCTCTGAACCCTTTTTAATTCCTACACCGACCCAGATACGTTTTAAATGTTGGAATTGTACCAGCCTCCACTACTTCCTCTGGCAGCTCATGCACACAGTGCCCTCTGTATGAAAAATGTTCCCCTTAGGTCCCTTTTATGTTTCCCCTCTGAACTTTAACATATGCCATCTGCTTCTGGACTCCCCCACCACAGGGAAATCACCTTGCCTTTTTACCCTATTGAGGGTTCTTCATGATTTTGTGAACCTCTATAAGGTTACCCCACAGCCACTGACGCTCCAGGGATAATAGCCCCAACCTATACAGTCTTAACCTACAGCACAAACCTCCAACCTTGGCACAATCCATGTAAATCTTTTCTGAACCCTTTAAAGTTTCACAACACACTTCTTATAGGAGGGAGTACAGAATTGCACGATATACCAAAAGGGGCTGAACCAATACTGCAACATGACCTCCCAACTCCTTTACACAATTAACTGAGCAATACAGACAAAATTGACAAACGCTTTCTTCACTATCCGATCGAAATGTTAGTCTACCTTCAATGATCTATGAAGCTACACTCCAGGTCTATTTGTTTAGCAACATCCCTAGTACCTTGTCTATTCAGTGTAAATGTCCTGCTCTCTTTTGCCTTTCCAAAATGCAGCACCTCACATTTATCTAAATTAAACTCCATCTGCCACTCCTCGGCCCATTGGCCCATCTGATCAAGATCCCGTTGTCCTCTGAGGTAACCATCTTCACTGTCCTCGACACTTCCAATTTTACTGTCATTTGCAAACTTACTATCCAATCGTCCGATGGTCACATCCAAATCATTTATATAAATGACAAAACAACAGTGGACCCAGCACCGATCCTTGTGGCACACCGCTGGGCACAGGCCTCCAAGCTGAAAAGCAACCCTCCCCCACCACCCTCTGTCTTCTATATTCGAGCCAGTTCTCCACCCAAAGGGTGATTCTACTGCCCCAACATACAAGTTTGACAATATGACACCAGTCTCAAAAATCCAACAAGAATCTATTCCTGATGCCAACAGGCGGGTCAGTTTGCCACCGGTGCTGTTTACACTTGGAATATACCTGGAGCAAAACAACACAAACCCAACTGGAGAGGGTGGCTCTGTATAAGGAGAGTCAGGGTGGAGTTAAAATTCAACAAATGTGATGAAATAAAATCAAAGATAAATCAAAGCCGTCCAAACTGGTTCACAAATTATTATATAAGAGGCTGGATAAAAACTGAAGCTATTGTAATAAATGGCTCCAGCTCACCATGGAGAACTAATGTGCTAGGACAGAAAAATGCTAAGTGATCAGAAATTGCTGCAAGTTGCAAACAGCAGAATTAAAATCCAACTTGTTTTTTTACTGTAAGGATGAATATTTTAATCCTGTTGTTCTTTCTCTACGAATGATACAGATGATCATTTATTATCCAGAAAGAAAAGACAATCAATATTTTCTTTGACATCTAACTTGGATTTGGAGAAGATACTGACGATGATACCAGCCAACAGGATTGTTTGTACAGACAGGCGAATAATAATGTCTCCAGGAAATAGCAGAAGGTTGTGGAGGGAAATGAACAGACTGAAGCCCGCTGTGATGGAGTTTGGGATAAAAGGCTAAAGAGAGACAATCTCGACCGAACTACAGAGTGTGAAATGTGAACATGGATAGAGTTACCTTGGTGTTCATGTGCACAGGTCTTTTACTGTTACAAGATCTGCTGAAGGGGGAAATAGAAAATATGTGGGATCTTAAGCATCGCAAATGACCCATTGAGTAAGGAGAAAGAAAATACATAAAGGGAAACCCGTGCTGTTCCTGGGGATCTGAAATCTAACCTCAGCAGGTCAGGCAGCATCTGTGAGAAGGGAACCAGAACCCATTTCTCCCACAGCAATCTGCAAGGCACCAAGGGAGCTCCCTGATCTGATTGGCTCTGTGCTAATTAACACTGCACACAGATATTAATCCAGTGGGTCAGCTTCTTAGTTAAACAGTGAGTTCCTGAGAGTGACGAGGCAGACCCTTGTATGTTGTTCACACCTACATGGTCAGTAAAATGGTATCCTGCCCGTCCCATTGAAAACCCAGCTTCAGCTCTGACCATATTTCCTGAAACCCAGCATGGGGAGGAAACACTGCCTCCTGGTCTTAGGTTCTTCGCTGTAGGAAAAGGTGTCTCTTCCTGTGATCTCCCTCTGACAACTCCATTGCTTTTAGTTTCTCTCACTTGATTGGCTTTCTGTTCCTTCTGTTTCGTGGTCTAGCCACACTTACCAAAGCTGAGGCTCCTACGAAATGGTAGAATCGGGCTAGGGCATCAGTAAGTGGGAGAATTAGTACAGGGGTATGAGTAAATGGGAGAATTAGTACAGGGGTATGAGTAAATGGGAGAATTAGTACAGGGGTATGAGTAAATGGGAGAATTAGTACAGGGGTATGAGTAAATGGGAGAATTAGTACAGGGGTATGAGGAAATGGGAGATTTAGTACAGGGGTATGAGGAAATGGGAGAATTAGTACAGGGGTATGAGTAAATGGGAGAATTAGTACAGGGGTATGAGGAAATGGGAGATTTAGTACAGGGGTATGAGTAAATGGGAGATTTGGTGGGAATCAATAAATGGGAGATTCAGTGCAGAGCGCCATTACATTGGAAAAGTGGTGTGAGTGTCAATATATGAGAGAATTGGAGCAGAGCATGTCTAAATTGGGGAATAGGGGCAGGAAGTCAATAAGAAGAATTGCTGTTGCAAGCATCAGTTAATTGGAGATTCAGTTCAGTGCACCATCAAATGAAAAAAAATGCAAGTTGCCAATAATTGGAGAATTCATTCAGGTGCCATTAAATCCGAAGTGGGAGAACGGGGGCCGGACAACACTCAATGGGAGATTTGGTGCACTTCCAGGATTTGTGCAGGATAGGGAAACGGGTGAAATAGCCATAAATAGAGTCATACAATCATAGAGATTTACAACACAGAAAAAGATCTTTCGGTCTAACTTGTCCATGCCACAATTTAAGAATTCTGGCAGCACTCCACTAAATTGAACCATTGCAAGGAACAACTTAACGGGAGAATTGGGCAAGGTCTTATCAAAATGTAATTGGACCAGCCTCCACTACTTCCTCTGGCAGCTCATGCACACAGTGCCCTCTGCATGAAAAATGTTCCTCTTAGGTCCCTTTTATGTTTCCCCTCTCAACGTTAACATGTACCATCTGCCTCAGGACTCCCCCACCACAGGGAAATCACCTTCCATTTTTAACCTATTGAGGACCTTCATGGAAGAATTGGTGCAGTGTAACACTAAATGGGAGAATTCGGGCAGGGCAATACTTGATGGGAGATTTAGAGTAGGGCACCCAAAAAGCGTTCGACGTTCTCAGTCAATATGATGATTGTGCAAGGCAGCACTGTGAGGAGAACTGGTTCAGGACTTCAGTAATTGGGGAAAGTGGTGCTCAGCAACACTGAATTGGAGAATTGGTGTGGGGTATCAGTAAATGAGAGACCTGGTGCAGGGTGCTGATAACTTCGAGAATTGGAGCAAATGGGAGAACACAGGCAGTGAATCAGTAAATAGGACAAATGTTGCAAAGGATTAATGGTCTAGAATCAATGCAGTGCACCACGAAATGGGGGAGTTGGTGCTGTTCACCACTAAAGGGAAGATATGTGTAGGATCAGTAATTAGGAGATTTGATGCAGGGATCGCCAAGATTAGAGAATTCTGGCAGCTGGTTACTAAATGAGAGAATTGTTGCAGAGAAATACTGAATGGGAGACTTGGTGCACAGTGGAGCTAAATTAGAGAGTGGGTGCATGGCACCAGTAAATGGGAGAATTAGAGTAGCGCCCCCTTAAATGGTAGAATCGGGCTCGGGCACCAGTAAATGGGAGAATTAGTACAGGGATATGTGTAACTGGGAGATTTGATGTGAATCAATAAATGGGAGACTCGGTGCACAGTGCCATTACATTGGAAAAGTGGTGTGAATGTCAATATATTAGAAAATTCAAGCAAAGCATTTTGAAATAGGGGAATAGGGTCCAGGGAATCAATAAAAAGAAGAAATGTTGCAAGCATCGGTAAATTGGAGATTCAGTTCAGTGCATCACTAAATGATAAAAAATCACCATGTCACCTGTACGTCGAAGATGTGTATCAGGGAACAGGTAAATGTAAGGAATTGATGTAGGACAACAATAATTGGAGAATTCATGCAGGTGTCATTAAATTCTAAGTGGGAGGACTGGGGCAGGATAACCTCAACGGGTGAGTTGGTGAAATTCCCGAATTAGTGCAGGATTGGTAAATGGGAGAATTGGTGCAGGGAAGCGGAGCAGTAATTACAGCCTAAGAGATATACAGCACAGAAACAGACCCTTCGATCCAACTTGTCCACACCTAAATTTAAGAATCCTGGCAGCTCTCCACGAAATTGGAGAATCATTGGAAGGAACTACAAAATGGAAACAATTGGGAAAGGACTTATCGAAATGTGAGAATTTGCAACAGGGCATCAGATACTGGGTGAATTAGTGCAGTTCAGCACGAAATGGGTGAGTTATGCTGTGTTGCACTAAATGGGAGAATTGGGGCAGGACAATACCTTTTGGGAGATTTAGAGTAACACACCCCTAAATTGGGCGAGGGCATCAGTCAGTATGGGGATTGGAGTGAGGCAACACTGAGTGGGCTTCAGTAATTGAGGGGAATGGTGCTAACCAACACTGAATTGGAGAATTGGTGCGGGCCATCTGTAAATGAGAGACCTGGAGCACAGTGGAGCTAAATTAGAGAATTGGTGCATGGCAACAGTAAATGGGAGAATGAGAGTAGCGCATCCTTAAAAGGTAGAATCGGGCTCGGGCATCAGTTGCTGTGGTGAAACGGTGGGCAATCACGGTGTGAAACGTTGTTCTAGCTCTCTGGTTTCCTTCATTCCTGTCCTGGTCAGGGAGGCTGGGGATTGGTCCTCTCCATCAGATGGAGGGACCAGCGCATTGTTGACCCAATTTAATCAAGAATGGAATTGGTCATTTTCACTTCTCATGGTTCATTGTTGTTCTGTTTTGTTGGATGTTACTTGATCACTTTCTGGGACTTGACAATGCATTAAAGCTCCAGTATGTTTGGAAGCACGGTTTGGAATTGTCTCGCTGCAGTACATGACATAGACGAATCACAGTCCCTCAAAGTCAGCATGTCAGTGTGTCTGGCAATGGTTCCGCCTTTTCTGTTTTGCTTCTGTCCCACGCTAAGAGCTGTCAGTTTTTGGATTCGCTGGAGTGCTGAGGGGGTAACACAATTTGTGTGGTATTTTTCTTCAGGCCAAACTCCACCCTCCAGAAAAAATAGCCAAACGCGCTGAGTAACAAACACCACGCGTTTTTTTTAGCAAATGGTCAATTCAAGCTGGTGTCAGCTTCTGGAGCGTCTCAGAGTTGCCAAGCACGGAAACAGACCCTGCTATCTAACTTGCCACTGCTAAACAGATAACCGAAATTAATCTAACCAATATTTGCCAAGATTTGTCCCTTATCTCTCCGAACCCTTTCAGATGCCTTTGAAATGTTGTGAGCGCACCAGTCTCTGACACTAAATATGACAATTCATTCTGGACACACGGAAATGTCTGTGTTCAAAACAAGTGTCCCTCACATCCCCTTTAAATGTTACTGTTCTCACATTAAACCAATGTTATCTCGCTTTGAACTCATGTGCCTTGTGAAAAATTACTCCCTGACTCTTTTCCCTGTCCGTGTGCCTCATGACTTTATAAAATTCTGTAAGGCCATTCCTCAGCCCTGAAGCTCCAGGGAAAACTGTCGAAGACAATTCAGCTTCGTGCTATTGTCCAAACAGTGCAAACCTTGCAAACCCTTTCAAATACTTTCGAAATTGCACCACGTTTGTGACTGAACGCGCGATCTGTTCGTGACTGAAATGAAGCGACGCTGAAACACTAGTAATGACAATTTTGACAGTTGCTTCCTGTAAGACAGCGTGTCCGAGTGATCTACGGCTTTGGATTTATGCTTCAGTCTCGATCGAGTCGCGGGTTCGAATCCCAGCGTCACCGCTGTCTTGCTGCAGGCACATGAACATTGAAGGCCCTGTACCTTTTAGTTGTTGTGTTTGCAGCTGCTCCGGCCTCTGATCCAGACTGACTCTGAAAACAGTGTGAGTCCTTGCAGTCGAAGCCTCCTCAACCCCTCTGCTTTCGGATACATGCATGGCCAGTTTCTGTGTCTCAAATAGTCAGTCCATTTGTCTGGAAGTTTGGTGGTTCGAGCCCGCCCTTCGCACTGAGCCTCAATTATTTCAGTTCAAGCATTGAGACCAACCATGTCCCGAAACTGCAACCACGAGAACTCACCCGAGTCTGCCGCTGGATGTGGCCCCAATCTCTCCAAGGCCCCGCTGCCAACAGAAAGCGGCTACTGCAGCTTCAATCAGCGGCTTCCTGCTCAGCCCTGGGACACAGCACATGGAAAATTTCCCCAGGAACGGCTCTTCCCGTGTGAAAGGGACAACCATTCCACCTTAAATTGGACACGGCTTCAGAGGATTGTTCCTGTTCTTGGAACGTTTCATAAACAAAACTCCTGTCTCGCAAATGAGAAGTGGGAAAAGTTGTTGGCAGGAAGAATAGAGAGAGTGTTGACTGTGAGGACACTGTCTCGTCAGCAGATAGGATTCCTTACACTCGAAACAGGAATGATTGGGTTTACTTAGGTAATTTCCTAATTGATTGGGAAATTGATTGGGAAACCAATTGATTGATTGATTTCCCAAGCGACATAAAGATGAGGATAAAAATATGCAAATATTTATATTGAGTCTTAAATCCAGAGACAAGTGTTAAATAGATAATAATGTTCTGATGGAATAATAGCTGAGAAATGGAAAATGTGAATGATGACATTTGTGATTGGGAGGAATGAACTGGATCCTTGTAAATTGCAATGCCGGGTGAAATATGCTCAGTATGAAATGACACACACATCAATCGTGAGCCAGGCCCAGTTACATTAGTCCGAGAGCATGAGATGTTTAATCTCAGGGCCGTAGGTTCAAGCCTCACGATGGGCCCTTTCCCTCCTTTAAAGAAATCCAGCTCTCTGCTCCACTTGCAGTATTGTAACCCAGTGTAGGGGTTGGTTTGGACACGTCGATCCGACTGTGTTTGATCACACCTCGGTTTCTGAGTGAAAGCTGTCTCCACTTGCCCATAAGATGGAATCCTATCTGCTGACGAGACAGAGTCCTCACCGTCAACACTTTCTCTATTCTTCCTGCCAACAACTTTTCCCACTTCTCATTTGCGAGACAGGAGTTTTGTTTATGAAACGTTCCAAGAACAGGAACAATCCTCTGAAGCCGTGTCCAATTTAAAGTGGAATGGTTGTCCCTTTCACACGGGAAGAGCCGTTCCTGAAAAAGGATTATTCCATGTGCTGTGTCCCAGGGCTGAGCAGGAAGCCGATGATTGAAGCTGCAGTAGCCGCTTTCTGTTGGCAGCGGGGCCTTGGAGAGATTGGGGCCACGTCCAGCTGCAGACTCGGGTGGGTTCTCGTGTCGGGACGTGGTCGGTCTCAATGCTTGAACTGAAATAGTTGATGCTCGGTGGTAAGGGCGGGCTCGAACCACCAAACTTTCAGACAAATGTACTGACTATTTGAGACACAGAAACTGGCCATGCAGATATCCGAAAGCAGAGGGGTTGAGGAGAATCCAACAGCAAGGGCTCACACTGTTTTCAGACTCAGTCGGAATGAGTTGACCTGAGCAGCGACAAACACACCAACGAAGACGCAGACGGCCTGCTAGAGGTTCTGCTCTATTCAACGGTTTGCAGCGGAGCAACCGCTGGTAGCGATGGGATTCGAACCCACGACTCGATAGAGAGTGGAGCTTAAATCCAGCGCCTTAGACCACTCGGCCACACTACCACAGAGGCGCAGTGCGCCAAAATCTCATTACTAGCGTTTCAGTATCGCTTCACTTCAGGCACGAACAGATCACGCATTCAGGAACGAACGTGGTGCAATTTCGAAAGTATTTGAAAGAGTTTCCAAGGTTTGCACTGTTTGCACAATAGCACGAAGCTGAATTGGCTTCGACAGTTTTCCCTGGAGCTTCAGGGCTGAGGAATGGCCTTACAGAATTTTATAAAGTCATGAGGCACACGGACAGGGAAAAGAGTCAGGGAGTAATTTTTCACAAGGCACATGAGTTCAAAGCGAGATAACATTGGTTTAATGTGAGAACAGTAACATTTAAAGGGGATGTGAGGGACACTTGTTTTGAACACAGACATTTCCGTGTGTCCAGAATGAATTGTCATATTTAGTGTCAGAGACTGGTGCGCTCACAACATTTCAAAGGCAGCTGAAAGGTTCGGAGAGATAAGGGACAAATTTTGGCAAATATGGTTAGATTAATTTCAGTTATTTGTTTAGCAGTGGCAAGTTAGATAGCAGGGTCTGTTTCCGTGCTTGGCAACTCTGAGATGCTCCAGAAGCTGACACCAGCTTGAATTGACCATTTGCTGAAAAAAACGCGTGGTGTTTGTTACTCAGCGCGTTTGGCTATTTTTTCTGGAGGGTGGAGTTTGGCCTGAAGAAAAATACCACACAAATTGTGTTACCCCCCCAGCACTCCAGCGAATCCAAAAATTGACAGCTCTTAGCGTGGAACAGAAGCAAAACAGAAAAGGCGGACCCATTCCCAGACACACTGGCATGCTGACTTTGAGGGAGTGCGATTCGTCTATGTCATGTACTGCTCACACACAAATGGTAGCGAGACAATTCCAAACCGTGCTTCCAAACATACTGGAGCTTTAATGCATTGTCAAGTCCCAGAAAGTGCTCAAGTAACATCCAACAAAACAGAACAACAATGAACCATGAGAAGTGAAGATGACCAATTCCATTCTTGATTAAATTAAGTCAACAATGCGCTGGTCCCTCCATCTGATGGAGAGGACCAATCCCCAGCCTCCCTGACCAGGACAGTAATGAAGGAAACCAGAGAGCTAGAACAACGTTTCACACCGTGATTGCCCACCGTTTCACCACAGCAACAAAAACCGGCGAGCAGATTCAGTGTAGGATCTGGTTTCACATCAGCAATGAAATACCAATCCCCACTCACTTTCAGGCAAAACGGTGCCCACCGTAAATTGTCTGGAATATGAATCCCCAGCACAGTCTGTTTGGTCCCCGGGTTATACTGCTGTACAGACTTTCATATGGACAAAGTCCTTTTCAAAGGGAGTGTTTGTGGCTGTCCATCCGACAATGGCAGCTGTTGCCCTCACTCTCACTGCCGTTCCTGGCCGTGTACGGGTTGCCATCCTCACCTTGTTCCCGGGGGTTCAGGGTACAATACTCTGCTGCAGAAAACCGGAGCGTTTTGGAGCAGAAAGATGTGGAGCCCGTGTGCCTCCTGGAGTTGGTGTTGGAATGTTTGGCGGAGCTGGGAAGATGGTTTGCAGAATTTTCCTCACATTTCTGGGTGCTATCCTCAGGGCTGCAGAGTCTGTTGTGAAGCGCTGCTGTCCTGGGGCAGTTGGAATTGATTTGGTTTCATTCCTGCTGCTTCTGGTTTTTGGGGTTACAGACTGGGTCCAGATGAATCTGTTTATTGCTGGAATCCGCGGATGAGTGCCCTGCTTCGAGAAATTCTCTGTCTGCCTTCTGTTTGCCCTGTCCTATTACTATTGTGCTGTTCTCACCAAACCTTGCCGTCTGGACGGATTGCTACTCGGGACAGCTGGTCCGTGACAATTCGGGACTGTCACACAATTTCTTTGCCAAGAATGGATATCCCCACGATTTCATTCCCAGATATCTGGCACACGAAATTCCCAACGAGGATATGTCACCAGGCAATTTGAAAAGAATACTCCCCTTTATTAAAATAAATTGCTGGGAACTGACAGTCAGACTCCTCTGAACACACTGGGTTACAACAGACACATAAACCGACAACCTCACTCAGAGAAAACTCCCCAGAACACAACACCCAATACCCATCATGTACAAACCTGGTTGTGTAGTTTCCACGCAGCGACTGCATGAAACACTATATCGGAGAAACAGGCCGACAACTAGCGAGCTGCATTCATAAAGTTCAACTAACCCATAAACTCCACGGACGGCTGTTCCTTGGAGCTATCCACAGGGAACTGAGTGTCTCGGATACCGCGGCTTGGAACTTGGATCACATGACCGTCTGTGACACTGGTTACTTCCGGGTGTGACGTCACTCCTGATGGAACACATGTAACTCTCGATTGCTCATTGAGAAATCCATCCAACATAGCAGCGCAGAGAAATATTTCTGTTGTGTTTCTGGTGCTGTTCCTGACATGTCCTCTAGTGCTGAACTTATTCTGTGTTGCCTGATGGATCGGTGTGTGTTTCCATGACCGTATTGTGGGCAGTCATCTGCGGTTTGGCTGCAATAACGTGCGTTAGAAACCCAGGTCCGCCAGTCTCTATTTTGTTTTTCTCAAATTATGCAGAATTGCAGCACAGTAAAGTGTCAATTAATATTGGGAGATGGCATACAGAGGCGTGTGAAATGCCGAGGTTTTAGTGACACTTATACAATGGTTAGAGATTACCTTCATTCAGGAGATAAGGTTGCAGAATGGGTTTGGGAAGAGATTAGGAACAGTGAGGAAAGAACTCACCAGCAGATGCAGTTTACAAGCCCACTCGCAGTTCCCACAATGTGAAATAAAATGTACAAGAAATAAATAGTGTGTGAGTGATAAAAGATGGCAATAATCATGGTTGGGTTTAATTTCCCCGCTCCCACTCCCGGTTCCATTGTGAAGGAGTTTGGAGAACAATAATCAATAAATCACATCTGTCCTATGGAACATCGCGAGTCATATCTTGGCCATCGATTACTTTACAGGTGACTTAGTCTCTGTCTTTTCATGGAAACCATCTCTTTCATTGTGAGCATCAGGAAGGGCCATATATTTTGCCAGAAAACAAAAGTCACTGACCTTTATTTGTTTCATATCCAAGAACACTCAAATCACCACCTCCCTTGATCAACTCTACCGCCCACGTTAGCAAAGAAATCTGGCAAATTGACAGTTTGATTTTCCTTTCAATAAATAATTGTGACTCCGTTTGACTGCAGTCATCTCTTCCTAACTTTGTGCTTTCCTTCGTTTACAGTGGGGTTTAGCATCTTCCAAGTGACAGCAAAGATATTAGAGCAGTTGGAAGCATTTTCGCCGATCAAGTCGGCGAGTTTTCAATGAGATCACGGGCTGATTTGTTTAATCCTCAACTCCCCCTCTCAGCCTTATCTCCCTGGCCCTTGATGGTGAATTGACTAAATGTCTGTCTATCTCAGCCTTGAGGGCCCTCTGTTGGAAAGAATTCCACTGATTTGCTGCCCTCTCATAGAGAGAATATCCTCCCCATCAGAGTCTTCAATGTTTGACCCCTTCCGCTGTGATGAGGCCCTCTAGTCCCACATTATCCTGGGTGTAAATCAGAGCAGAATGAACCCCTGAAGGTAGATCTACACTCTCTACTGCCAGCTGTGAGTATTTGAAAACATTTCATACTTTGATACCTGATTAACCAATTAGAGCTGATTTTGCACATTAGATTTGCCAATGTTGAGTCTTCTTCAAGAGCACTTCAATGGCTGTAATTCAGCTGGCGGTGTAAGTGCTAGTCAAACACAAGGACACTCGGTGCACTGCTGTGTTTATGAATCTCTCTGCACATGAAAATGGATCCTTCCCATCCCCTTTACCTCTCATCAATGTGGGTGTCATTCAACTTGATCTCCCAGCATCCTCCTCCGTTCTGAACCAAGAGATGGTGACAGGGAATACTGGGGTCATGCTGAGGACAGGACAAGCCAAATACTGGTGTTTCAGGTTACAACTCTCCATTCTAGAAGAGATATTAAGCCATTTGTACGCAAGGGTATTCGGGGCAGAGTGATTAAGGCGATGGGTTATTAATCCATTAATGTTTCCCCATGCAGGGTCAAATCCTCCCGACTGCATCTTGAACATCTTCCTGTACGGTGCATTCTCGATCAAACGTCAGAAATCCCCTGTCAGCAAGGCCAGGCCAGTTATTTGATTAGACACAGCCTGCTCGAGTTCTTCATCAGAAATATCCCACACCCCAACCGTTATTCCTGTTTCTCTTTTCACAGATACTGCTAGACCCATCGAGCTCCTGCAGTATTCTGTGAATGTACTGCCTTGAAGTGCTGCTTTTATTCGATTCCTTTAATCCCAGTCCCTCTGTTCACTGCCTCTGGTCAGTGGTAACACTTGGTCCTGCTCGTCAAAGTGCCCAGGCCCACGGTTCCCACTCCCATCATTATAAACAGCCGCAGGAAATTGCCGGTTAACCATCTTTACTCCAAAGAGAAACTCACCAGCCTCGGGAATCTCTCCACAAAACGGGACTTCTCATCCCTGGACACGGTGTAAGACAGAGGATTGTGAAGAGATTTTGGAAAAAGATTGTCAGTTGGCAGGTGCACAAATGTTAAGGGCACAACCCGTATAACACAGTTTCCAGCTTTGTGAATCTTCGGGAACTCTTTGGGAAATGGAATCAGAGGAGAATGAAGAAGGGCGAACTGTCGGGCTGAGCAGGAACAGTCAAGACACCTTTCCTTCTTTAAGAGGACACCACATGAACTGATCGGAGACATTGAAAGAATTCTCGTTCCTGTACATGAGGAATACAAATCTCATCTGGACTCTAGATCAATGAAATAACTCGGGACCACACAAGACACTGGGAGGCTCGAAGGGAGATGGTCCCGGTTGGAGGAGAGCTGGTTCCCAGTGACATGGGTGTGTCTGTAGTGGGTGGGATCAGACTGTTCCCATGTCGCCATAATGAATGTCTCAGTCTATATTCTGGCAAAGTAAAACTGATAGAGGACAGTTGACGTTCCGGGAAGGTCAGACTGAAGTGGGAAGTCAGTCACAGCCTGCTTTAGAGGATCGTGCAAGGTGTTAGGTTAGAAGTTTCAGCGCATTCGACTGTTAAATGAAAGGTTCCTGGTTCAAGAGCCCCCAGGGCGACAGCGATGGTTGTTCTTGCTGCATCTGTTTTGGATGCTGCACAGTTTCGTGTGTCGAGTGGGGTCAGAAAAATGTTCTCCAAACGGAACCCTTCCGTGTGCGGAACCACAAAGACGTTTCTGCATTGCTTTAATGGTTCATGTAAAGAACTGTGGATTCTTGGAATCTGAAACAAAAATAGAAGCTGCTGTCGAATCTAACGGGTTTGGCAGGACCTGTGGGAGATTACCGAGTTCTGATGAAGTTTTGAAATGTTGTCTCTGATTTTCTCTGCATAGATGCTGTAAGATCTGCTGAGTTTCTGTTGCAATTCTTGTTCTTGGTTTTAAATGAATGTCCGTTCCATCTATCAGGATGATACAACCAGACCCACCATGGGCCAAAATTTAATGCTTTTACAAACTGTGAAGTGATTGGATTCAAACCAAGCCGATAATGATTCACTCTTCCTCAGCTCCACAATGAGAGACACCTGGAAAATGAAGAGGACAGTGTGGTTCTGGAATCGTCGATGCGTGTTTAAGGCAATGGACTTGAAATTCATTTGGCTTTACCCTCACAGCCTGGAATCCTACCGGTTACGATTCAGTAATGTCAACAAATAAAAAGGGAGATTACACCCTGTCTTCATCTTTCACATACAAAACACAGGAGACGGGAAAAAAGACATTTCAGACAGGTTGGGAATGGGGGCAATCCACAACCCTCTGCCTTTCAGAGTGAAACACACAGAAATCCCCAGAGAAAGTTGAGACACAATGAGTTGAACAATTCCATCCCAACTTTGTTGGAGCTCCGAGCCCACCGTTGGAAAACGAGATGAAAACAGTCAGGGGTCAGTCTTCGACTGGTGCAGACTTGATGGGCCGAAGGGCATTTTCTGTGCTGCAGACCTCGTTGACCACCTGCGGTGAGCTGGTCGGAGAAACAGGCGGATGTGATGCATTTGGGCAGCACGGTGGCACAGTGGTTAGCACTGCTGCCTTACAGTGCTGTAGACCCTGCTTCAATTCCCGCCTCAGGCGACAGACTGTGTGGAGTTTGCACGTTGTCCCCGTGTCTGCATGGGTTTCCTCCGGGTACTCCGGTTTCCTCCTACAATCCAACGATGTACAGGTCACGTGAATTGGCCATGTGAAATTCTCCGTAGTGTAAGGTAAGGGGTAAATGTCGGGGTATGGGTGGGTTGCGCTTCTGTGGGTTGGTGTGGACTTGTTGGGCCGAAGGGCCTGTTTCCGCACTGTAATGTAACCTAATCTAATATGGAACGGGACTAATACTGAGACATCTTTTTTGTTTCCATCTGTGGGTAAATATGAGGTGGAGTTCCTTGGCGGTGTTACAACATAATGTGACCATGTCCAACTTCAGTCCCGTTGTTGGGTCATTTAAGATCACAGGGAGAATCCCATTTAGATTCACCCTGGTAACATCAGAAACGCAGGTTCATGGGAACTGGGACTAGAACAGATGGAAGTCCAATGACCCGCACTGCAGATGGGCCGAAAGGTCTTTTTCACGCTGTAAAATCGGAAGAAAGGGAGAAAGTAATCTGCAGCTAAAATGTTCACAGATGAAAAGACAAAAGCGGTTTCATGATGAAAACACACAGTGCCTTTTCTTTTTGCTTTCCCTGTTCGCCTCCTGGTGAGGATTCAGTTTTCTCACTGTTGCAGCAAGTGGAGTTTTCCTCGTCCCATTAATCGTGGGGTCAGCCTTCCCGAAGTAGGGAATGAAGTATGGAGCTGACAATTGATCAAGTGTTGTCCCATACTTAATGCAGAGAACCTTTAAACAAAGCACTGCGAATGCTGGAATTCGGAATCAGAAACGGAAATTGACAGAGAAACTCGGCAGACTTGGCAGCATCTGTGGAGAGAAACAGGTTTAATGTTTCAGATCGACAGAACCAGACCAGTTATGCATTTTATTGTTTTAATGTCAGAGTAATTGTCAGTTTTATTTAGCAAATCAACATATTAATCAGAATATTATATTAGCCGAGAAATGTCAACTTTCTGAATGTCAACCGACCTTTCCAGGTGTAATGCTGATTCCGTTGCCTTGAGCTGGTGAAACGCTGATCTTCAATTGTTCTTTTTTATTCCACTTTCTGTCAGTGAGCACCCATTTTAAATGGAGAGTTTCTATTTTCAGGATCTCCCTCAATATGTTTCTCTACTCGTCTATCATTTCCTCTGTGTATCTTCCTCACTCTCTCCCACATGCCCCCACTCTCTGCCTATCCATATCCCTTATTTTCCATTTCTGCTCTTTGAAAAGTCTGACATTCGGAGATAGTTTGAGAGTAGACCTTCTAAGCACAATTGCCGAAAGTGTTTGGTGCATTAGGCAGAAGGAAATGGGTCTGCGTGGGTTACTCTATGGAGGGACAGCATTGGGCCGAAGGGCCTGTTTCCACACGACAGTGAATCTAACCACCATGTTCAAAACTTATTCGTGGCCTAGGACGCCACTCACTGGGATAGGAATCACTGTCCATCCCTGTTTACTCCAGAGATTGAGATGTTGAGTTACTTTACAGAACCCTGGAAGAACTCAAGGTACAGCCATGATACTGTTAGGGAGGGAGTTCCAGGATCCAGACCAAAAGCACTGTAGGAGCAGCGAGATATTTCCAACTCAGAAAAGCGTGGTCCTAGATGGGTGATTTGTGGTTACAGTTCTCTCATGTATCTGTTGCTCTTGTCCTTCTAGATAGATGTAAACAATCACTGGGTTGGTCTGGGTCGGTGTTCTGTGAGGAAGCAGGAGTTAGCTTTCAATAAGATAACTCACAAGAAGAGAAATAAATCTTCATTTCCTGACTGGGAATTGTATCCCGGTCTGGGCATTACAAACTCAGACTCCGAACCAGTGACCCTACTGAAGCTGACAGTAACACTTGTGACCTGATCTGTCCAGACTCTGTGTATGATCTTCACGTCATCATCTTCTTCAGCAGCAATGTTTCTCTCTCTAAGTTTCCAAACAATTCATATTGCCGCCCTGGTTTCAATGTGAAGAAAGCGGAGCTGTGCTAACCTAATTTACTGCAGGAAGGTACAGAACAGTTTGATACTAACAGCGGCTCGTTTTGAGGCGTTGATCTGCGGTGATGGGGCGGCCCCAATGAATCCTTCGTTCAAATCGTCTGATTCCAAATTCCATGTTGGAAATGACCAGAGGTTTCTCGCTGAATTTGTTCAGGGTCTTGACTGGAAGTGACACTAAATCCAAGTATGAAAGTACATTTCAGTGGAGTGCATCATAAGACAGCGTAGTGACTGTGAATAAAATGCTGGAGACGTCCAGCAGAAGAACAGGCGACACAGAAGCAGGTACCTGAGGACAAATGTATTTGCTTTGCCATTGAAAGGCCCTGTTACACAAAGTGGATTATCTTTGCTGGTTGATCACCTTATGAATGTTATTTCCCAGATCTCCATGTTTACATCACATATGGAAAGGTGTCCAGCGTGTGTGTGTGTGCATCCGGCTAGTGAAGCAATAGATCAAACATCTGACTTTGTATCAGACGATTGTAGGTTTACATCCTACATGTCTCGAGTGTAACGTGTTAGTTCAGCCAATTGCATGTTGTCAGTTGCTATTTCCTTCGGTTCTTTCGAGCTGCAGGGATAGGATCAGTGTGTATTCAAATGGAATGTTGCTTTTGGGTCCATTACAGCTCAATGTCAGACAGGTGTATGGCTGGTCCTGTTTTGTCAGGTTCTGAGGATCTGAATGGTTTGGATCAGTGTGGTTTCGAATTTAAAACTTGCATTTAGGTCTCTTGTCCATTTTAAATTCCAGCTCTGCTCCACATCTCTCATTGCCTGTCAAACTGGCGAGTGTTCCACCTAAAGCTGCCTTTGTCAGAGAAGCTGTTGTGTGGACCAGAGAGCGGAAGTGAAGCACAAGGAGCAGGTATGATCCTGAGACATCTGTTCCTCCCGGGATATGTTTCTGTGTGTCTCCCTCTGTGGGTGAAAATGAGGTTCAGGTCCTCAAGGTGGTTCCAACACAGTGTGACCATGTCAAACCTCAGTCCCATCGACGTGTCGTTTAAATTCACAGTGACAATCGTGTTGATATTTGCTCTGGAAACATCAGGACACATAACATTTTGAGCCAAAACTGGAATCTGGGACTGGAATACATGGATGCCTGATGAGCTGCAATGCACGATGGTCCGAACGATCTCTTCCCACTCTTTGGAAGCTCGAAGGCAAGGAGGATCTAATCTGCAGCAAGACTGATCAGAAATGAAAAGGCAAAAGTGTTTTCATTCTGAATAAATGCAAGGGCGCCTTCTGCCTTCCCTTGTGGTCTAGTAACCAGCATTTGGCGCTCTCGCTGCCGTGACACGGGTTCTATTCCCGGTCAAGGAATGCGTGCTTTGTTCTGCACACACATCGTGGTAAGAATATTTCTGACCACTTTTCCAAAGCTGGCAGGACATCGGTTTAGTGCCAACCGTTTTAAAGTTTAACAGAAAACCAAGAGGTGCAGATGTTGGAATTCTGAACCAAAAACAAGAATTGACGTGCAAACTGAATAGTCCTGACAACATCTGTGGGGAGAAACCGAGACAATGATTCACAACGACAGGACCAGATTAGTTCTTCATTTCTTGACCACAATGCCGGGATAATGGTCAGTTTTATCTGTCGAATTAGGATAGTTATCAAAATCTTGTTTTTTAGCCAGTTAGCAGCCATGTCGACCCGAGATCTGATTCTTTCAGGGTCTCCCTCAAGATGAGTCTCTAATTTTCTGTCTTTATCTCTGTGTATGTCCCTCACCCTTTTTCATATTCTTTGACCCTTTATTTGCCAAAATCCCTCATTTCGCATTCCTACTCTATGAAAAGCCTGACGTTCAGGGATAGTTTGAGAATGGAGCTGCTGAGAGGTTTTCTGGAACCTGGAAGGAGACTGGAAAACTTGGCTCACATTCTACGGATAATACGTCTGCCACTTGGATGTGATATAAGGAGCCATTTATTTCTCAAAATAGTGTAACCCTTCCGAAGTTAAAGTTGCATTCCTTATCAAATAGAAAAAAAAACGACACCATGGAAGCATTACTGATGCTGTACAATGAATGAATGGCGACAGCAGAGAATGAGGGTGATCGACTCGTGGTTTCTGTGCCATGACCACAACATCCCACGGCCTTTCTGCTGTGTCTCCTGCCTCACCTCGTTTTTCCCACCAAACTTGGAATGAAGGAGAGAGAATAAAAGTGGAGGAGAAGAAGGAGTGCTTTTGGGACAGCAGCAAGAAACTCCAGGTTGGTGTATTGGTGAGGAAGGACAACACGCACTGCTGGAACTAAACCAGGAAAAAGGAATGGGTTTACCAAACCATAACAGGCTCGAACTTAAACAGGATGCTGAGTCCCTTTATCAGTAACACGACACTTAATAAAAGGTGAACCTATGGGCCTTCAATACAACAAGTGGGTGCAGCTGGGATTGGAGCCCTATGGTCAGCTGCTTACCAAGGAGGGGTTTGGAATAACTAAGCGACGGCCATATGTGCAGTTCCTTAACCACATGACCACAGTAACTCGGAAATACATTTCTGTATGAATATTACTCAGTGTGATTTGCAATCAAACCCCACTTTTGCAAAACCAGACATCTCACGATTGAACATTCTTCAATCCCATTCTCTTGGGATGTATTGACGGCTTTAATACACACAGAGGTAATCTCACACGAAGAGGAACAGTTTCATTGCCATGAATTGCCCAGGAATGGTGTGTGATCCAATGTAAACAGTTTGCAGTAAAGGCTGACCCATTAGCAGCGACACTGAGCCTTGCACCACCAGATCCAGACTCACTTCCTGCCTCATGCCTCCCAGTCCTCATTGTCATTCACGTCAATTTCACTTCCCTGCTCCACTTCCCAACTTACCACCGATCTCCTGCAGGTGTCCAATTGGAACCTACCACTGTTAGAAACGTATTCCTGGGATAAAGATATCACTCAATGGAATAGGACTCGCTGTCCATCCCTAAATCCCCCAGAGATGGAGGAGATGAGTTGCTTTTGTGAACCATTGAACTCCTTCACACGGAGGTACAGCCATTATGCCCAGAGACACTGAAGGAACACCAACATATTCCCAACTCAGGAAGGTGAGATGATTGGAGGGAGATTTGAAGGGGTCACTATCGTATCTGTCCGCTGTCATTGTCCTTCTACATGGTTCAAGTAATCACTGGGCTGATTCTGGAGTGATCCCGGTCTGTCTTCTGTGTGGGACGGGGAATGGGTTTTCATTCAGACAATTCACATGAAGAGAATTAAACCTTCATTCTCTGAATGGGAACTGTATCCATGTCTGGACCATACAAACTTTGACTCCTCGGCACGGGCCCCCGGTAATGCTGACAGTATCCAAAGCGACCTGAATTGTACACACCCTTATGCCTGTCCTTCCCTTCATAACCACCTTCGACAACAAAGTTTCTCTCTTCAATTTTACAAACGCTACATATTATTGCCTTGGGTTTCAAAGTAAAGAAAGCGGAGCTGTGGTAATCTGATGTTGGTCAGTTGGTGTCATGCAGGAATGTACAGAACAGGTTGACTCGGGCAGAGACCCGTTTTGAGGCGTGAGATTGAAGTGAAGGGGTTCCACCAATAAAAGGCGCTGTTCATCTCGTCTGATTCTCCATCCCTGGATTCAAACCAACAGAGGTTTCTCACTGGACTGGTTCAGGATCTTGACTGGAAGAGGCCATGACGCAAGGTATGAAAAGATATTTCACTGGAGTGAATCAAAAAATCCCGGAGTGACTGTGAATAAAATGTTGGCAACTTCCAGCAGAGGCGCAGGCGACCCTGAAGCAGGTCCCTGAGGGTAAATATGTTTCCTTGGGCATTGAAAGACATTGCTTCACGGAGTGGGACATCCGATGGGAAACAGTGACGATAATTATTTTTACTGATTGTTCACCTTGTGAATACTGTTTCCCCCGATGTCCATGTTTCCATTTCATATCGACTCCCTGTCGGACCTCCGGCTGCCGTTGGGACACTGACATCATGGATAATGGCTCTGACTTTTGGTGGTTCGGATCCTTCCTGATTTGTGTACAATGTACTGCAGGGATTGGATCAGTGGGTCTTGAATTTGGGAGTATTGTACCCCAATGTGCGACAAATTTTGAGGAGCTGCAGACTTTGGATCAGTGTGTTTTCAAATTTGAAAGTTGCATGTGAGGCAATTGTCCATTTTAAATTCCAGCTCATCGCAACGTCTCTCATTGTCTGTAAAACTGGCTTTAGTTACACCTAAAGCTGCCTTTTGTCGGAGAAACCTGTGTGTGGGAGGGGTGGGGATTGTGTGGGTGGAGTCTGAAGTAGGTGGAGAGCTGTACTGAAGCACAAGGAGCTGGTATAATCCCGAAACCTCTGCCCTCCTCCACCCACCCCCCCCCCCCCCCCACCTCCGGGCATGTGTGTCTGTGACTCACTCTATGGGTGAAAATGTGAATGGGTTGCTCGAGGGGATTTCACTTCAGTCTGACGGTGTATAACTCCCTCCCATTGTTGTCTCGTTTAAGATCACAGGGATAATCTTTTCTGAATTTTGCGTTGAAAACATCAGAACACACAAGGTATCGTGCCAAAACTGGACACTGGATCGAGAACAGATGGCTATCTGATGATCCATACTGCACGATGGGCCGAATGGTATTTTCCGACTGTGTTAAGAAAAACCTCAAAGACACCGAGAAACTAATGTGCAGCGAAAATGATCGAAAATGAAATGCATAAGTGGTTTCATTGAGAATAAATGCGACAGCTTCTGTCCCCTTCACTTTTAATCTCACGGTGAGGAGTTGGTGCACTCTCTGAAGGGGAAAGGGGGATTCCTGGTCAGGGAATGGGCGATGTGTTCTGCAAAGATATCTTGCTAACAGTATTTCTGACCGATTTTCTGAAGCCGTCAGGTCATTGGTTTTGTCTCAAACGTTGTTAAGAATAACATGAAACAAAGAACTGCAGATGTTTGAAATCCGAACCAAAACCAAGATTTCATAGAAAAACTCAGTAGGACAGTGGAGAGAAACAGAGTTAATGGTTCATATCGGCTGAGTGAGGTTACTTCGACATTTCTGTATGATATTTTTGGGAAAATGATCAGTTTTCCCTGTCAGGATATTTACCAAAATCTTTCATTATCTTACAACCGTCAATGTTGAAAATTCAAAATGACTTTGTTGGCTGTAAGTATCCTTCCGTTACCCGGAGCTGGTGAAAGGCTGTGCTTAATAGTTACCTTTTTATTCCTATTTGTTTCTGTCAGTCAACAGCCATGTCGATTGGAGAATTGGTCCTTTCAGTATCTCCCTCAATATGCGTCTCCATCTTTCTTTCTTTCTCTGTGAATGTACCTGACCCTCTTTCACATTCTCGGACTCTCGGTCTGCCCCATATTCCTCATTTCCCAAAGTCTGATATTCGGAGACAAATTGAGAGTGGACCAGCTAACAGGCTTTCTGCCCCCTCGGTAGCATGTGTGGGATTGGGCTCACATTCTCCGAATAATGTGTCTGGCACTTATTCCTGAGGTGAGGAGTCATTCCTTCATCCAAATATTACGATCTTTTCGAGTTCTAAATAAACTTCATAATCCACAAGAAAAGAAACCGCAATCACAGTGCAAACCACAACGACAGGAGAGCAATGAAGTATTTCCTGTTGGTGTGGAATGAATGAATGTTGACAGCAGAGAATTAGGGTGAACAGCTCTTGGTGTCTGCGCCATTACTGCAACATTCACCGGCGAGTCTGCCATGTCTCCTGGCTCACCTCGTTATTCTCAACAACCTGGAAATGAACGAGGCGTAATAAAGGAGGAGGAGAAGCAGAAGTTCTTGTCAAACACAGGAAGGAAACTCCAGATTGAATTAATAGTTCGGAAGAAACAATATCCACTGGAGGAACTAAACCAGGGAGCAGATCAGGATCACCAAAACAGGCTGACACTCAAACAGGACACATGGTTGACTGATGAGCAACACTGACTTGGGAGATGTTGAGACAACCATGCATTTGGTAAAATACACAGGCACCACTACGATGTGAAATCTTGGTGGGCTGTTTATGATGTGGGTAAGTTCACAAACTGAGGCACGGCACCACACCACAAGTGGTTTTCACATCCCAGTTCCTTCACCAATTGATAACAGGAACTCGGAATTGTGTTTTTGCTGCATTAATGTTGCTCAGTGAGAATTGCATTCAACCCCCACTTTTGCAAAGACAGTTTATGGTTGAACGTTCTGCCCTGAAATTGTACAGAAACAGACAATCTCCTCTTCCATTGGCTTCAAACTGATCTGTTCAACTGTTTAACCTGACAGGATAAAGAGAATGTATTCATCCTCTCAGGACACATTAACTCTGTTAATATACACAGGGAACCTCACAAAAAGAGGAACAGGGTCATTGTGCTAAACTGACCTGAACAGGGTGTGAGTTAGTGTAAACAATATGGAGTAAAGATTTGGAGGTGCCGGTGTTGGACTGGGGTGGACAAAATTAAATAATCACACAACATCAGGTTATAGTCCAACAGGTTTATTTGATAGTACCAGCTTTTGGAGCGCTGTTCCTTCATCAGGTGGTCGTGGAGCATAACATCGTACGACACAGAATTTATAGTAAAAAGATTACAGGGTGATGCCACTGAAATGACATATTTAAAAATAAAAGTGTATTGTCTGTTTAGTCTGTATACTGTTAGAAATACCATGTTAGATTTTGTTCTTTCATATGTAAACTGTATGTAAAAATAGCTAAATTCTCAGGTAAATCTTTAAAAATAGGTGCCCCCTCAGCTCAGATTCAGCCTTGAAGGTGTGAGGTTGAAATCTGCCTGTGTCCCAATGTTCTGTCGTGGCAGAAGCTGGGGGTACCCTGCCTCATGGCTTTCAAGATGTATTTGACATCGGCAGTGAGGTTCCCACATCGGGTCCCATTGCCTAATATGATGGGACATCCTGGTGTGTTGTATCTGTGTACCTTCGGTAGGCAGGAGAAGCCGTTTGTATGAGAAGAGCATGAGATGAGGTTGATGGAACTCTGAAAGAGTGCATTTCAGAGCTTAGATCAGAGTGGTGCTGGAAAAGCACAGCAGGTCAGGCAGATTCCGAGGAGCAGGAAAACCGACTTTCGGGCAAAAGTCCTTCCTCAGGATTTCGGAGGTGTCGAGCACAGAAACAGACCCGCCATTCCAGCTCGTCCCTGCTGACCAGACAACCAAAATAAATCTAGCGTCTCTGCTTCTTCCTATATTATAGAAAATAAAGGAGCTGGAGCCGTGTCACTGCTTCCTCCTGTATTATAGAAAATAAACAAGCTGGAGCAGCGTCACTGCTACCTCCTGTATTATAGAAAATAAAGGAGCTGGAGCAGCGTCACTGCTTCCTCCTGTATTATAGAAAATAAAGGAACGAGAGCAGCGTCACTGCTTCCTCCTGTATTATAGAAAATAAAGGAGCTGGAGCAGCGTCACTGCTTCCTCCTGTATAATAGAAAATAAAGGAGCTGGAGCAGCGTTACTGCTTCCTCCTGTATTATAGAAAAAAAAGGAGCTGGAGCAGCGTCACTGCTTCCTCCTGTATTATAGAAAATAAAGGAGCTGGAGCAGCTTCTCTGCTTCCTCCTGTATTATAGAAAATAAAGGAGCTGGAGCAGCGTCACTGCTTTATCCTGTATTATAGAAATTAAAGGAGCTGGAGCAGCGTTACTGCTTCCTCCTGTATTAGAGAAAATAAAGGAGCTGGAGCAGCGTCTCTGCTTCCTCCTGTATTATAGTAAATAAAGGAGCAGAAGCAGCGTCACAGCTTCCTCATGTATTACAGAAAATAAAGGAGCAAGAGCAGCGTCTCTGCTTCCTCCTGTATTATAGAAAATAAAGGAGCCGGAGCAGTGTCTCTGCTTCCTCCTGTATTATAGTAAATAAAGGAGCAGAAGCAGCGTCACTGCTTCCTCATGTATTACAGAAAATAAAGGAGCAAGAGCAGCGTCTCTGCTTCCTCCTGTATTATAGAAAATAAAGGAGCTGGAGCAGCGTCAATGCTTCCTCCTGTATTATAGAAAATAAAGGAGCTGGAGCAGCGTCACTGCTTCCTCCAGTATTATAGAAAATAAAGGAGCTGGAGCAGCGTCACTGCTTCCTCCTGTATTACAGAAAATAAAGGAACTGGAGCAGCGTCACTGCTTCCTCCTGTATTATAGAAAATAAAGGAGCTGGAGCAGCGTCACTGCTTTCTCCTGTATTATAGAAAATAAAGGAGCTGGAGCATCGTCACTGCTTCCTCCTGTATTATAGAAAATAAAGGAGCTGGAGCAGCGTCACTGCTTCCTCCTGTATTATAGAAAATAAAGGAGCTGGAACAGCGTCACCGCTTCCTCCTGTATTATAGAAAATAAACGAGCTGGAGTAGCGTCTCTGCTTCCTCCTGTATTATAGAAAATAAAGGAGCTGGAGCAGCGTCTCTGCTTCCTCATGTATTATAGAAAATAAAGGAGCTGGAGCAACGTCACTGCTTCCTCCTGTATTATAGAAAATAAAGGAGCTGGAGCACCGTCACTGCTTCCTCCTGTATTATAGAAAATAAAGGAGCTGGAGCAGCGTCACTGCTTCCTCCTGTATTATAGAAAATAAAGGAGCTGGAGCAGCGTCACTGCTTCCTCCTGTATAATAGAAAATAAAGGAGCTGGAGCAGCGTCACTGCTACCTCCTGTATTATAGAAAATAAAGGAACTGGAGCAGCGTCACTGCTTCCTCCTGTATTATAGAAAATAAAGGAGCTGGAGCAGCGTCACTGCTTCCTCCTGTATTTCAGAAAATAAAGGAGCTGGATCAGCGTCACTGCTTCCTGCTGTATTATAGAAAATAAAGGAGCTGGAGCAGTGTCTCTGCTTCCTCCTGTATTATAGAAAATAAAGGAGCTGGAGCAGCGTCACTGCTTCCTCCTGTATTATAGAAAATAAAGGAGCTGGAGCAGCGTCACTGCTTCCTCCTGTATCATAGAAAATAAAGAAGCTGGAGCAGCGTCACTGCTTCCTCCAGTATTATAGAAAATAAAGGAGCCGGAGCAGCGTCACTGCTTCCTCCTGTATCATAGAAAATAAACGAGCTGGAGCAGCGTCACTGTTTCCCCCTTAATTATAGAAAATAAAGGAGATGGCGCAGCGTCACTACTTCCTCCTGTATTATAGAAAATACAGGAGCTGGAGCAGTGTCTCTGCTTCCTCCTGTATTATAGAAAATAAAGGAGCTGGAGCAGCGTCACAGCTTCCTCCTGTATCATAGAAAACAAAGGAGCTGGAGCAGCGTCACTGCTTCCCCCTGAATTATAGAAAATAAAGGAGCTGGAGCAGCGTCACTGCTTCCTCCTGTATTATAGAAAATAAAGGAGCTGGAGCAGCGTCACTGCTCCCTCCTGTATTATAGAAAATAAAGGAGCTGGAGCAGCGTCACTGCTTCCTCCTGTATTATAGAAAATAAAGGAGCTGGAGCAGCGTCACTGCTTCCTCCTGTACTATAGAAAATAAAGGAGCTGGAGCAGCGTCACTGCTTCCTCCTGTATTATAGAAAATAAAGGAGCTGGAACAGCGTCACTGCTTCCTCCTGTATTATAGAAAATAAAGGACCTGGACCAGTGTCTCTGCTTCCTCCTGTATTATAGAAAATAAAGGAGCTGGAGCAGCGTAACTGCTTCCTCCTGTATTATCGAAAATAAAGGAGCTGGAGCAGCGTTACTGCTTCCTCCTGTATGAGAGAAAATAAAGGAACTGGAGCAGCGTCACTGCTTCCTCCTGTATTATAGACAATAAAGGAGCTGGAGCAGTGTCTCTGCTTCCTCCTGTGTTATAGAAAATAAAGGAGCTGGAGCAGTGTCTCTGCTTCCTCCTGACTTACAGAAAATAAAGGAGCTGGAGCAGGGTTACTGCTTCCTCCTGTATTATAGAAAATAAAGGAGCTGGAGCAGTGTCACTACTTCCTCCTGTATTATAGAAAATACAGGAGCTGGAGCAGAGTCACCGCTTCCTCCTGTATTATAGAAAATAAAGGAGCTGGAGCAGCGTCACTGCTTCCTCCTGTATTATAGAAAATAAAGGAGCTGGAGCAGCGTCATTGCTTCCTCCTGTATTATAGAAAATAAAGGAGCTGGAGCAGCGTCACTGCTTCCTCCTGTATTATAGAAAATAAAGGAGCTGGAGCAGAGTCACTGCTTCCTCCTACATTATAGAAAATAAACGAGCTGGAGCAGCGTCACTGCTTCCTCCTGTATTATAGAAAATAAAGGAGCTGGAGCAGCGTCACTGCTTCCTCATGTATTATAGAAAATACAGAAGCTGGAGCAGAGTCACCGCTTCCTCCTGTATTATAGAAAATACAGGAGCTGTAGCAGCGTCTTTGCTTCCTCCTGTATTATAGAAAATAAAGGAGCCGGAGCTGCGTCACTGCTTCCTCCTGTATTATAGAAAATAAAGGAGCTGGAGCAGCGTCACTGCTTCCTCCTGTATTATAGAAAATAAAGGAGCTGGAGCAGCGTCACTGCTTCCTCCTGTATTATAGAAAATAAAGGAGCTGGAGTAGCGTCACTGCTTCCTCCTCTATTATAGAAAATAAAGGAGCTGGAGCAGCGTCACTGCTTCCTCCGGTAATATAGAAAATAAAGGAGCTGGAGCATCGTCACTGCTTCCTCCTGTATTATAGAAAATAAAGGAGCTGGAACAGCGTCACTGCTTCCTCCTGTATTATAGAAAATAAAGGAACTGGAGCAGCGTCACTGCTTCCTCTTGTAATATAGAAAATAAAGGAGCTGGAGCAGCGTCACTGCTTCCTCCTGTATCATAGAAAATAAAGGAGCTGGAGCAGCGTCACTGCTTCCCCCTGAATTATAGAAAATAAAGGAGCTGGAGCAGCGTCACTGCTTCCTCCTGTATTATAGAAAATAAAGGAGCTGGAGCAGCGTCACTGCTTCCTCCTGTATTATAGAAAATAAAGGAGCTGGAGCAGCGTCACTGCTCCCTCCTGCATTATAGAAAATAAAGGAGCTGGAGCAGCGTCACTGCTTCCTCCTGTATTACAGAAAATAAAGGAGCTGGAGCAGCGTCACTGCTTCCTCCTGTATTATAGAAAATAAAGGAGCTGGAGCAGCGTCACTGCTTCCTCCTGTATTATAGAAAATAAAGGAGCTGGAGCAGCGTCTCTGCTTCCTCCTGTATTATAGAAAATAAAGGAGCTGGAGCAGCGTCACTGCTTCCTCCTGTATTATAGAAAATAAAGGAGCTGGAGCAGTGTCACTGCTTCCTCCTGTATTATAGAAAATAAAGGAGCTGGAGCAGCGTCTCTGCTTCCTCCTGTATTATAGAAAATAAAGGAGCTGGAGCAGCGTCACTGCTTCCTCCTGTATTATAGAAAATAAAGGAGCTGGAGCAGCGTCACTGCTTCCTCCTGTATTATAGAAAATAAAGGAGCTGGAGCAGTGTCACTGCTTCCTCCTGTATTATAGAAAATAAAGGAACTGGAGCAGCGTCACTGCTTCCTCTTGTATTATAGAAAATAAAGGAGCTGGAGCAGCGTCACTGCTTCCTCCTGTATCATAGAAAATAAAGGAGCTGGAGCAGCGTCACTGCTTCCCCCTGAATTATAGAAAATAAAGGAGCTGGAGCAGCGTCACTGCTTCCTCCTGTATTATAGAAAATAAAGGAGCTGGAGCAGCGTCACTGCTTCCTCCTGTATTATAGAAAATAAAGGAGCTGGAGCAGCGTAACTGCTTCCTCCTGTATTATAGAAAATAAAGGAGCTGGAGCAGCGTCTCTGCTTCCTCCTGTATTATAGAAAATACAGGAGCTGGAGCATAGACACCGCTTCCTCCTGTATTGTAGAAAATAAAGGAGCTGGAGCAGCGTCTTTGCTTCCTCCTGTATTATAGAAAATAAAGGAGCTGGAGCAGCGTCATTGCTTCCTCCTGTATTATAGAAAATAAAGGAGCTGGAGCAGCGTCACTGCTTCCTCCTGTATTATAGACAATAAAGGAGGTGGAGCAGCGTCTTTGCTTCCTCCTGTATTATAGAAAATAAAGGAGCTGGAGTAGCGTCCCTGCTTCCTCCTCTATTATAGAAAATAAAGGAGCTGGAGCAGCGTCACTGCTTCCTCCGGTATTATAGAAAATAAAGGAGCTGGAGCATCGTCACTGCTTCCTCCTGTATTATAGAAAATAAAGGAGCTGGAGCAGCGTCACTGCTTCCTCCTGTATTATAGAAAATAAAGGAGCTGGAGCAGTGTCACTGCTTCCTCCTGTATTATAGAAAATAAAGGAACTGGAGCAGCGTCACTGCTTCCTCTTGTATTATAGAAAATAAAGGAGCTGGAGCAGCGTCACTGCTTCCTCCTCTATTATAGAAAATAAAGGAGCTGGAGCAGCGTCACTGCTTCCTCCTGTATTATAGAAAATAAAGGAGCTGGAGCAGCGTCACTGCTTCCTCCTCTATTATAGAAAATAAAGGATCTGGAGCAGCGTCACTGCTTCCTCTTGTATTATAGAAAATAAAGGATCTGGACCAGTGTCACTGCTTCCTCCTGTATTCTAGAAAATAAAGGAGCTGGAGCAGCGTCACTGCTTCCTCCTCTATTATAGAAAATAAAGGAACTGGAGCAGCGTCACTGCTTCCTCCTGTATTATAGAAAATAATGGAGCTGGAGCAGCGTCACTGCTTCCTCGTGTATTATAGAAAATAAAGGAGCTGGAGCAGCGTCACTGCTTCCTCGTGTATTATAGAAAATAAAGGAGCTGGAGCAGCGTCACTGCTTCCTCCTCTATTATAGAAAATAAAGGAGCTGGAGCAGCGTCACTGCTTCCTCCTGTATTATAGAAAATAAAGGAGCTGGAGCAGCGTCACTGCTTCCTCCTGTATTATAGAAAATAAAGGAGCTGGAGCAGCGTCACTGCTTCCTCGTGTATTATAGAAAATAAAGGAGCTGGAGCAGCGTCACTGCTTCCTCCTGTATTATAGAAAATAAAGGAGCTGGAGCAGCGTCACTGCTTCCTCCCGTATTATAGAAAATAAAGGAGCTGGAGCAGCGTCACTGCTTCCTCCTGTATTATAGAAAATAAAGGAGCTGGAGCAGAGTCACTGCTTCCTCCTGTATTATAGAAAATAAAGGAGCTGGTGCAGCGTCACTGCTTCGTCCTGAATCATAGAAAATAAAGGAGCTGGAGCAGCGTCACTGCTTCCTCGTGTATTATAGAAAATAAAGGAGCTGGAGCAGCGTCACTGCTTCCTCCTGTATTATAGAAAATAAAGGAGGTGGAGCAGCGTCACTGCTTCCTCCTGTATTATAGAAAATAAAGGAGCTGGAGCCGCGTCACTGCTTCCTCCTGTATTATAGAAAATAAAGGAGCTGGAGCAGCGTCACTGCTTCCTCCTGTATTATAGAAAATAAAGGAGCTGGAGCAGCGTCACTGCTTCCTCCTGTATTATAGAAAATAAAGGAGCTGGAGCAGTGTCACTGCTTCCTCCTGTATTATTGAAAATAAAGGAGCTGGAGCAGCGTCACTGCTTCCTCCTGTATTATAGAAAATTAAGGAGCTGGAGCTGCGTCACTGCTTCCTCCTGTATGATAGAAAATAAAGGAGCTGGAGCAGCGTCACTGCTTCCTCCTGTATTATAGAAAATAAAGGAGCTGGAGCAGCGTCACTGCTTCCTCCTGTATTATAGAAAATAAAGGAGCTGGAGCAGCGTCAATGCTTCCTCCTGTATTATAGAAAATAAAGGAGCTGGAGCAGCGTCACTGCTTCCTCCTGAATCATAGAAAATAAAGGAGCTGGAGCAGCGTCACTGCTTCCTCCTGTATGATAGAAAATAAAGGAGCTGGAGCAGCGTCACTGCTTCCTAAAGTATTATAGAAAATAAAGGAGCTGGAGCAGCGTCACTGCTTCCTCCTGTATTATAGAAAATAAAGGAGCTGGAGCAGCGTCTCTGCTTCCTCCTGTATTATAGAAAATAAAGGAGCTGGAGCAGCGTCTCTGCTTCCTCCTGTATTATAGAAAATAAAGGAGCTGGTGCATCGTCATTGCTTCCTCCTGTATTATAGAAAATACAGGAGCTGGAGCAGTGTCTCTGCTTCCTCCTGTATTATAGAAAATAAAGGAGCTGGAGCAGCGTCACTGCTTCCTCCTGTATCATAGAAAATAAAGGAGCTGGAGCAGCGTCACTGCTTCCCCCTGAATTATAGAAAATAAAGGAGCTGGAGCAGCGTCACTGCTTCCTCCTGTATTATAGAAAATAAAGGAGCTGGAGCAGCGTCACTGCTTCCTCCTGTATTATAGAAAATAAAGGAGCTGGAGCAGCGTCACTGCTCCCTCCTGTATTATAGAAAATAAAGGAGCTGGAGCAGCGTCACTGCTTCCTCCTGTATTATAGAAAATAAAGGAGCTGGAGCAGCGTCACTGCTTCCTCCTGTATTATAGAAAATAAAGGAGCTGGAGCAGCGTCACTGCTTCCTCCTGTATTATAGAAAATAAAGGAGCTGGAGCAGCGTCACTGCTTCCTCCTGTATTATAGAAAATAAAGGAGCTGGAGCAGCGTCACTGCTTCCTCCTGTATTATAGAAAATAAAGGAGCTGGAGCAGCGTCACTGCTTCCTCCTGTATTATAGAAAATAAAGGAGCTGGAGCAGCGTCACTGCTTCCTCCTGTATTATACAAAATAAAGGAGCTGGAGCAGTGTCTCTGCTTCCTCCTGTATTATAGAAAATAAAGGAGCTGGAGCAGCGTAACTGCTTCCTCCTGTATTATCGAAAATAAAGGAGCTGGAGCAGCGTTACTGCTTCCTCCTGTATTATAGAAAATAAAGGAACTGGAGCAGCGTCACTGCTTCCTCCTGTATTATAGACAATAAAGGAGCTGGAGCAGTGTCTCTGCTTCCTCCTGTGTTATAGAAAATAAAGGAGCTGGAGCAGTGTCTCTGCTTCCTCCTGACTTACAGAAAATAAAGGAGCTGGAGAAGGGTTACTGCTTCCTCCTGTATTATAGAAAATAAAGGAGCTGGAGCAGTGTCACTGCTTCCTCCTGTATTATAGAAAATACAGGAGCTGGAGCAGAGTCAACGCTTCCTCCTGTATTATAGAAAATAAAGGAGGTGGAGCAGCGTCTTTGCTTCCTCCTGTATTATAGAAAATAAAGGAGCTGGAGCAGCGTCATTGCTTCCTCCTGTATTATAGAAAATAAAGGAGCTGGAGCAGCGTCACTGCTTCCTCCTGTATTATAGAAAATAAAGGAGCTGGAGCAGAGTCACTGCTTCCTCCTACATTATTGAAAATAAAGGAGCTGGAGCAGCCTCACTGCTTCCTCCTGTATTATAGAATTAAAGGAGCTGGAGCAGCGTCACTGCTTCCTCATGTATTATAGAAAATACAGGAGCTGGAGCAGAGTCACCGCTTCCTCCTGTATTATAGAAAATAAAGGAGCTGTAGTAGCGTCTTTGCTTCCTCCTGTATTATAGAAAATAAAGGAGCCGGAGCTGCGTCACTGCTTCCTCCTGTATTATAGAAAATAAAGGAGTTGGAGCAGCGTCACTGCTTCCTCCTGTATTATAGAAAATAAAGGAGCAGGAGTAGCGTCCCTGCTTCCTCCTCTATTATAGAAAATAAAGGAGCTGGAGCAGCGTCACTGCTTCCTCCGGTATTATAGAAAATAAAGGAGCTGGAGCATCGTCACTGCTTCCTCCTGTATTATAGAAAATAAAGGAGCTGGAGCAGCGTCACTGCTTCCTCCTGTATTATAGAAAATAAAGGAGCTGGAGCAGTGTCACTGCTTCCTCCTGTATTATAGAAAATAAAGGAACTGGAGCAGCGTCACTGCTTCCACTTGTATTATAGAAAATAAAGGAGCTGGAGCAGCGTCACTGCTTCCTCCTGTATTATAGAAAATAAAGGAGCTGGAGCAGCGTCACTGCTTCCTCCTGTATTATAGAAAATAAAGGAGCTGGAGCAGCGTCACTGCTTCCTCCTGTATTATAGAAAATAAAGGATCTGGAGCAGCGTCACTGCTTCCTCCGGTATTATAGAAAATAAAGGACCTGGACCAGTGTCACTGCTTCCTCCTGTATTCTAGAAAATAAAGGAGCTGGAGCAGCGTCACTGCTTCCTCCTCTATTATAGAAAATAAAGGAACTGGAGCAGCGTCACTGCTTCCTCCTGTATTATAGAAACTAAAGGAGCTGGAGCAGCGTCACTGCTTCCTCCTGTATTATAGAAAATAAAGGAGCTGGAGCAGCGTCACTGCTTCCTCCTGTATTATAGAAAATAAAGGAGCTGGAGCAGCGTCACTGCTTCCTTCTGTATTATAGAAAATAAAGGAGCTGGAGCAGTGTCACTGCTTCCTCCTGTATTATAGAAAATAAAGGAACTGGAGCAGCGTCACTGCTTCCACTTGTATTATAGAAAATAAAGGAGCTGGAGCAGCGTCACTGCTTCCTCCTGTATTATAGAAAATAAAGGAGCTGGAGCAGCGTCACTGCTTCCTCCTGTATTATAGAAAATAAAGGAGCTGGAGCAGCGTCACTGCTTCCTCCTGTATTATAGAAAATAAAGGATCTGGAGCAGCGTCACTGCTTCCTCTTGTATTATAGAAAATAAAGGACCTGGAGCAGTGTCACTGCTTCCTCCTGTATTCTAGAAAATAAAGGAGCTGGAGCAGCGTCACTGCTTCCTCCAGTATTATAGAAAATAAAGGAGCTGGAGCAGCGTCACTGCTTCCTCCTGTATTCTAGAAAATAAAGGAGCTGGAGCAGCGTCACTGCTTCCTCCAGTATTATAGAAAATAAAGGAGCTGGAGCAGCGTCACTGCTTCCTCCTGTATTATAGAAAATAAAGGAGCTGGAGCAGCGTCACTGTTTCCTCCTGTATTCTAGAAAATAAAGGAGCTGGAGCAGCGTCACTGCTTCGTCCTGAATCATAGAAAATACAGGAGCTGGAGGAGAGACACTGCCTCCTCCTGAATCATCGAAAATAAAGGAGCTGGAGCAGTGTCTCTGCTTCCTCCTGTATGATAGAAAATAAAGGAGCTGGAGCAGCGTCACTGCTTCCTCCTGTATTATAGAAAATAAAGGAGCTGGAGCAGCGTCACTGCTTCCTCCTGTATTATAGAAAATAAAGGAGCTGGAGCAGCGTCTCTGCTTCCTCCTGTATTATAGAAAATAAAGGAGCTGGAGCAGCGTCACTGCTTCCTCCTGAATTATAGAAAATAAAGGAGCTGGAGCAGCGTCACTGCTTCCTCCTGTATGATAGAAAATAAAGGAGCTGGAGCAGCGTCACTGCTTTCTCCTGTATTATAGAAAATAAAGGAGCTGGAGCAGCGTCACTGCTTCCTCCTGTATTATAGAAAATAAAGGACCTGGAGCAGCGTCTCAGCTTCCTCCTGTATTATAGAAAATACAGGAGCTGGAGCAGTGTCTCTGCTTCCTCCTGTATTATAGAAAATAAAGGAGCTGGAGCAGCGTCACTGCTTCCTCCTGTATCATAGAAAATAAAGGAGCTGGAGCAGCGTCACTGCTTCCCCCTGAATTATAGAAAATAAAGGAGCTGGAGCAGCGTCACTGCTTCCTCCTGTATTATAGAAAATAAAGGAGCTGGAGCAGCGTCACTGCTTCCTCCTGTATTATAGAAAATAAAGGAGCTGGAGCAGCGTCACTGCTCCCTCCTGTATTATAGAAAATAAAGGAGCTGGAGCAGCGTCACTGCTTCCTCCTGTATTATAGAAAATAAAGGAGCTGGAGCAGCGTCACTGCTTCCTCCTGTATTATAGAAAATAAAGGAGCTGGAGCAGCGTCTCTGCTTCCTCCTGTATTATAGAAAATAAAGGAGCTGGAGCAGCGTAACTGCTTCCTCCTGTATTATCGAAAATAAAGGACCTGGAGCAGCGTTACTGCTTCCTCCTGTATTATAGAAAATAAAGGAACTGGAGCAGCGTCACTGCTTCCACCTGTATTATAGACAATAAAGGAGCTGGAGCAGTGTCTCTGCTTCCTGCTGTGTTATAGAAAATAAAGGAGCTGGAGCAGTGTCTCTGCTTCCTCCTGACTTATAGAAAATAAAGGAGCTGGAGCAGGGTTACTGCTTCCTCCTGTATTATAGAAAATAAAGGAGCTGGAGCAGTGTCACTGCTTCCTCCTGTATTATAGAAAATACAGGAGCTGGAGCAGAGTCACCGCTTCCTCCTGTATTATAGAAAATAAAGGAGCTGGAGCAGCGTCATTGCTTCCTCCTGTATTATAGAAAATAAAGGAGCTGGAGCAGCGTCACTGCTTCCTCCTGTATTATAGAAAATAAAGGAGCTGGAGCAGAGTCACTGCTTCCTCCTACATTATAGAAAATAAAGGAGCTGGAGCAGCGTCAATGCTTACTCCTGTATTTTAGAAAATAAAGGAGCTGGAGCAGCGTCACTGCTTCCTCCTGTATTATAGAAAATAAAGGAGCTGGAGCAGCGTCACTGCTTCCTCCTGTATTATAGAAAATAAAGGAGCTGGAGCAGCGTCACTGCTCCCTCCTGTATTATAGAAAATAAAGGAGCTGGAGCAGCGTCACTGCTTCCTCCTGTATTATAGAAAATAAAGGAGCTGGAGCAGCGTCACTGCTTCCTCCTGTATTATAGAAAATAAAGGAGCTGGAGCAGCGTCACTGCTTCCTCCTGTATTATAGAAAATAAAGGAGCTGGAGCAGCGTCACTGCTTCCTCCTGTATTATAGAAAATAAAGGAGCTGGAGCAGTGTCTCTGCTTCCTCCTGTATTATAGAAAATAAAGGAGCTGGAGCAGCGTCACTGCTTCCTCCTGTATTATAGAAAATAAAGGAGCTGGAGCAGCGTCACTGCTTCCTCCTGTATTATAGAAAATAAAGGAGCTGGAGCAGCGTCACTGCTTCCTTCTGTATTATAGAAAATAAAGGAGCTGGAGCAGTGTCACTGCTTCCTCCTGTATTATAGAAAATAAAGGAACTGGAGCAGCGTCACTGCTTCCACTTGTATTATAGAAAATAAAGGAGCTGGAGCAGCGTCACTGCTTCCTCCTGTATTATAGAAAATAAAGGAGCTGGAGCAGCGTCACTGCTTCCTCCTGTATTATAGAAAATAAAGGATCTGGAGCAGCGTCACTGCTTCCTCTTGTATTATAGAAAATAAAGGAGCTGGAGCAGCGTCACTGCTTCCTCCTGTATTATAGAAAATAAAGGAGCTGGAGCAGCGTCACTGCTTCCTCCTGTATTATAGAAAATAAAGGAGCTGGAGCAGCGTCACTGCTTCCTCCTGTATTATAGAAAATAAAGGAGCTGGAGCAGCGTCACTGCTTCCTCCTGTATTATAGAAAATAAAGGAGCTGGAGCAGCGTCACTGCTTCCTCCTGTATTATAGAAAATAAAGGAGCTGGAGCAGTGTCTCTGCTTCCTCCTGTATTATAGAAAATAAAGGAGCTGGAGCAGCGTCACTGCTTCCTCCTGTATTATAGAAAATAAAGGAGCTGGAGCAGCGTCACTGCTTCCTCCTGTATTATAGAAAATAAAGGAGCTGGTGCAGCGTCACTGCTTCCTCCTGTATTATAGAAAATAAAGGAGCTGGAGCAGCGTCACTGCTTCCTCCTGTATTATAGAAAATAAAGGAGCTGGAGCAGCGTCACTGCTTCCTCCTGTATTATAGAAAATAAAGGAGCTGGAGCAGCGTCACTGCTTCCTCCTGTATTATAGAAAATAAAGGAGCTGGAGCAGCGTCACTGCTTCCTTCTGTATTATAGAAAATAAAGGAGCTGGAGCAGTGTCACTGCTTCCTCCTGTATTATAGAAAATAAAGGAACTGGAGCAGCGTCACTGCTTCCACTTGTATTATAGAAAATAAAGGAGCTGGAGCAGCGTCACTGCTTCCTCCTGTATTATAGAAAATAAAGGAGCTGGAGCAGCGTCACTGCTTCCTCCTGTATTATAGAAAATAAAGGATCTGGAGCAGCGTCACTGCTTCCTCCTGTATTATAGAAAATAAAGGATCTGGAGCAGCGTCACTGCTTCCTCTTGTATTATAGAAAATAAAGGACCTGGACCAGCGTCACTGCTTCCTCCTCTATTATAGAAAATAAAGGAACTGGAGCAGCGTCACTGCTTCCTCCTGTATTATAGAAACTAAAGGAGCTGGAGCAGCGTCACTGCTTCCTCCTGTATTATAGAAAATAAAGGAGCTGGAGCAGCGTCACTGCTTCCTCCTGTATTATAGAAAATAAAGGAGCTGGAGCAGCGTCACTGCTCCCTCCTGTATTATAGAAAATAAAGGAGCTGGAGCAGCGTCTCTGCTTCCTCCTGTATTATAGAAATTAAAGGAGCTGGAGCAGCGTCACTGCTCCCTCCTGTATTATAGAAAATAAAGGAGCTGGAGCAGCGTCACTGCTTCCTCCTGTATTATAGAAAATAAAGGAGCTGGAGCAGCGTCACTGCTTCCTTCTGTATTATAGAAAATAAAGGAGCTGGAGCAGCGTCACTGCTTCCTCCTGTATTATAGAAAATAAAGGAGCTGGAGCAGCGTCACTGCTTCCTCCTGTATTATAGAAAATAAAGGAGCTGGAGCAGTGTCACTGCTTCCTCCTGTATTATAGAAAATAAAGGAGCTGGAGCAGTGTCACTGCTTCCTCCTGTATTATAGAAAATAAAGGAGCTGGAGCAGCGTCACTGCTTCCTCCTGTATTATAGAAAATAAAGGAGCTGGAGCAGCGTCACTGCTTCCTCCTGTATTATAGAAAATAAAGGAGCTGGAGCAGTGTCACTGCTTCCTCCTGTATTATAGAAAATAAAGGAGCTGGAGCAGCGTCACTGCTTCCTCCTGTATTATAGAAAATAAAGGAGCTGGAGCAGCGTCACTGCTTCCTCCTGTATTATAGAAAATAAAGGAGCTGGAGCAGCGTCACTGCTTCGTCCTGAATCATAGAAAATTAAGGAGCTGGAGCAGCGTCACTGCCTCCTCCTGAATCATCGAAAATAAAGGAGCTGGAGCAGCGTCACTGCTTCCTCCTGTATTATAGAAAATAAAGGAGCTGGAGCAGCGTCACTGCTTCCTCCTGTATTATAGAAAATAAAGGAGCTGGAGCAGCGTCACTGCTTCCTCCTGTATTATAGAAAATAAAGGAGCTGGAGCAGCGTCTCTGCGTCCTCCTGTATTATAGAAAATAAAGGAGCTGGAGCAGCGTCACTGCTTCCTCCTGAATCATAGAAAATAAAGGAGCTGGAGCAGCGTCACTGCTTCCTCCTGTATTATAGAAAATAAAGGAGCTGGAGCAGCGTCACTGCTTCCTCCTGTATTATAGAAAATAAAGGACCTGGAGCAGCGTCTCTGCTTCCTCCTGTATTATAGAAAATACAGGAGCTGGAGCAGTGTCTCTGCTTCCTCCTGTATTATAGAAAATAAAGGAGCTGGAGCAGCGTCACTGCTTCCTCCTGTATCATAGAAAATAAAGGAGCTGGAGCAGCGTCACTGCTTCCCCCTGAATTATAGAAAATAAAGGAGCTGGAGCAGCGTCACTGCTTCCTCCTGTATTATAGAAAATAAAGGAGCTGGAGCAGCGTCACTGCTTCCTCCTGTATTATAGAAAATAAAGGAGCTGGAGCAGCGTCACTGCTCCCTCCTGTATTATAGAAAATAAAGGAGCTGGAGCAGCGTCACTGCTTCCTCCTGTATTATAGAAAATAAAGGAGCTGGAGCAGCGTCTCTGCTTCCTCCTGTATTATAGAAAATAAAGGAGCTGGAGCAGCGTAACTGCTTCCTCCTGTATTATCGAAAATAAAGGACCTGGAGCAGCGTTACTGCTTCCTCCTGTATTATAGAAAATAAAGGAACTGGAGCAGCGTCACTGCTTCCACCTGTATTATAGACAATAAAGGAGCTGGAGCAGTGTCTCTGCTTCCTGCTGTGTTATAGAAAATAAAGGAGCTGGAGCAGTGTCTCTGCTTCCTCCTGACTTATAGAAAATAAAGGAGCTGGAGCAGGGTTACTGCTTCCTCCTGTATTATAGAAAATAAAGGAGCTGGAGCAGTGTCACTGCTTCCTCCTGTATTATAGAAAATACAGGAGCTGGAGCAGAGTCACCGCTTCCTCCTGTATTATAGAAAATAAAGGAGCTGGAGCAGCGTCATTGCTTCCTCCTGTATTATAGAAAATAAAGGAGCTGGAGCAGCGTCACTGCTTCCTCCTGTATTATAGAAAATAAAGGAGCTGGAGCAGAGTCACTGCTTCCTCCTACATTATAGAAAATAAAGGAGCTGGAGCAGCGTCACTGCTTCCTCCTGTATTTTAGAAAATAAAGGAGCTGGAACAGCGTCACTGCTTCCTCCTGTATCATAGAAAATAAAGGAGCTGGAGCAGCGTCACTGCTTCCCCCTGAATTATAGAAAATAAAGGAGCTGGAGCAGCGTCACTGCTTCCTCCTGTATTATAGAAAAAAAAGGAGCTGGAGCAGCGTCACTGCTTCCTCCTGTATTATAGAAAATAAAGGAGCTGGAGCAGCGTCACTGCTCCCTCCTGTATTATAGAAAATAAAGGAGCTGGAGCAGCGTCACTGCTTCCTCCTGTATTATAGAAAATAAAGGAGCTGGAGCAGCGTCACTGCTTCCTCCTGTATTATAGAAAATAAAGGAGCTGGAGCAGCGTCACTGCTTCCTCCTGTATTATAGAAAATAAAGGAGCTGGAGCAGCGTCACTGCTTCCTCCTGTATTATAGAAAATAAAGGAGCTGGAGCAGTGTCTCTGCTTCCTCCTGTATTATAGAAAATAAAGGAGCTGGAGCAGCGTAACTGCTTCCTCCTGTATTATCGAAAATAAAGGAGCTGGAGCAGCGTTACTGCTTCCTCCTTTATTATAGAAAATAAAGGAACTGGAGCAGCGTCACTGCTTCCTCCTGTATTATAGACAATAAAGGAGCTGGAGCAGTGTCTCTGCTTCCTCCTGTGTTATAGAAAATAAAGGAGCTGGAGCAGTGTCTCTGCTTCCTCCTGACTTACAGAAAATAAAGGAGCTGGAGCAGGGTTACTGCTTCCTCCTGTATTATAGAAAATAAAGGAGCTGGAGCAGTGTCACTGCTTCCTCCTGTATTATAGAAAATACAGGAGCTGGAGCAGAGTCACCGCTTCCTCCTGTATTATAGAAAATAAAGGAGCTGGAGCAGCGTCTTTGCTTCCTCCTGTATTATAGAAAATAAAGGAGCTGGAGCAGCGTCATTGCTTCCTCCTGTATTATAGAAAATAAAGGAGCTGGAGCAGCGTCACTGCTTCCTCCGGTATTATAGAAAATAAAGGAGCTGGAGCAGAGTCACTGCTTCCTCCTACATTATAGAAAATAAAGGAGCTGGAGCAGCGTCACTGCTTCCTCCTGTATTATAGAAAATAAAGGAGCTGGAGCAGCGTCACTGCTTCCTCATGTATTATAGAAAATACAGGAGCTGGAGCAGAGTCACCGCTTCCTCCTGTATTATAGAAAATAAAGGAGCTGTAGCAGCGTCTTTGCTTCCTCCTGTATTATAGAAAATAAAGGAGCCGGAGCTGCGTCACTGCTTCCTCCTGTATTATAGAAAATAAAGGAGCTGGAGCAGCGTCACTGCTTCCTCCTGTATTATAGAAAATAAAGGAGCTGGAGTAGCGTCCCTGCTTCCTCTTCTATTATAGAAAATAAAGGAGCTGGAGCAGCGTCACTGCTTCCTCCGGTATTATAGAAAATAAAGGAGCTGGAGCATCGTCACTGCTTCCTCCTGTATTATAGAAAATAAAGGAGCTGGAGCAGCGTCACTGCTTCCTCCTGTATTATAGAAAATAAAGGAGCTGGAGCAGCGTCACTGCTTCCTCCTGTATTATAGAAAATAAAGGAGCTGGAGCAGTGTCACTGCTTCCTCCTGTATTATAGAAAATAAAGGAACTGGAGCAGCGTCACTGCTTCCTCTTGTATTATAGAAAATAAAGGAGCTGGAGCAGCGTCACTGCTTCCTCCTGTATCATAGAAAATAAAGGAGCTGGAGCAGCGTCACTGCTTCCCCCTGAATTATAGAAAATAAAGGAGCTGGAGCAGCGTCACAGCTTCCTCCTGTATTATAGAAAATAAAGGAGCTGGAGCAGCGTCACTGCTTCCTCCTGTATTATAGAAAATAAAGGAGCTGGAGCAGCGTCACTGCTTCCTTCTGTAATTATAGAAAATAAAGGAGCTGGAGCAGCGTCACTGCTTCCTCCTGTATTATAGAAAATAAAGGAGCTGAAGCAGCGTCACTGCTTCCTCCTGTATTATAGAAAATAAAGGAGCTGGAGCAGCGTCACTGCTTCCTCCTGTATTATAGAAAATAAAGGAGCTGGCGCAGCGTCACTGCTTCCTCCTGTATTATAGAAAATAAAGGAGCTGGAGCAGTGTCACTGCTTCCTCCTGTATTATAGAAAATAAAGGAACTGGAGCAGCGTCACTGCTTCCTCTTGTATTATAGAAAATTAAGGAGCTGGAGCAGCGTCACTGCTTCCTCCTGTATCATAGAAAATAAAGGAGCTGGAGCAGCGTCACTGCTTCCCCCTGAATTATAGAAAATAAAGGAGCTGGAGCAGCGTCACTGCTTCCTCCTGTATTATAGAAAATAAAGGAGCTGGAGCAGCGTCACTGCTTCCTCCTCTATTATAGAAAATAAAGGAGCTGGAGCAGCGTCACTGCTCCCTCCTGTATTATAGAAAATAAAGGAGCTGGAGCAGCGTCACTGCTTCCTCCTGTATTATAGAAAATAAAGGAGCTGGAGCAGCGTCACTGCTTCCTCCTGTATTATAGAAAATAAAGGAGCTGGAGCAGCGTCACTGCTTCCTCCTGTATTATAGAAAATAAAGGAGCTGGAGCAGCGTCACTGCTTCCTCCTGTATTATAGAAAATAAAAGAACTGGAGCAGCGTCACTGCTTGCTCCAGTATTATAGATAATAAAGGAGCTGGAGCAGCGTCACTGCTTCCTCCTGTATTATAGAAAATAAAGGAGCTGGAGCAGCGTCACTGCTTCCTCCTGTATTATAGAAAATAAAGGAACTGGAGCAGCGTCACTGCTTCCTCCTGTATTATAGAAAATAAAGGAGCTGGAGCAGCGTCACTGCTTCCTCCTGTATTATAGAAAATAAAGGAGCTGGAGCAGCGTCACTGCGTCCTCCTGTATTATAGAAAATAAAGGAACTGGAGCAGCGTCACCGCTTCCTCCTGTATTATAGAAAATAAAGGAGCTGGAGCAGTGTCTCTGCTTCCTCCTGTATTATAGAAAATAAAGGAGCTGGAGCAGCGTCACTGCTTCCTCCTGTATTATAGAAAATAAAGGAGCTGGAGCAGTGTCTCTGCTTCCTCCTGTATTATAGAAAATAAAGGAACTGGAGCAGCGTCACTGCTTCCTCCTGTATTATAGACAATAAAGGAGCTGGAGCAGCGTCACTGCTTCCTCATGTATTATAGAAAATACAGGAGCTGGAGCAGAGTCACCGCTTCCTCCTGTATTATAGAAAATAAAGGAGCTGTAGCAGCGTCTTTGCTTCCTCCTGTATTATAGAAAATAAAGGAGCCGGAGCTGCGTCACTGCTTCCTCCTGTATTATAGAAAATAAAGGAGCTGGAGCAGCGTCACTGCTTCCTCCTGTATTATAGAAAATAAAGGAGCAGGAGTAGCGTCCCTGCTTCCTCCTCTATTATAGAAAATAAAGGAGCTGGAGCAGCGTCACTGCTTCCTCCTGTATTATAGAAAATAAAGGAGCTGGAGCATCGTCACTGCTTCCTCCTGTATTATAGAAACTAAAGGAGCTGGAGCAGCGTCACTGCTTCCTCCTGTATTATAGAAAATAAAGGAGCTGGAGCAGTGTCACTGCTTCCTCCTGTATGATAGAAAATAAAGGAACTGGAGCAGCGTCACTGCTTCCTCTTGTATTATAGAAAATAAAGGAGCTGGAGCAGCGTCACTGCTTCCTCCTGTATTATAGAAAATAAAGGAGCTGGAGCAGCGTCTCTGCTTCCTCCTGTATTATAGAAAATAAAGGAGCTGGAGCAGCGTCACTGCTTCCTCCTGTATTATAGAAAATAAAGGAGCTGGAGCAGCGTCACTGCTTCCTCCTGTATTATAGAAAATAAAGGATCTGGAGCAGCGTCACTGCTTCCTCTTGTATTATCGAAAATAAAGGACCTGGACCAGTGTCACTGCTTCCTCCTGTATTCTAGAAAATAAAGGAGCTGGAGCAGCGTCACTGCTTCCTCCTCAATTATAGAAAATAAAGGAACTGGAGCAGCGTCCCTGCTTCCTCCTGTACTATAGAAAATAAAGGAGCTGGTGCAGCGTCACTGCTTCCTCCTGTATTATAGAAAATAAAGGAGCTGGTGCAGCGTCTCTGCTTCCTCCTGTATTATAGAAAATAAAGGAGCAGGAGCAGCGTCACTGCTTCTCCTGTATTATAGAAAATAAAGGAGCTGGAGCAGCGTCACTGCTTCCTCGTGTATTATAGAAAATAAAGGAGCTGGAGGAGCGTCACTGCTTCCTCGTGTATTATAGAAAATAAAGGAGCTGGAGGAGCGTCACTGCTTCCTCCTGTATTATAGAAAATAAAGGAGGTGGAGCAGCGTCACTGCTTCCTCCTGTATTATAGAAAATAAAGGAGCTGGAGCCGCGTCACTGCTTCCTGCTGTATTATAGAAAATAAAGGAGCTGGAGCAGCGTCACTGCTTCCTCCTGTATTATAGAAAATAAAGGAGCTGGAACAGCGTCACTGCTTCCTGCTGTATTATAGAAAATAAAGGAGCTGGAGCAGTGTCACTGCTTCCTCCTGTATTATACAAAATAAAGGAGCTGGAGCAGCGTCACTGCTTCCTCCTGAATCATAGAAAATAAAGGAGCTGGAGCAGCGTCACTGCTTCCTCCTGTATTATAGAAAATAAAGGAGCTGGAGCAGCGTCACTGCTTCCTCTTGTATTATAGAAAATAAAGGACCTGGACCAGTGTCACTGCTTCCTGCTGTATTCTAGAAAATAAAGGAGCTGGAGCAGCGTCACTGCTTCCTCCTCTATTATAGAAAATAAAGGAACTGGAGCAGCGTCACTGCTTCCTCCTGTATTATAGAAAATAAAGGAGCTGGAGCAGCGTCACTGCTTCCTTCTGTATTATAGAAAATAAAGGAGCTGGAGCAGCGTCACTGCTTCCTTCTGTATTATAGAAAATAAAGGAGCTGGAGCAGCGTCACTGCTTGCTCCTGTATTATAGAAAATAAAGGAGCTGGTGCAGCGTCACTGATTCCTTCTGTATTATAGAAAATAAAGGATCTGGAGCAGCGTCACTGCTTCCTCTTGTATTATAGAAAATAAAGGACCTGGACCAGTGTCACTGCTTCCTGCTGTATTCTAGAAAATAAAGGAGCTGGAGCAGCGTCACTGCTTCCTCCTCTATTATAGAAAATAAAGGAACTGGAGCAGCGTCACTGCTTCCTCCTGTATTATAGAAAATAAAGGAGCTGGAGCAGCGTCACTGCTTCCTTCTGTATTATAGAAAATAAAGGAGCTGGAGCAGCGTCACTGCTTCCTTCTGTATTATAGAAAATAAAGGAGCTGGAGCAGCGTCACTGCTTGCTCCTGTATTATAGAAAATAAAGGAGCTTTAGCAGCGTCACTGCTTCCTCGTGTATTATAGAAAATAAAGGAGCTGGAGCAGCGTCACTGCTTCCTCCTGTATTATAGAAAATAAAGGAGGTGGAGCAGCGTCACTGCTTCCTCCTGTATTATAGAAAATAAAGGAGCTGGAGCCGCGTCACTGCTTCCTCCTGTATTATAGAAAATAAAGGAGCTGGAGCAGCGTCACTGCTTCCTCCTGTATTATACAAAATAAAGGAGCTGGAGCAGCGTCACTGCTTCCTCCTGTATTATAGAAAATAAAGGAGCTGGAGCAGTGTCACTGCTTCCTCCTGTATTATAGAAAATAAAGGAGCTGGAGCAGCGTCACTGCTTCCTCCTGTATTATAGAAAATAAAGGAGCTGGAGCAGTGTCACTGCTTCCTCCTGTATTATAGAAAATAAAGGAGCTGGAGCAGCGTCACTGCTTCCTCCTGTATTATAGAAAATAAAGGAGCTGGAGCAGGGTCACTGCTTCCTCCTGAATCATAGAAAATAAAGGAGCTGGAGCAGCGTCACTGCTTCCTCCTGAATCATAGAAAATAAAGGAGCTGGAGCAGCGTCACTGCTTCCTCGTGTATGATAGAAAATAAAGGAGCTGGAGCAGCGTCACTGCTTCCTCCTGTATTATAGAAAATAAAGGAGCTGGAGCAGCGTCACTGCTTCCTCCTGTCTTATAGAAAATAAAGGAGCTGGAGCAGCGTCTCTGCTTCCTCCTGTATTATAGAAAATAAAGGAGCTGGAGCAGCGTCACTGCTTCCTCCTGTATTATAGAAAATAAAGGAGCTGGAGCAGCGTCACTGCTTCCTCCTGTATTATAGAAAATAAAGGAGCTGGAGCAGTGTCTCTGCTTCCTCCTGTATTATAGAAAATAAAGGAGCCGGAGCAGTGTCTCTGCTTCCTCCTGTATTATAGAAAATAAAGGAGCTGGTGCAGCGTCACTGCTTCCTCCTGTATTATAGAAAATAAAGGAGCTGGAGCAGTGTCTCTGCTTCCTCCTGTATTATAGAAAATAAAGGAGCCGGAGCAGTGTCTCTGCTTCCTCCTGTATTATAGAAAATAAAGGAGCTGGAGCAGCGTCACTGCTTCCTCCTGTATTATAGAAAATAAAGGAGCTGGTGCAGCGTCACTGCTTCCTCCTGTATTATAGAAAATAAAGGAGCTGGAGCAGCGTCACTGCTTCCTCCTGTATTATAGAAAATAAAGGAGCTGGAGCAGCGTCACTGCTTCCTCCTGTATTATAGAAAATAAAGGAGCTGGAGCAGCGTCTCTGCTTCCTCCTGTATTATAGAAAATAAAGGAGCTGGAGCAGCGTCACTGCTTCCTCCTGTATCATAGAAAATAAAGGAGCTGGAGCAGCGTCACTGCTTCCTCCTGTATTATAGAAAATAAAGGAGCTGGAGCAGCGTCTCTGCTTCCTCCTGTATTATAGAAAATAAAGGAGCTGGAGCAGCGTCACTGCTTCCTCCTGTATCATAGAAAATAAAGGAGCTGGAGCAGCGTCACTGCTTCCTCCTGTATTATAGAAAATAAAGGAGCTGGAGCAGCGTCACTGCTTCCTCCTGTATTATAGAAAATAAAGGAGCTGGAGCAGCGTCTCTGCTTCCTCCTGTATTATAGAAAATAAAGGAGCTGGAGCAGCGTCACTGCTTCCTCCTGTCTTATAGAAAATAAAGGAGCTGGAGCAGCGTCTCTGCTTCCTCCTGTATTATAGAAAATAAAGGAGCTGGAGCAGCGTCCCTGCTTCCTCCTGTATTATAGAAAATAAAGGAGCTGGAGCAGCGTCACTGCTTCCTCCTGTATTATAGAAATAAAGGAGGTGGAGCAGCGTCACTGCTTCCTCCTGTATTATAGAAAATAAAGGAGCTGGAGCAGCGTCACTGCTTCCTCCTGTCTTATAGAAAATAAAGGAGCTGGAGCAGCGTCACTGCTTCCTCCTGAATCATTGAAAATAAAGGAGCTGGAGCAGCGTCACTGCTTCCTCCTGTATTATTGAAAATAAAGGAGCTGGAGCAGCGTCACTGCTTCCTCCTGAATCATTGAAAATAAAGGAGCTGGAGCAGCGTCACTGCTTCCTCCTGTATTATTGAAAATAAAGGAGCTGGAGCAGCGTCACTGCTTCCTCCTGTATTATAGAAAATAAAGGAGGTGGAGCAGCGTCACTGCTTCCTCCTGTCTTATAGAAAATAAAGGAGCTGGAGCAGCGTCTCTGCTTCCTCCTGTATTATAGAAAATAAAGGAGCTGGAGCAGCGTCACTGCTTCCTCCTGTATTATAGAAAATAAAGGAGCTGGAGCAGCGTCACTGCTTCCTCCTGAATCATTGAAAATAAAGGAGCTGGAGCAGCGTCACTGCTTCCTCCTGTATTATTGAAAATAAAGGAGCTGGAGCAGCGTCACTGCTTCCTCCTGAATCATTGAAAATAAAGGAGCTGGAGCAGCGTCACTGCTTCCTCCTGTATTATTGAAAATAAAGGAGCTGGAGCAGCGTCACTGCTTCCTCCTGTATTATAGAAAATAAAGGAGCTGGAGCAGTGTCACTGCTTCCTCCTGTATTATAGAAAATAAAGGAGCAGGAGCAGCGTCTCTGCTTCCTCCTGTATTATAGAAAATAAAGGAGCCGGAGCAGCGTCACTGCTTCATCCTGTATTATAGAAAATAAAGGAGCTGGAGCAGCGTCACTGCTTCCGCCTCTATTACAGAAAATAACGGAGCTGGAGCAGAGTCACTGCTTCCTCCTGTATTATAGAAAATAAAGGAGCCGGAGCAGCGTCACTGCTTCCTCCTGTATTATTGAAAATAAAGGAGCTGGAGCAGCGTCACTGCTTCCTCCTGTATTATAGAAAATAAAGGAGGTGGAGCAGCGTCACTGCTTCCTCCTGTATTATAGAAAATAAAGGAGCTGGAGCAGTGTCACTGCTTCCTCCTGTATTATAGAAAATAAAGGAGCAGGAGCAGCGTCTCTGCTTCCTCCTGTATTATAGAAAATAAAGGAGCCGGAGCAGCGTCACTGCTTCATCCTGTATTATAGAAAATAAAGGAGCTGGAGCAGCGTCACTGCTTCCGCCTCTATTACAGAAAATAACGGAGCTGGAGCAGAGTCACTGCTTCCTCCTGTATTATAGAAAATAAAGGAGCTGGAGCAGCGTCACTGCTTCCTCCTGTATTATAGAAAATAAAGGAGCTGGAGCAGCGTCACTGCTTCCTCCTGTATTATAGAAAATAAAGGAACTGGAGCAGCGTCACCGCTTCCTCCTATATTATAGATAATAAAGGAGCTGGAGCAGTGTCACTGCTTCCTCCTGTGTTATAGAAAATAAAGGAGCTGGAGCAGCGTCTCTGCTTCCTCCTGTATTATAGAAAATAAAGGAGCTGGAGAAGCGTCTCTGCTTCCTCCTGTATTATAGAAAATAAAGGAGCTGGAGCAGCGTCACTGCTTCCTCCTGTATTATAGAAAATAAAGATGGTGGAGCAGCGTCACTGCTTCCTCCTGTATTATAGAAAATAAAGGAGCTGGAGCCGCGTCACTGCTTCCTCCTGTATTATAGAAAATAAAGGAGCTGGAGCAGCGTCACTGCTTCCTCCTGTCTTATAGAAAATAAAGGAGCTGGAGCAGCGTCTCTGCTTCCTCCTGTATTATAGAAAATAAAGGAGCTGGTGCAGCCTCACTGCTTCCTCCTGAATCATAGAAAATAAAGGAGCTGGAGCAGCGTCAATGCTTCCTCCTGTATTATTGAATAAAAAAGGAGCTGGAGCAGCGTCACTGCTTCCTCCTGTATTATAGAAAATAAAGGAGGTGGAGCAGCGTCACTGCTTCCTCCTGTATTATAGAAAATAAAGGAGCTGGAGCAGTGTCACTGCTTCCTCATGTATTATAGAAAATAAAGGAGCAGGAGCAGCGTCTCTGCTTCCTCCTGTATTATAGAAAATAAAGGAGCTGGAGCAGCGTCACTGCTTCCTCCTGTATTATAGAAAATAAAGGAGCAGGAGCAGCGTCTCTGCTTCCTCCTGTATTATAGAAAATAAAGGAGCCGGAGCAGCGTCACTGCTTCATCCTGTATTATAGAAAATAAAGGAGCTGGAGCAGCGTCACTGCTTTCGCCTCTATTATAGAAAATAACGGAGCTGGAGCAGAGTCACTGCTTCCTCGTGTATTATAGAAAATAAAGGAGCTGGAGCAGCGTCACTGCTTACTCCTGTATTATAGAAAATAAAGGAGCTGGAGCAGCGTCACTGCTTCCTCCTGTATTATAGAAAATAAAGGAGCTGGAGCAGCGTCACTGCTTCCTCCTGTATTATAGAAAATAAAGGAGCTGGAGCAGCGTCACTGCTCCCTCCTGTATTATAGAAAATAAAGGAGCTGGAGCAGCGTCACTGCTCCCTCCTCTATTATAGAAAATAATGGAGCTGGAGCAGCGTCACTGCTTCCTCCTGTATTTTAGAAAATAAAGGAGCTGGAGCAGCGTCACTGCTTCCTCCTGTATTATAGAAAATAAAGGAGCTGGAGCAGCGTCACTGCTTCCTCCTGTATTATAGAAAATAAAGGAACTGGAGCAGCGTCACTGCTTCCTCCTGTATTATAGAAAATAAAGGAGCTGGAGCAGCGTCACTGCTTCCTCCTGTATTATAGAAAATAAAGGAGCTGGAGCAGTGTCTCTGCTTCCTCCTGTATTATAGAAAATAAAGGAGCTGGAGCAGCGTAACTGCTTCCTCCTGTATTATCGAAAATAAAGGAGCTGGAGCAGCGTTACTGCTTCCTCCTGTATTATAGAAAATAAAGGAACTGGAGCAGCGTCACCGCTTCCTCCTGTATTATAGACAATAAAGGAGCTGGAGCAGTGTCTCTGCTTCCTCCTGTGTTATAGAAAATAAAGGAGCTGGAGCAGTGTCTCTGCTTCCTCCTGAGTTATAGAAAATAAAGGAGCTGGAGCAGGGTTACTGCTTCCTCATGTATTATAGAAAATAAAGGAGCTGGAGCAGTGTCACTGCTTCCTCCTGTATTATAGAAAATACAGGAGCTGGAGCAGAGTCACCGCTTCTTCCTGTATTATAGAAAATAAAGGAGCTGGAGCAGCGTCTTTGCTTCCTCCTGTATTATAGAAAATAAAGGAGCTGGAGCAGCGTCATTGCTTCCTCCTGTATTATACAAAATAAAGGAGCTGGAGCAGCGTCACTGCTTCCTCCTGTATTATAGAAAATAAAGGAGCTGGAGCAGAGTCACTGCTTCCTCCTACATTATAGAAAATAAAGGAGCTGGAGCAGCCTCACTGCTTCCTCCTGTATTATAGAAAATTAAGGAGCTGGAGCAGCGTCACTGCTTCCTCATGTATTATAGAAAATACAGGAGCTGGAGCAGAGTCACCGCTTCCTCCTGTATTATAGAAAATAAAGGAGCCGGAGCTGCGTCACTGCTTCCTCCTGTATTATAGAAAATAAAGGAGCTGGAGCAGCGTCACTGCTTCCTCCTGTATTATAGAAAATAAAGGAGCAGGAGTAGCGTCCCTGCTTCCTCCTCTATTATAGAAAATAAAGGAGCTGGAGCAGCGTAACTGCTTCCTCCTGTATTATAGAAAATAAAGGAGCTGGAGCATCGTCACTGCTTCCTCCTGTATTATAGAAACTAAAGGAGCTGGAGCAGCGTCACTGCTTCCTCCTGTATTATAGAAAATAAAGGAGCTGGAGCAGTGTCACTGCTTCCTCCTGTATGATAGAAAATAAAGGAACTGGAGCAGCGTCACTGCTTCCTCTTGTATTATAGAAAATAAAGGAGCCGGAGCAGCGTCACTGCTTCCTCCTGTATTATAGAAAATAAAGGAGCTGGAGCAGCGTCACTGCTTCCTCCTGTATTATAGAAAATAAAGGATCTGGAGCAGCGTCACTGCTTCCTCTTGTATTATAGAAAATAAAGGACCTGGACCAGTGTCACTGCTTCCTCCTGTATTCTAGAAAATAAAGGAGCTGGAGCAGCGTCACTGCTTCCTCCTCAATTATAGAAAATAAAGGAACTGGAGCAGCGTCCCTGCTTCCTCCTGTATTATAGAAAATAAAGGAGCAGGAGCAGCGTCACTGCTTCTCCTGTATTATAGAAAATAAAGGAGCTGGAGCAGCGTCACTGCTTCCTCCTGTATTATAGAAAATAAAGGAGCTGGAGCAGCGTCACTGCTTCCTCCTGTATTATAGAAAATAAAGGAACTGGAGCAGCGTCTCTGCTTCCTCCTGTATTATAGAAAATAAAGGAGCTGGAGCAGCGTCACTGCTTCCTCCTGTATTATAGAAAATAAAGGAGCTGGAGCAGCGTCACTGCTTCCTCCTGAATTATAGAAAATAAAGGAGCTGGAGCAGTGTCACTGCTTCCTCCTGTGTTATAGAAAATAAAGGAGCTGGAGCAGCGTCTCTGCTTCCTCCTGTATTATAGAAAATAAAGGAGCTGGAGAAGCGTCTCTGCTTCCTCCTGTATTTTAGAAAATAAAGGAGCTGGAGCCGCGTCACTGCTTCCTCCTGTATTATAGAAAATAAAGGAGCTGGAGCAGCGTCACTGCTTCCTCCTGTATTATAGAAAATAAAGGAGCTGGAGCAGTGTCACTGCTTCCTCCTGTATTATAGAAAATAAAGGAGCTGGAGCAGCGTCACTGCTTCCTCCTGTATTATAGAAAATAAAGGAGCTGGAGCAGCGTCACTGCTTCCTCCTGTATTATAGAAAATAAAGGAGCTGGAGCAGCGTCACTGCTTCCTCCTGTCTTATAGAAAATAAAGGAGCTGGAGCAGCGTCTCTGCTTCCTCCTGTATTATAGAAAATAAAGGAGCTGGTGCAGCGTCACTGCTTCCTCCTGTATTATAGAAAATAAAGGAGCTGGAGCAGGGTCACTGCTTCCTCCTGTATTATAGAAAATAAAGGAGCTGGAGCAGCGTCACTGCTTCCTCCTGTATTATTGAAAATAAAGGAGCTGGAGCAGCGTCACTGCTTCCTCCTGTATTATAGAAAATAAAGGAGGTGGAGCAGCGTCACTGCTTCCTCCTGTATTATAGAAAATAAAGGAGCTGGAGCAGTGTCACTGCTTCCTCCTGTATTATAGAAAATAAAGGAGCAGGAGCAGCGTCTCTGCTTCCTCCTGTATTATAGAAAATAAAGGAGCCGGAGCAGCGTCACTGCTTCATCCTGTATTATAGAAAATAAAGGAGCTGGAGCAGCGTCACTGCTTCCGCCTCTATTACAGAAAATAACGGAGCTGGAGCAGAGTCACTGCTTCCTCCTGTATTATAGAAAATAAAGGAGCTGGAGCAGCGTCACTGCTTCCTCCTGTATTATAGAAAATAAAGGAGCTGGAGCAGCGTCACTGCTTCCTCCTGTATTATACAAAATAAAGGAACTGGAGCAGCGTCACCGCTTCCTCCTGTATTATAGATAATAAAGGAGCTGGAGCAGTGTCACTGCTTCCTCCTGTGTTATAGAAAATAAAGGAGCTGGAGCAGCGTCTCTGCTTCCTCCTGTATTATAGAAAATAAAGGAGCTGGAGAAGCGTCTCTGCTTCCTCCTGTATTATAGAAAATAAAGGAGCTGGAGCAGCGTCACTGCTTCCTCCTGTATTATAGAAAATAAAGGAGGTGGAGCAGCGTCACTGCTTCCTCCTGTATTATAGAAAATAAAGGAGCTGGAGCCGCGTCACTGCTTCCTCCTGTATTATAGAAAATAAAGGAGCTGGAGCAGCGTCACTGCTTCCTCCTGTCTTATAGAAAATAAAGGAGCTGGAGCAGCGTCTCTGCTTCCTCCTGTATTATAGAAAATAAAGGAGCTGGTGCAGCCTCACTGCTTCCTCCTGAATCATAGAAAATAAAGGAGCTGGAGCAGCGTCACGGCTTCCTCCTGTATTATTGAATAAAAAAGGAGCTGGAGCAGCGTCACTGCTTCCTCCTGTATTATAGAAAATAAAGGAGGTGGAGCAGCGTCACTGCTTCCTCCTGTATTATAGAAAATAAAGGAGCTGGAGCAGTGTCACTGCTTCCTCCTGTATTATAGAAAATAAAGGAGCAGGAGCAGCGTCTCTGCTTCCTCCTGTATTATAGAAAATAAAGGAGCCGGAGCAGCGTCACTGCTTCATCCTGTATTATAGAAAATAAAGGAGCTGGAGCAGCGTCACTGCTTCCGCCTCTATTATAGAAAATAACGGAGCTGGAGCAGAGTCACTGCTTCCTCGTGTATTATAGAAAATAAAGGAGCTGGAGCAGCGTCACTGCTTCCTCCTGTATTATAGAAAATAAAGGAGCTGGAGCAGCGTCACTGCTTCCTCCTGTATTATAGAAAATAAAGGAGCTGGAGCAGCGTCACTGCTTCCTCCTGTATTATAGAAAATAAAGGAGGTGGAGCAGCGTCACTGCTTCCTCCTGTATTATAGAAAATAAAGGAGCTGGAGCAGTGTCACTGCTTCCTCCTGTGTTATAGAAAATAAAGGAGCTGGAGCAGCGTCTCTGCTTCCTCCTGTATTATAGAAAATAAAGGAGCTGGAGAAGCGTCTCTGCTTCCTCCTGTATTTTAGAAAATAAAGGAGCTGGAGCAGCGTCACTGCTTCCTCCTGTATTATAGAAAATAAAGGAGGTGGAGCAGCGTCACTGCTTCCTCGTGTATTATAGAAAATAAAGGAGCTGGAGCCGAGTCACTGCTTCCTCCTGTATTATAGAAAATAAAGGAGCTGGAGCAGCGTCACTGCTTCCTCCTCTATTATAGAAAATAAAGGAGCTGGAGCAGCGTCACTGCTTCCTCCTGTATTAAAGAAAATAAAGGAGCTGGAGCAGTGTCACTGCTTCCTCCTGAATCATAGAAAATAAAGGAGCTGGAGCAGCGTCACTGCTTCCTCCTGTATGATAGAAAATAAAGGAGCTGGAGCAGCGTCACTGCTTCCTCCTGTATTATAGAAAATAAAGGAGCTGGAGCAGCGTCACTGCTTCCTCCTGTATTATAGAAAATAAAGGAGCTGGAGCAGCGTCTCTGCTTCCTCCTGTATTATAGAAAATAAAGGAGCTGGAGCAGCGTCACTGCTTCCTCCTGTATTATAGAAAATAAAGGAGCTGGAGCAGCGTCACTGCTTCCTCCTGAATCATAGAAAATAAAGGAGCTGTAGCAGCGTCACTGCTTCCTCCTGTATTATAGAAAATAAAGGAGCTGGAGCAGCGTCACTGCTTCCTCCTGTATTATAGAAAATAAAGGAGCTGGAGAAGTGTCACTGCTTCCTCCTGTATTATAGAAAATAAAGGAGCTGGAGCAGCGTCACTGCTTCCTCCTGTATTATAGAAAATAAAGGAGCCGGAGCAGCGTCACTGCTTCATCCTGTATTATAGAAAATAAAGGAGCTGGAGCAGCGTCACTGCTTCCGCCTCTATTATAGAAAATAACGGAGCTGGAGCAGAGTCACTGCTTCCTCGTGTATTATAGAAAATAAAGGAGCTGGAGCAGCGTCACTGCTTCCTCCTGTATTATAGAAAATAAAGGAGCTGGAGCAGCGTCACTGCTTCCTCCTGTATTATAGAAAATAAAGGAACTGGAGCAGCGTCACCGCTTCCTCCTGTATTATAGAAAATAAAGGAGCTGGAGCAGTGTCACTGCTTCCTCCTGTGTTATAGAAAATAAAGGAGCTGGAGCAGCGTCTCTGCTTCCTCCTGTATTATAGAAAATAAAGGAGCTGGAGCAGTGTCACTGCTTCCTCCTGTGTTATAGAAAATAAAGGAGCTGGAGCAGCGTCTCTGCTTCCTCCTGTATTATAGAAAATAAAGGAGCTGGAGAAGCGTCTCTGCTTCCTCCTGTATTTTAGAAAATAAAGGAGCTGGAGCAGCGTCACTGCTTCCTCCTGTATTATAGAAAATAAAGGAGGTGGAGCAGCGTCACTGCTTCCTCCTGTATTATAGAAAATAAAGGAGCTGGAGCCGCGTCACTGCTTCCTCCTGTATTATAGAAAATAAAGGAGCTGGAGCAGCGTCACTGCTTCCTCCTGTATTATAGAAAATAAAGGAGCTGGAGCAGCGTCACTGCTTCCTCCTGTATTATAGAAAATAAAGGAGCTGGAGCAGTGTCACTGCTTCCTCCTGGATTATTGAAAATAAAGGAGCTGGAGCAGCGTCACTGCTTCCTCCTGAATCATAGAAAATAAAGGAGCTGGAGCAGCGTCACTGCTTCCTCCTGTATGATAGAAAATAAAGGAGCTGGAGCAGCGTCACTGCTTCCTCCCGTATTATAGAAAATAAAGGAGCTGGAGCAGCGTCTCGGCTTCCTCCTGTATGATAGAAAATAAAGGAGCTGGAGCAGCGTCACTGCTTCCTCCTGAATCATAGAAAATAAAGGAGCTGGAGCAGCGTCACTGCTTTCTCCTGTATTATAGAAAATAAAGGAGCTGGAGCAGCGTCACTGCTTCCTCCTGTATTATAGAAAAGAAAGGAGCTGGAGCAGCGTCACTGCTTCCACCTGTATTATAGAAAATAAAGGAGCTGGAGCAGCGTCACTGCTTCCTCCTCTATTATAGAAAATAAAGGAGCCGGAGCAGCGTCACTGCTTCCTCCGGTATTATAGAAAATAAAGGAGCTGGAGCAGCGTCACTGCTTCCTCCTGTATTATAGAAAATAAAGCAGCTGGAGCAGCGTCACTGCTTCCTCCGGTATTATAGAAAATAAAGGAGCTGGAGCAGCGTCAATGCTTCCTCCTGTATTATAGAAAATAAAGGAACTGGAGCAGCGTCAATGCTTCCTCCTGTATTATAGAAAATAAAGGAACTGGAGCAGCGTCAATGCTTCCTCCTGTATTATAGAAAATAAAGGAGCTGGAGCAGCGTCACTGCTTCCTCCTGTATTATAGAAAATAAAGGAGCTGGAGCAGCGTCACTGCTTCCTCCTGTATTATAGAAAATAAAGGAGCTGGAGCAGCGTCACTGCTTCCTCCTGAATGATAGAAAATAAAGGAGCTGGAGCAGCGTCACTGCTTCCTCCTGTATTATAGAAAATAAAGGATCTGGAGCAGCGTCACTGCTTCCTCCTGTATTATAGAAAATAAAGGAGCTGGAGCAGCGTCACTGCTTCCTCCTGTATTATAGAAAATAAAGGACCTGGACCAGTGTCACTGCTTCCTCCTGTATTCTAGAAAATAAAGGAGCTAGAGCAGCGTCACTGCTTCCTCCTGTATTATAGAAAATAAAGGAGCTGGAGCAGCGTCACTGCTTGCTCCTGTATTATAGAAAATAAAGGAGCTTTAGCAGCGTCACTGCTTCCTCGTGTATTATAGAAAATAAAGGAGCTGGAGCAGCGTCACTGCTTCCTCCTGTATTATAGAAAATAAAGGAGGTGGAGCAGCGTCACTGCTTCCTCCTGTATTATAGAAAATAAAGGAGCTGGAGCCGCGTCGCTGCTTCCTCCTGTATTATAGAAAATAAAGGAGCTGGAGCCGCGTCGCTGCTTCCTCCTGTATTATAGAAAATAAAGGAGCTGGAGCAGCGTCACTGCTTCCTCCTGAATCATAGAAAATAAAGGAGCTGGAGCAGCGTCACTGCTTCCTCCTGTATTATAGAAAATTAAGGAGCTGGAGCAGCGTCACTGCTTCCTCCTGAATCATAGAAAATAAAGGAGCTGGAGCAGCGTCACTGCTTCCTCCTGAATCATAGAAAATAAAGGAGCTGGAGCAGCGTCACTGCTTCTTCCTGTATTATTGAAAATAAAGGAGCTGGAGCAGCGTCACTGCTTCCTCCTGTATTATAGAAATAAAGGAGGTGGAGCAGCGTCACTGCTTCATCCTGTATTATAGAAAATAAAGGAGCTGGAGCAGCGTCACTGCTTCCTCCTGTATTATAGAAAATAAAGGAGCTGGAGAAGCGTCACTGCGTCCTCCTGTATTATAGAAAATAAAGGAGCTGGAGCAGCGTCTCTGCTTCCTCCTGTATTATAGAAAATAAAGGAACTGGAGCAGCGTCACTGCTTCCTCCTGTATTATAGAAAATAAAGGAGCTGGAGCAGCGTCACCGCTTCCTCCTGTATTATAGAAAATAAAGGAGCTGGAGCAGCGTCACTGCTTCCTCCTGTATTATAGAAAATAAAGGAGCTGGAGAAGCGTCACTGCTTCCTCCTGTATTATAGAAAATAAAGGAACTGGAGCAGCGTCACCGCTTCCTCCTGTATTATAGAAAATAAAGGAGCTGGAGCAGCGTCTCTGCTTCCTCCTGTATTATAGAAAATAAAGGAGCTGGAGAAGCGTCACTGCTTCCTCCTGTATTATAGAAAATAAAGGAGGTGGAGCAGCGTCACTGCTTCCTCCTGTATTATAGAAAATAAAGGAGCTGGAGCCGCGTCACTGCTTCCTCCTGTACTATAGAAAATAAAGGAGCTGGAGCAGCGTCACTGCTTCCTCCTGTATTATAGAAAATAAAGGAGCTGGAGCAGCGTCACTGCTTCCTCCTGTCTGAGAGAAAATAAAGGAGCTGGAGCAGCGTCTCTGCTTCCTCCTGTATTATAGAAAATAAAGGAGCTGGTGCAGCCTCACTGCTTCCTCCTGAATCATAGAAAATAAAGGAGCTGGAGCAGCGTCACTGCTTCCTCCTGTATTATTGAATAAAAAAGGAGCTGGAGCAGCGTCACTGCTTCCTCCTGTATTATAGAAAATAAAGGAGGTGGAGCAGCGTCACTGCTTCCTCCTGTATTATAGAAAATAAAGGAGCTGGAGCAGTGTCACTGCTTCCTCCTGTATTATAGAAAATAAAGGAGCAGGAGCAGCGTCTCTGCTTCCTCCTGTATTATAGAAAATAAAGGAGCCGGAGCAGCGTCACTGCTTCATCCTGTATTATAGAAAATAAAGGAGCTGGAGCAGCGTCACTGCTTCCGCCTCTATTATAGAAAATAACGGAGCTGGAGCAGAGTCACTGCTTCCTCGTGTATTATAGAAAATAAAGGAGCTGGAGCAGCGTCACTGCTTCCTCCTGTATTATAGAAAATAAAGGAGCTGGAGCAGCGTCACTGCTTCCTCCTGTATTATAGAAAATAAAGGAACTGGAGCAGCGTCACCGCTTCCTCCTGTATTATAGAAAATAAAGGAGCTGGAGCAGTGTCACTGCTTCCTCCTGTGTTATAGAAAATAAAGGAGCTGGAGCAGCCTCACCGCTTCCTCCTGTATTATAGAAAATAAAGGAGCTGGAGCAGCGTCACTGCTTCCTCCTGTATTTTAGAAAATAAAGGAGCTGGAGCAGCGTCACTGCTTCCTCCTGTATTATAGAAAATAAAGGAGGTGGAGCAGCGTCACTGCTTCCTCCTGTATTATAGAAAATAAAGGAGCTGGAGCCGCGTCACTGCTTCCTCCTGTATTATAGAAAATAAAGGAGCTGGAGCAGCGTCACTGCTTCCTCCTGTATTATAGAAAATAAAGGAGCTGGAGCAGCGTCACTGCTTCCTCCTGTATTATAGAAAATAAAGGAGCTGGAGCAGCGTCACTGCTTCGTCCTGAATCATAGAAAATTAAGGAGCTGGAGCAGCGTCACTGCTTCCTCCTGAATCATAGAAAATAAAGGAGCTGGAGCAGCGTCACTGCTTCCTCCTGTATGATAGAAAATAAAGGAGCTGGAGCAGCGTCACTGCTTCCTCCTGTATTATAGAAAATAAAGGAGCTGGAGCAGCGTCACTGCTTCCTCCTGTATTATAGAAAATAAAGGAGCTGGAGCAGCGTCACTGCTTCCTCCTGAATCATAGAAAATAAAGGAGCTGGAGCAGCGTCACTGCTTCCTCCTGTATTATAGAAAATAAAGGAGGTGGAGCAGCGTCACTGCTTCCTCCTGTATTATAGAAAATAAAGGAGCTGGAGCAGCGTCACTGCTTCCTCCAGTATTATAGAAAATACAGGAGCTGGAGCAGCGTCACTGCTTCGTCCTGAATTACAGAAAATAAAGGAGCTGGAGCAGCGTCACTGCTTCCTCCTGTAGTATAGAAAATAAAGGAGCCGGAGCAGCGTCACTGCTTCCTCCGGTATTATAGAAAAGAAAGGAGCTGGAGCAGCGTCACTGCTTCCTCCTGTATTATAGAAAATAAAGGAGCTGGAGCAGCGTCACTGCTTCCTCCTCTATTATAGAAAATAAAGGAGCCGGAGCAGCGTCACTGCTTCCTCCGGTATTATAGAAAATAAAGGAGCTGGAGCAGCGTCACTGCTTCCTCCTGTATTATAGAAAATAAAGGAGCTGGAGCAGCGTCACTGCTTCCTCCGGTATTATAGAAAATAAAGGAGCTGGAGCAGTGACACTGCTTCCTCTTGTATTATAGAAAATAAAGGTGCTGGAGCAGCGTCACTGCTTCCTCCTGTATTATAGAAAATAAAGGAGCTGGAACAGCGTCACTGCTTCCTCCTGTATTTTAGAAAATAAAGGAACTGGAGCAGCGTCACTGCTTCCTCCTGTATTATAGAAAATAAAGGAGCTGGAGCAGCGTCACTGCTTCCTCCTGTATTATAGAAAATAAAGGAGCTGGAGCAGTGTCACTGCTTCCTCCTGTATTATAGAAAATAAAGGAACTGGAGCAGCGTCACTTCTTCCTCTTGTATTATAGAAAATAAAGGAGCTGGAGCAGCGTCACTGCTTCCTCCTGTATTATAGAAAATAAAGGAGCTGGAGCAGCGTCACTGCTTCCTCCTGTATGATAGAAAATAAAGGAGCTGGAGCAGCGTCACTGCTTCCTCCTGTATTATAGAAAATAAAGGATCTGGAGCAGCGTCACTGCTTCCTCTTGTATTATAGAAAATAAAGGACCTGGACCAGTGTCACTGCTTCCTCCTGTATTCTAGAAAATAAAGGAGCTGGAGCAGCGTCACTGCTTCCTCCTCTATTATAGAAAATAAAGGAACTGGAGCAGCGTCACTGCTTCCTCCTGTATTATAGAAAATAAAGGAGCTGGAGCAGCGTCACTGCTTGCTCCTGTATTATAGAAAATAAAGGAGCTTTAGCAGCGTCACTGCTTCCTCGTGTATTATAGAAAATAAAGGAGCTGGAGCAGCGTCACTGCTTCCTCCTGTATTATAGAAAATAAAGGAGGTGGAGCAGCGTCACTGCTTCCTCCTGTATTATAGAAAATAAAGGAGCTGGAGCCGCGTCACTGCTTCCTCCTGTATTATAGAAAATAAAGGAGCTGGAATAGCGTCACTGCTTCCTCCTGTATTATAGAAAATAAAGGAGCTGGAGCCGCGTCACTGCTTCCTCCTGTATTATAGAAAATAAAGGAGCTGGAATAGCGTCACTGCTTCCTCCTGTATTATACAAAATAAAGGAGCTGGAGCAGCGTCACTGCTTCCTCCTGTATGATAGAAAATAAAGGAGCTAGAGCAGCGTCACTGCTTCCTCCTGTATTATAGAAAATAAAGGAGCTGGAGCAGCGTCACTGCTTCCTCCTGTCTTATAGAAAATAAAGGAGCTGGAGCAGCGTCTCTGCTTCCTCCTGTATTATAGAAAATAAAGGAGCTGGTGCAGCGTCACTGCTTCCTCTTGAATCATAGAAAATAAAGGTGCTGGAGCAGCGTCACTGCTTCTTCCTGTATTATTGAAAATAAAGGAGCTGGAGCAGCGTCACTGCTTCCTCCTGTATTATAGAAATAAAGGAGGTGGAGCAGCGTCACTGCTTCATCCTGTATTATAGAAAATAAAGGAGCTGGAGCAGCGTCACTGCTTCCTCCTGTATTATAGAAAATAAAGGAGCTGGAGCAACGTCACTGCTTCCTCCTGTATTATAGAAAATAAAGGAGCTGGAGCAGCGTCACTGCTTCCTCCTGTCTTATAGAAAATAAAGGAGCTTGAGCAGCGTCTCTGCTTCCTCCTGTATTATAGAAAATAAAGGACCTGGACCAGTGTCACTGCTTCCTCCTGTATCATAGAAAATAAAGGAGCTGGAGCAACGTCACTGCTTCCTCCTGTATTATAGAAAATAAAGGAGCTGGAGCGGCGTCACTGCTTCCTCTTGTATTATAGAAAATAAAGGACCTGGACCAGTGTCACTGCTTCCTCCTGTATTCTAGAAAATAAAGGAGCTGGAGCAGCGTCACTGCTTCCTCCTCTATTATAGAAAATAAAGGAACTGGAGCAGCGTCACTGCTTCCTCCTGTATTATAGAAAATAAAGGAGCTGGAGCAGCGTCACTGCTTGCTCCTGTATTACAGAAAATAAAGGAGCTTTAGCAGCGTCACTGCTTCCTCGTGTATTATAGAAAATAAAGGAGCTGGAGCAGCGTCACTGCTTCCTCCTGTATTATAGAAAATAAAGGAGGTGGAGCAGCGTCACTGCTTCCTCCTGTATTATAGAAAATAAAGGAGCTGGAGCCGCGTCACTGCTTCCTCCTGTATTATAGAAAATAAAGGAGCTGGAATAGCGTCACTGCTTCCTCCTGTATTATACAAAATAAAGGAGCTGGAGCAGCGTCACTGCTTCCTCCTGTATTATAGAAAATAAAGGAGCTGGAGCAGTGTCACTGCTTCCTCCTGTATTATAGAAAATAAAGGAGCTGGAGCAGCGTCTCTGCTTCCTCCTGTATTATAGAAAATAAAGGAGCTGGAGCAGCGTCTCTGCTTCGTCCTGAATCATAGAAAATTAAGGAGCTGGAGCAGCGTCACTGCTTCCTCCTGAATCATAGAAAATAAAGGAGCTGGAGCAGCGTCTTTGCTTCCTCCTGTATTATAGAAAATAAAGGAGCTGGAGCAGCGTCACTGCTTCCTCCTGTATTATAGAAAATAAAGGAGCTGGAGCAGCGTCACTGCTTCTTCCTGTATTATTGAAAATAAAGGAGCTGGAGCAGCGTCACTGCTTCCTCCTGTATTATAGAAATAAAGGAGGTGGAGCAGCGTCACTGCTTCATCCTGTATTATAGAAAATAAAGGAGCTGGAGCAGCGTCACTGCTTCCTCCTGTATTATAGAAAATAAAGGAGCTGGAGCAACGTCACTGCTTCCTCCTGTATTATAGAAAATAAAGGAGCTGGAGCAGCGTCACTGCTTCCTCCTGTCTTATAGAAAATAAAGGAGCTTGAGCAGCGTCTCTGCTTCCTCCTGAATCATAGAAAATAAAGGAGCTGGAGCAGCGTCACTGCTTCCTCCTGTATTATAGAAAATAAAGGAGCTGGAGCAGCGTCTCTGCTTCCTCCTGTATTATAGAAAATAAAGGAGCTTGAGCAGCGTCTCTGCTTCCTCCTGAATCATAGAAAATAAAGGAGCTGGAGCAGCGTCACTGCTTCCTCCTGTATTATAGACAATAAAGGAGCTGGAGCAGTGTCTCTGCTTCCTCCTGTATTATAGAAAATAAAGGAGCTGGTGCAGCGTCACTGCTTCCTCCTGAATCATAGAAAATAAAGGAGCTGGAGCAGCGTCACTGCTTCCTCCTGTATTATTGAAAATAAAGGAGCTGGAGCAGCGTCACTGCTTCCTCCTGTATTATAGAAAATAAAGGAGGTGGAGCAGCGTCACTGCTTCCTCCTGTATTATAGAAAATAAAGGAGCTGGAGCAGTGTCACTGCTTCCTCCTGTATTATAGAAAATAAAGGAGCAGGAGCAGCGTCTCTGCTTCCTCCTGTATTATAGAAAATAAAGGAGCCGGAGCAGCGTCACTGCTTCATCCTGTATTATAGAAAATAAAGGAGCTGGAGCAGCGTCACTGCTTCCGCCTCTATTACAGAAAATAACGGAGCTGGAGCAGAGTCACTGCTTCCTCCTGTATTATAGAAAATAAAGGAGCTGGAGCAGCGTCACTGCTTCCTCCTGTATTATAGAAAATAAAGGAGCTGGAGCAGCGTCACTGCTTCCTCCTGTATTATAGAAAATAAAGGAACTGGAGCAGCGTCACCGCTTCCTCCTGTATTATAGAAAATAAAGGAGCTGGAGCAGCGTCTCTGCTTCCTCCTGTATTATAGAAAATAAAGGAGCTGGAGAAGGGTCTCTGCTTCCTCCTGTATTATAGAAAATAAAGGAGCTGGAGCAGCGTCACTGCTTCCTCCTGTATTATAGAAAATAAAGGAGGTGGAGCAGCGTCACTGCTTCCTCCTGTATTATAGAAAATAAAGGAGCTGGAGCCGCGTCACTGCTTCCTCCTGTATTATAGAAAATAAAGGAGCTGGAGCAGCGTCACTGCTTCCTCCTGTATTATAGAAAATAAAGGAGCTGGAGCAGCGTCACTGCTTCCTCCTGTATTATAGAAAATAAAGGAGCTGGAGCAGTGTAACTGCTTCCTCCTGGATTATTGAAAATAAAGGAGCTGGTGCAGCCTCACTGCTTCGTACTGAATCATAGAAAATTAAGGAGCTGGAGCAGCGTCACTGCTTCCTCCTGTAGTATAGAAAATAAAGGAGCTGGAGCAGCGTCACTGCTTCCTCCTGTATGATAGAAAATAAAGGAGCTGGAGCAGTGTCACTGCTTCCTCCTGTATTATAGAAAATAAAGGAGCTGGAGCAGCGTCACTGCTTCCTCCTGTATTATAGAAAATAAAGGAGCTGGAGCAGCGTCTCTGCTTCCTCCTGTATTATAGAAAATAAAGGAGCTGGAGCAGCGTCACTGCTTCCTCCTGTATTATTGAAAATAAAGGAGCTGGAGCAGCGTCACTGCTTCCTCCTGTATTATAGAAAATAAAGGAGGTGGAGCAGCGTCACTGCTTCCTCCTGTATTATAGAAAATAAAGGAGCTGGAGCAGCGTCACTGCTTCCTCCAGTATTATAGAAAATACAGGAGCTGGAGCAGCGTCACTGCTTCGTCCTGAATTACAGAAAATAAAGGAGCTGGAGCAGCGTCACTGCTTCCTCCTGTAGTATAGAAAATAAAGGAGCTGGAGCAGCGTCACTGCTTCCTCCTGTATTATAGAAAATAAAGGAGCCGGAGCAGCGTCACTGCTTCCTCCGGTATTATAGAAAATAAAGGAGCTGGAGCAGCCTCATTGCTTCCTCCTGTATTATAGAAAATAAAGGAGCTGGAGCAGCGTCACTGCTTCCTCCTCTATTATAGAAAATAAAGGAGCCGGAGCAGCGTCACTGCTTCCTCCGGTATTATAGAAAATAAAGGAGCTGGAACAGCGTCAATGCTTCCTCCTGTATTATAGAAAATAAAGGAACTGGAGCAGCGTCACTGCTTCCTCTTGTATTATAGAAAATAAAGGAGCTGGAGCAGCGTCACTGCTTCCTCCTGTATTATAGAAAATAAAGGAGCTGGAGCAGCGTCACTGCTTCCTCCTGTATTATAGAAAATAAAGGAGCTGGAGCAGCGTCACTGCTTCCTCCTGTATTATAGAAAATAAAGGAGCTGGAGCAGCGTCACTGCTTCCTCCTGTATTATAGAAAATAAAGGAACTGGAGCAGCGTCACTGCTTCCTCTTGTATTATAGAAAATAAAGGAGCTGGAGCAGCGTCACTGCTTCCTCCTGTATTATAGAAAATAAAGGAGCTGGAGCAGAGTCACTGCTTCCTCCTGTATTATAGAAAATAAAGGAGCTGGAGCAGCGTCACTGCTTCCTCCTGTATTATAGAAAATAAAGGAGCTGGAGCAGCGTCACTGCTTCCTCCTGTATTATAGAAAATAAAGGAACTGGAGCAGCGTCACCGCTTCCTCCTGTATTATAGAAAATAACGGAGCTGGAGCAGCGTCACTGCTTCCGCCTCTATTATAGAAAATAACGGAGCTGGAGCAGAGTCACTGCTTCCTCCTGTATTATAGAAAATAAAGGAGCTGGAGCAGCGTCACTGCTTCCTCCTGTATTATAGAAAATAAAGGAGCTGGAGCAGCGTCACTGCTTCCTCCTGTATTATAGAAAATAAAGGAACTGGAGCAGCGTCACCGCTTCTTCCTGTATTATAGAAAATAAAGGAGCTGGAGCAGTGTCACTGCTTCCTCCTGTGTTATAGAAAATAAAGGAGCTGGAGCAGCGTCTCTGCTTCCTCCTGTATTATAGAAAATAAAGGAGCTGGAGAAGCGTCTCTGCTTCCTCTTGTATTATGGAAAATAAAGGAGCTGGAGCAGCGTCACTGCTTCCTCCTGTATTATAGAAAATAAAGGAGCTGGAGCAGCGTCACTGCTTCCTCCTGTATTATAGAAAATAAAGGAGCTGGAGCCGCGTCACTGCTTCCTCCTGTATTATAGAAAATAAAGGAGCTGGAGCCGCGTCACTGCTTCCTCCTGTATTATAGAAAATAAAGGAGCTGGAGCAGCGTCACTGCTTCCTCCTGAATCATAGAAAATAAAGGAGCTGGAGCAGCGTCACTGCTTCCTCCTGTATTATAGAAAATAAAGGAGCTGGAGCAGCGTCACTGCTTCCTCCTGTATTATAGAAAATAAAGGAGCTGGAGCAGCGTCTCTGCTTCCTCCTGAATCATAGAAAATAAAGGAGCTGGAGCAGCGTCACTGCTTCCTCCTGTATTATAGAAAATAAAGGAGGTGGAGCAGCGTCACTGCTTCCTCCTGTATTATAGAAAATAAAGGAGCTGGAGCAGCGTCACTGCTTCCTCCAGTATTATAGAAAATACAGGAGCTGGAGCAGCGTCACTGCTTCGTCCTGAATTACAGAAAATAAAGGAGCTGGAGCAGCGTCACTGCTTCCTCCTGTATTATAGAAAATAAAGGAGCCGGAGAAGCGTCACTGCTTCCTCCGGTATTATAGAAAATAAAGGAGCTGGAGCTGCGTCACTGCTTCCTCCAGTATTATAGAAAATAAAGGAGCTGGAGCAGAGTCACTGCTTCCTCCTCTATTATAGAAAATAAAGGAGCCGGAGCAGCGTCACTGCTACCTCCGGTATTATAGAAAATAAAGGAGCTGGAGCAGCGTCTCTGCTTCCTCCTGTATTATAGAAAATAAAGGAGCTGGAGCAGCGTCACTGCTTCCTCCGGTATTATAGAAAATAAAGGAGCTGGAGCAGTGTCACTGCTTCCTCTTGTATTATAGAAAATAAAGGAGCTGGAGCAGCGTCACTGCTTCCTCCTGTATTATAGAAAATAAAGGAGCTGGAACAGCGTCACTGCTTCCTCCTGTATTATAGAAAATAAAGGAACTGGAGCAGCGTCACTGCTTCCTCCTGTATTATAGAAAATAAAGGAGCTGGAGCAGCGTCACTGCTTCCTCCTGTATTATAGAAAATAAAGGAACTGGAGCAGCGTCACTGCTTCCTCTTGTATTATAGAAAATAAAGGAGCTGGAGCAGCGTCACTGCTTCCTCCTGTATTATAGAAAATAAAGGATCTGGAGCAGCGTCACTGCTTCCTCTTGTATTATAGAAAATAAAGGACCTGGACCAGTGTCACTGCTTCCTCCTGTATTCTAGAAAATAAAGGAGCTGGAGCAGCGTCACTGCTTCCTCCTCTATTATAGAAAATAAAGGAACTGGAGCAGCGTCACTGCTTCCTCCTGTATTATAGAAAATAAAGGAGCTGGAGCAGCGTCACTGCTTCCTCCTGTATTATAGAAAATAAAGGAGCTGGAGCAGCGTCACTGCTTCCTCCTGTATTATAGAAAATAAAGGAGCTGGAGCAGCGTCACTGCTTCCTCCTGTATTATAGAAAATAAAGGAGCTGGAGCAGCGTCACTGCTTCCTCGTGTATTATAGAAAATAAAGGAGCTGGAGCAGCGTCACTGCTTCCTCCTGTATTATAGAAAATAAAGGAGCTGGAGCCGCGTCACTGCTTCCTCCTGTATTATAGAAAATAAAGGAGCTGGAGCAGCGTCACTGCTTCGTCCTGAATCATAGAAAATTAAGGAGCTGGAGCCGCGTCACTGCTTCCTCCGGTATTATAGAAAATAAAGGAGCTGGAGCAGCGTCACTGCTTCCTCCTGTATTATAGAAAGTAAAGGAGATGGAGCAGCGTCACTGCTTCCTCCTGTATTATAGAAAATAAAGGAGCTGGAGCAGCGTCACTGCTTCCTCCGGTATTATAGAAAATAAAGGAGCTGGAGCAGTGTAACTGCTTCCTCCTGTATTATAGAAAATAAAGGAGCTGGAGCAGCGTCACTGCTTCCTCCTGTATTATAGAAAATAAAGGAGCTGGAGCAGCGTCACTGCTTCCTCCTGTATTATAGAAAATAAAGGAGCTGGAGCAGCGTCACTGCTTCCTCCGGTATTATAGAAAATAAAGGAGCTGGAGCAGTGTCACTGCTTCCTCTTGTATTATAGAAAATAAAGGAGCTGGAGGAGCGTCACTGCTTCCTCCGGTATTATAGAAAATAAAGGAGCTGGAGCAGCGTCACTGCTTCCTCCTGTATTATAGAAAATAAAGGAGCTGGAGCAGCGTCACTGCTTCCTCCTTTATTATAGAAAATAAAGGAGCTGGAGCAGCGTCACTGCTTCCTCCTGTATTATAGAAAATAAAGGAGCTGGAGCAGCGTCACTGCTTCCTCCTGTATTATAGAAAATAAAGGAGCTGGAGCAGCGTCACTGCTTCCTCCGGTATTATAGAAAATAAAGGAGCTGGAGCAGTGTCACTGCTTCCTCTTGTATTGTACAAAATAAAGGAGCTGGAGCAGCGTCACTGCTTCCTCCTGTATTATAGAAAATAAAGGAGCTGGAACAGCGTCACTGCTTCCTCCTGTATTATAGAAAATAAAGGAACTGGAGCAGCGTCACTGCTTCCTCTTGTATTATAGAAAATAAAGGAGCTGGAGCAGCGTCACTGCTTCCTCCTGTATTATAGAAAATAAAGGAGCTGGAGCAGCGTCACTGCTTCCTCCTGTATTATAGAAAATAAAGGAGCTGGAGCAGCGTCACTGCTTCCTCCTGTATTATAGAAAATAAAGGAGCTGGAGCAGCGTCACTGCTTCCTCCTGTATTATAGAAAATAAAGGAACTGGAGCAGCGTCACTGCTTCCTCTTGTATTATAGAAAATAAAGGAGCTGGAGCAGTGTCACTGCTTCCTCCTGTATTATAGAAAATAAAGGAGCTGGAGCAGCGTCACTGCTTCCTCCTCTATTATAGAAAATAAAGGAGCTGGAGCAGCGTCACTGCTTCCTCCTGTATTATAGAAAATTAAGGAGCTGGAGCCGCGTCTCTGCTTCCTCCTCTATTATAGAAAATAAAGGAGCTGGAGCAGCGTCACTGCTTCCTCCTGTATTATGGAAAATAAAGGAGCTGGAGCAGCGTCACTGCTTCCTCCTGTATTACAGAAAATAAAGAAGCTGGAGCAGCGTCACTGCTTCCTCCTGTATTATAGAAAATAAAGGAGCTGGAGCAGCGTCACTGCTTTCTCCTGTATTACAGAAAATAAAGGAGCAGGAGCAGCGTCTCTGCTTCCTCCTGTATTATAGAAAATAAAGGAGCTGGAGCAGCGTCACCGCTTCCTCCTGTATTATGTAAAATAAAGGAGCTGGAGCAGCGTCACTGCTTCCTCCTGTATTATAGAAAATAAAGGAGCTGGAGCAGCGTCACTGCTTCCTCCTGTATTATAGAAAATATAGGAGCTGGAGCAGCGTCTCTGTTTCCTCCTCTATTATACAAAATAAAGGAGCTGGAGCAGCGTCACTGCTTCCTCCTGTATTATAGAAAATAAAGGAGCCGGAGCAGCGTCACTGCTTCCTCCTGTATTATAGAAAATAAAGGAGCCGGAGCAGCGTCACTGCTTCCTCCTGTATTATGGAAAATAAAGGAGCTGGAGCAGCGTCACTGCTTCCTCCTGTATTATGGAAAATAAAGGAGCTGGAGCAGCGTCACTGCTTCCTCCTGTATTATAGAAAATAAAGGAGCTGGAGCAGCGTCTCTGCTTCCTCCTGTATTATAGAAAATAAAGGAGCTGGAGCAGCGTCACTGCTTCCTCCTCTATTATAGAAAATAAAGGAGCCGGAGCAGCGTCACTGCTTCCTCCGGTATTATAGAAAATAAAGGAGCTGGAGCAGCGTCACTGCTTCCTCCTGTATTATAGAAAATAAAGGAGCTGGAGCAGCGTCTCTGCTTCGTCCTGTATTATAGAAAATAAAGGAGCTGGAGCAGCGTCACTGCTTCCTCCTCTATTATAGAAAATAAAGGAGCTGGAGCAGCGTCACTGCTTCCTCCTGTATTATAGAAAATAAAGGAGCTTGAGCAGTGTCACTGCTTCCTCTTGTATTATAGAAAATAAAGGAGCTGGAGCAGCGTCACTGCTTCCTCCTGTATTATAGAAAATAAAGGAGCTGGAGCAGCGTCACTGCTTCCTCCTGTATTATAGAAAATAAAGGAGCTGGAGCAGCGTCACTGCTTCCTCCTGTATTATAGAAAATAAAGGATCTGGAGCAGCGTCACTGCTTCCTCTTGTATTATAGAAAATAAAGGACCTGGACCAGTGTCACTGCTTCCTCCTGTATTCTAGAAAATAAAGGAACTGGAGCAGCGTCACTGCTTCCTCCTCTATTATAGAAAATAAAGGAACTGGAGCAGCGTCACTGCTTCCTCCTGTATTATAGAAAATAAAGGATCTGGAGCAGCGTCACTGCTTCCTCTTGTATTATAGAAAATAAAGGAGCTGGACCAGTGTCACTGCTTCCTCCTGTATTCTAGAAAATAAAGGAACTGGAGCAGCGTCACTGCTTCCTCCTCAATTATAGAAAATAAAGGAGCTGGAGCAGCGTCACTGCTTCCTCCTGTATTATAGAAAATAAAGGAGCTGGAGCAGCGTCACTGCTTCCTCGTGTATTATAGAAAATAAAGGAGCTGGAGCAGCGTCACTGCTTCCTCCTGTATTATAGAAAATAAAGGAGGTGGAGCAGGGTCACTGCTTCCTCCTGTATTATAGAAAATAAAGGAGCTGGAGCCGCGTCACTGCTTCCTCCTGTATTATAGAAAATAAAGGAGCTGGAGCAGCGTCACTGCTTCCTCCTGTATTATGGAAAATAAAGGAGCTGGAGCAGCGTCACTGCTTCCTCCTGTATTATGGAAAATAAAGGAGCTGGAGCAGCGTCACTGCTTCCTCCTGTATTATAGAAAATAAAGGAGCTGGAGCAGCGTCTCTGCTTCCTCCTGTATTATAGAAAATAAAGGAGCTGGAGCAGCGTCACTGCTTCCTCCTCTATTATAGAAAATAAAGGAGCCGGAGCAGCGTCACTGCTTCCTCCGGTATTATAGAAAATAAAGGAGCTGGAGCAGCGTCACTGCTTCCTCCTGTATTATAGAAAATAAAGGAGCTGGAGCAGCGTCTCTGCTTCGTCCTGTATTATAGAAAATAAAGGAGCTGGAGCAGCGTCACTGCTTCCTCCTCTATTATAGAAAATAAAGGAGCTGGAGCAGCGTCACTGCTTCCTCCTGTATTATAGAAAATAAAGGAGCTTGAGCAGTGTCACTGCTTCCTCTTGTATTATAGAAAATAAAGGAGCTGGAGCAGCGTCACTGCTTCCTCCTGTATTATAGAAAATAAAGGAGCTGGAGCAGCGTCACTGCTTCCTCCTGTATTATAGAAAATAAAGGAGCTGGAGCAGCGTCACTGCTTCCTCCTGTATTATAGAAAATAAAGGATCTGGAGCAGCGTCACTGCTTCCTCTTGCATTATAGAAAATAAAGGACCTGGACCAGTGTCACTGCTTCCTCCTGTATTCTAGAAAATAAAGGAACTGGAGCAGCGTCACTGCTTCCTCCTCTATTATAGAAAATAAAGGAACTGGAGCAGCGTCACTGCTTCCTCCTGTATTATAGAAAATAAAGGATCTGGTGCAGCGTCACTGCTTCCTCTTGTATCATAGAAAATAAAGGAGCTGGACCAGTGTCACTGCTTCCTCCTGTATTCTAGAAAATAAAGGAACTGGAGCAGCGTCACTGCTTCCTCCTCAATTATAGAAAATAAAGGAGCTGGAGCAGCGTCACTGCTTCCTCCTGTATTATAGAAAATAAAGGAGCTGGAGCAGCGTCACTGCTTCCTCGTGTATTATAGAAAATAAAGGAGCTGGAGCAGCGTCACTGCTTCCTCCTGTATTATAGAAAATAAAGGAGGTGGAGCAGGGTCACTGCTTCCTCCTGTATTATAGAAAATAAAGGAACTGGAGCAGCGTCACTGCTTCCTCCTGTATTATAGAAAATAAAGGAGCTGGAGCCGCGTCACTGCTTCCTCCTGTATTATAGAAAATAAAGGAGCTGGAGCAGCGTCACTGCTTCCTCCTGTATTATAGAAAATAAAGGAGCTGGAGCAGCGTCACTGCTTCCTCCTGTATTATAGAAAATAAAGGAGCTGGAGCAGTGTCACTGCTTCCTCCTGTATTATTGAAAGTAAAGGAGCTGGTGCAGCGTCACTGCTTCGTCCTGAATCATAGAAAATTAAGGAGCTGGAGCAGCGTCACTGCTTCCTCCTGAATCATAGAAAATAAAGGAGCTGGAGCAGCGTCACTGCTTCCTCCTGTATGATAGAAAATAAAGGAGCTGGAGCAGCGTCACTGCTTCCTCCTGTATTATAGAAAATAAAGGAGCTGGAGCAGCGTCACTGCTTCCTCCTGTCTTATAGAAAATAAAGGAGCTGGAGCAGCGTCTCTGCTTCCTCCTGTATTATAGAAAATAAAGGAGCTGGTACAGCGTCACTGCTTCCTCCTGAATCATAGAAAATAAAGGAGCTGGAGCAGCGTCACTGCTTCCTCCTGTATTATTGAAAATAAAGGAGCAGGAGCAGCGTCACTGCTTCCTCCTGTATTATAGAAAATAAAGGAGGTGGAGCAGCGTCTCTGCTTCCTCCTGTATTATAGAAAATAAAGGAGCCGGAGCAGCGTCACTGCTTCATCCTGTATTATAGAAAATAAAGGAGCTGGAGCAGCGTCACTGCTTCCGCCACTATTATAGAAAATAACGGAGCTGGAGCAGAGTCACTGCTTCCTCCTGTATTATAGAAAATAAAGGAGCTGGAGCAGCGTCACTGCTTCCTCCTGTATTATAGAAAATAAAGGAGCTGGAGCAGCGTCACTGCTTCCTCCTGTATTATAGAAAATAAAGGAACTGGAGCAGCGTCACCGCTTCCTCCTGTATTATAGAAAATAAAGGAGCTGGAGCAGTGTCACTGCTTCCTCCTGTGTTATAGAAAATAAAGTAGCTGGAGCAGCGTCTCTGCTTCCTCCTGTATTATAGAAAATAAAGGAGCTGGAGAAGCGTCTCTGCTTCCTCCTGTATTATAGAAAATAAAGGAGCTGGAGCAGCGTCACTGCTTCCTCCTGTATTATAGAAAATAAAGGAGGTGGAGCAGCGTCACTGCTTCCTCCTGTATTATAGAAAATAAAGGAGCTGGAGCCGCGTCACTGCTTCCTCCTGTATTATAGAAAATAAAGGAGCTGGAGCAGCGTCACTGCTTCCTCCTGTATTATAGAAAATAAAGGAGCTGGAGCAGCGTCACTGCTTCCTCATGTATTATAGAAAATAAAGGAGCGGGAGCAGTGTCACTGCTTCCTCCTGGATTATTGAAAATAAAGGAGCTGGAGCAGCGTCACTGCTTCCTCCTGAATCATAGAAAATAAAGGAGCTGAAGCAGCGTCACTGCTTCCTCCTGTATGATAGAAAATAAAGGAGCTGGAGCAGCGTCCCTGCTTCCTCCTGTATTATAGAAAATAAAGGAGCTGGAGCAGCGTCACTGCTTCCTCCTGAATCATAGAAAATAAAGGAGCTGGAGCAGCGTCACTGCTTCCTCATGTATTATAGAAAATAAAGGAGCGGGAGCAGTGTCACTGCTTCCTCCTGGATTATTGAAAATAAAGGAGCTGGAGCAGCGTCACTGCTTCCTCCTGAATCATAGAAAATAAAGGAGCTGAAGCAGCGTCACTGCTTCCTCCTGTATGATAGAAAATAAAGGAGCTGGAGCAGCGTCACTGCTTCCTCCTGTATTATAGAAAATAAAGGAGCTGGAGCAGCGTCACTGCTTCCTCCTGAATCATAGAAAATAAAGGAGCTGGAGCAGCGTCACTGCTTACTCCTGTATTATTGAAAATAAAGGAGCTGGAGCAGCGTCACTGCTTCCTCCTGTATTATAGAAAATAAAGGAGGTGGAGCAGCGTCACTGCTTCCTCCTGTATTATTGAAAATAAAGGAGCTGGAGCAGCGTCACTGCTTCCTCCAGTATTATAGAAAATACAGGAACTGGAGCAGCGTCACTGCTTCGTCCTGAATTACAGAAAATAAAGGAGCTGGAGCAGCGTCACTGCTTCCTCCTGTAGTATCGAAAATAAAGGAGCTGGAGCAGCGTCACTGCTCCCTCCTGTATTATAGAAAATAAAGGAGCCGGAGCAGCGTCACTGCTTCCTCCGGTATTATAGAAAATAAAGTAGCTGGAGCAGCGTCACTGCTTCCTCCTGTATTATAGAAAATAAAGGAGCTGGAGCAGCGTCACTGCTTCCTCCTCTATTATAGAAAATAAAGGAGCCGGAGCAGCGTCACTGCTTCCTCCGGTATTATAGAAAATAAAGGAGCTGGAGCAGCGTCACTGCTTCCTCCTGTATTATAGAAAATAAAGTAGCTGGAGCAGCGTCACTGCTTCCTCCTGTATTATAGAAAATAAAGGAGCTGGAGCAGCGTCACTGCTTCCTCCGGTATTATAGAAAATAAAGGAGCTGGAGCAGTGTCACTGCTTCCTCTTGTATTATAGAAAATAAAGGAGCTGGAGCAGCGTCACTGCTTCCTCCTGTATTATAGAAAATAAAGGAGCTGGAGCAGCGTCACTGCTTCCTCCTGTATTATAGAAAATAAAGGAGCTGGAGCAGCGTCACTGCTTCCTCCGGTATTATAGAAAATAAAGGAGCTGGAGCAGTGTCACTGCTTCCTCTTGTATTATAGAAAATAAAGGAGCTGGAGCAGCGTCACTGCTTCCTCCGGTATTATAGAAAATAAAGGAGCTGGAGCAGCGTCACTGCTTCCTCCTGTATTATAGAAAATAAAGGAGCTGGAGCAGCGTCACTGCTTCCTCCGGTATTATAGAAAATAAAGGAGCTGGAGCAGCGTCACTGCTTCCTCCTGTATTATAGAAAATAAAGGAGCTGGAGCAGCGTCACTGCTTCCTCCTGTATTATAGAAAATAAAGGAGCTGGAGCAGCGTCACTGCTTCCTCCGGTATTATAGAAAATAAAGGAGCTGGAACAGCGTCACTGCTTCCTCCTGTATTACAGAAAATAAAGGAACTGGAGCAGCGTCACTGCTTCCTCTTGTATTATAGAAAATAAAGGAGCTGGAGCAGCGTCACTGCTTCCTCCTGTATTATAGAAAATAAAGGAGCTGGAGCAGCGTCACTGCTTCCTCCTGTATTATAGAAAATAAAGGAGCTGGAGCAGCGTCACTGCTTCCTCCTGTATTATAGAAAATAAAGGAACTGGAGCAGCGTCACTGCTTCCTCTTGTATTATAGAAAATAAAGGAGCTGGAGCAGTGTCACTGCTTCCTCCTGTATTATAGAAAATAAAGGAGCTGGAGCAGCGTCACTGCTTCCTCCTCTATTATAGAAAATAAAGGAGCTGGAGCAGCGTCACTGCTTCCTCCTGTATTATAGAAAATAAAGGAGCTGGAGCAGCGTCACTGCTTCCTCCTGTATTATAGAAAATAAAGGAGCTGGAGCAGCGTCACTGCTTCCTCCGGTATTATAGAAAATAAAGGAGCTGGAACAGCGTCACTGCTTCCTCCTGTATTATAGAAAATAAAGGAACTGGAGCAGCGTCACTGCTTCCTCTTGTATTATAGAAAATAAAGGAGCTGGAGCAGCGTCACTGCTTCCTCCTGTATTATAGAAAATAAAGGAGCTGGAGCAGCGTCACTGCTTCCTCCTGTATTATAGAAAATAAAGGAGCTGGAGCAGCGTCACTGCTTCCTCCTGTATTATAGAAAATAAAGGAACTGGAGCAGCGTCACTGCTTCCTCTTGTATTATAGAAAATAAAGGAGCTGGAGCAGTGTCACTGCTTCCTCCTGTATTATAGAAAATAAAGGAGCTGGAGCAGCGTCACTGTTTCCTCCTCTATTATAGAAAATAAAGGAGCTGGAGCAGCGTCACTGCTTCCTCCTGTATTATAGAAAATAAAGGAGCTGGAGCCGCGTCTCTGCTTCCTCCTCTATTATAGAAAATAAAGGAGCTGGAGCAGCGTCACTGCTTCCTCCTGTATTATGGAAAATAAAGGAGCTGGAGCAGCGTCACTGCTTCCTCCTGTATTACAGAAAATAAAGAAGCTGGAGCAGCGTCACTGCTTCCTCCTGTATTATAGAAAATAAAGGAGCTGGAGCAGCGTCACTGCTTTCTCCTGTATTACAGAAAATAAAGGAGCAGGAGCAGCGTCTCTGCTTCCTCCTGTATTATAGAAAATAAAGGAGCCGGAGCAGCGTCACTGCTTCCTCATGTATTATGGAAAATAAAGGAGCTGGAGCAGCGTCACTGCTTCCTCCTGTATTATGGAAAATAAAGGAGCTGGAGCAGCGTCACTGCTTCCTCCTGTATTATAGAAAATAAAGGAGCTGGAGCAGCGTCTCTGCTTCCTCCTGTATTATAGAAAATAAAGGAGCTGGAGCAGCGTCACTGCTTCCTCCTCTATTATAGAAAATAAAGGAGCCGGAGCAGCGTCACTGCTTCCTCCGGTATTATAGAAAATAAAGGAGCTGGAGCAGCGTCACTGCTTCCTCCTGTATTATGGAAAATAAAGGAGCTGGAGCAGCGTCACTGCTTCCTCCTGTATTATGGAACATAAAGGAGCTGGAGCAGCGTCACTGCTTCCTCCTGTATTATGGAAAATAAAGGAGCTGGAGCAGCGTCACTGCTTCCTCCTGTATTATAGAAAATAAAGGAGCTGGAGCAGCGTCTCTGCTTCCTCCTGTATTATAGAAAATAAAGGAGCTGGAGCAGCGTCACTGCTTCCTCCTCTATTATAGAAAATAAAGGAGCTGGAGCAGCGTCACTGCTTCCTCCTGTATTATAGAAAATAAAGGAGCTTGAGCAGTGTCACTGCTTCCTCTTGTATTATAGAAAATAAAGGAGCTGGAGCAGCGTCACTGCTTCCTCCTGTATTATAGAAAATAAAGGAGCTGGAGCAGCGTCACTGCTTCCTCCTGTATTATAGAAAATAAAGGAGCTGGAGCAGCGTCACTGGTTCCTTCTGTATTATAGAAAATAAAGGAGCTGGAGCAGTGTCTCTGCTTCCTCCTGTATTATAGAAAAATAAAGGAGCTTGAGCACCGTCACTGCTTCCTCCTGTATTATAGAAAATAAAGGAGCTGGAGCAGCGTCACTGCTTCCTCCTGTATTATAGAAAAATAAAGGAGCTGGAGCAGCGTCACTGCTTCCTCCTGTATTATAGAAAATAAAGGAGCTGGAGCAGCGTCTCTGCTTCCTCCTGTATTATAGAAAATAAAGGAGCTTGAGCAGCGTCACTGCTTCCTCCTGTATTATAGAAAAATAAAGGAGCTTGAGCAGCGTCACTGCTTCCTCCTGTATTATCGAAAATAAAGGAGCTGGAGCAGCGTCACTGCTTCCTCCTGTATTATAGGAAATAAAGGAGCTGGAGCAGCGTCACTGCTTCCTCCTGTATTATAGAAAATAAAGGAGCTGGAGCAGCGTCACTGCTTCCTCCTGTATTATAGAAAAATAAAGGAGCTGGAGCAGCGTCACTGCTTCCTCCTGTATGATAGAAAATAAAGGAGCTGGAGCAGTGTCTCTGCTTCCTCCTGTGATATAGAAAATAAAGGAGCTGGAGCAGCGTCACTGCTTCCTCCTGTATTATAGAAAATAAAGGAGCTGGAGCAGCGTCTCTGCTTCCTCCTGTATTATAGAAAATAAAGAGGCTGGAGCAGCGTCACTGCTTCCTCCTGTATTATAGAAAATAAAGGAGCTGGAGCAGCGTCACTGCTTCCTACTGTATTATAGAAAATAAAGGAGCTGGAGCAGCGTCACTGCTTCCTCCTGTATTATAGAAAATAAAGGAGCTGGAGCAGTGTCTCTGCTTCCTCCTGTCTTATAGAAAATAAAGGAGCTGGAGCAGCGTCACTGCTTCCTCCTGTATTATAGAAAATAAAGGAGCTGGAGCAGCGTCACTGCTTCCCCCTGTATTATAGAAAATAAAGGAGCTGGAGCAGCGTCACTGCTTCCGGCTGTATTATAGAAAATAAAGGAGCTGGAGCAGCGTCACTGCTTCCTCCTGTATTATAGAAAATAAAGGAGCTGGAGCAGCGTCACTGCTTCCTCCTGTATTATAGAAAATAAAGGAGCTGGAGCAGCGTCACTGCTTCCTCCTGTATTATAGAAAATAAAGTAGCTGGAGCAGCGTCACTGCTTCCTCCTGTATTATAGAAAATAAAGGAGCTGGAGCAGCGTCACTGCTTCCTCCTGTATTATAGAAAATAAAGGAGCTGGAGCAGTGTCACTGCTTCCTCCTGTATTATAGAAAATAAAGGAGCTGGAGCAGAGTCACTGCTTCCTCCTGTATTATAGAAAATAAACGATCTGGAGTAGCGTCTCTGCTTCCTCCTGTATTATAGAAAATAAAGGAGCTGGAGCAGCGTCTCTGCTTCCTCATGTATTATTGAAAATAAAGGAGCTGGAGCAGCGTCACTGCTTCCTCCAGTATTATAGGAAATAAAGGAGCTGGAGAAGCGTCACTGCTTCCTCCTGTATTATAGAAAATAAAGGAGCTGTAGCAGCGTCACTGCTTCCCCCTGTATTATAGAAAATAAAGGAGCTGGAGCAGCGTCACTGCTTCCTGCTGTATTATAGAAAATAAAGGAACTGGAGCAGCGTCACTGCTTCCTCCTGTATTATAGAAAATAAAGGAGCTGGAGCAGCGTCCCTGCTTCCTCCTGTATTATAGAAAATAAAGGAGCTGGAGCAGAGTCACTGCTTCCTCCTGTATTTCAGAAAAGAAAGGAGCTGGAGCAGCGTCACTGCTTCCTCCTGTATTATAGAAAATAAAGGAGCTGGAGCAGCGTCACTGCTTCCTCCTGTATTATAGAAAATAAAGGAGCTGGAGCAGCGTCACTGCTTCCTCCTGTATTATAGAAAATAAAGGAGCTGGAGCAGCGTCACTGCTTCCTCCTGTATTATAGAAAATAAAGGAGCTGGAGCAGTGTCTCTGCTTCCTCCTGTCTTATAGAAAATAAAGGAACTGGAGCAGCGTCACTGCTTCCTCCTGTATTATAGAAAATGAAGGAGCTGGAGCAGCGTCACTGCTTCCCCCTGTATTATAGAAAATAAAGGAGCTGGAGCAGCGTCACTGCTTCCTGCTGTATTATAGAAAATAAAGGAGCTGGAGCAGCGTCACTGCTTCCTCCTGTATTATAGAAAATAAAGGAGCTGGAGCAGCGTCACTGCTTCCTCCTGTATTATAGAAAATAAAGGAGCTGGAGCAGCGTCACTGCTTCCTCCTGTATTATAGAAAATAAAGTAGCTGGAGCAGCGTCACTGCTTCCTCCTGTATTATAGAAAATAAAGGAGCTGGAGCAGCGTCACTGCTTCCTCCTGTATTATAGAAAATAAAGGAGCTGGAGCAGCGTCACTGCTTCCTCCGGTATTATAGAAAATAAAGGAGCTGGAGCAGTGTCACTGCTTCCTCTTGTATTATAGAAAATAAAGGAGCTGGAGCAGCGTCACTGCTTCCTCCGGTATTATAGAAAATAAAGGAGCTGGAGCAGCGTCACTGCTTCCTCCTGTATTATAGAAAATAAAGGAGCTGGAGCAGCGTCACTGCTTCCTCCGGTATTATAGAAAATAAAGGAGCTGGAGCAGCGTCACTGCTTCCTCCTGTATTATAGAAAATAAAGGAGCTGGAGCAGCGTCACTGCTTCCTCCTGTATTATAGAAAATAAAGGAGCTGGAGCAGCGTCACTGCTTCCTCCGGTATTATAGAAAATAAAGGAGCTGGAACAGCGTCACTGCTTCCTCCTGTATTATAGAAAATAAAGGAACTGGAGCAGCGTCACTGCTTCCTCTTGTATTATAGAAAATAAAGGAGCTGGAGCAGCGTCACTGCTTCCTCCTGTATTATAGAAAATAAAGGAGCTGGAGCAGCGTCACTGCTTCCTCCTGTATTATAGAAAATAAAGGAGCTGGAGCAGCGTCACTGCTTCCTCCTGTATTATAGAAAATAAAGGAACTGGAGCAGCGTCACTGCTTCCTCTTGTATTATAGAAAATAAAGGAGCTGGAGCAGTGTCACTGCTTCCTCCTGTATTATAGAAAATAAAGGAGCTGGAGCAGCGTCACTGCTTCCTCCTCTATTATAGAAAATAAAGGAGCTGGAGCAGCGTCACTGCTTCCTCCTGTATTATAGAAAATTAAGGAGCTGGAGCCGCGTCTCTGCTTCCTCCTCTATTATAGAAAATAAAGGAGCTGGAGCAGCGTCACTGCTTCCTCCTGTATTATGGAAAATAAAGGAGCTGGAGCAGCGTCACTGCTTCCTCCTGTATTACAGAAAATAAAGAAGCTGGAGCAGCGTCACTGCTTCCTCCTGTATTATAGAAAATAAAGGAGCTGGAGCAGCGTCACTGCTTTCTCCTGTATTACAGAAAATAAAGGAGCAGGAGTAGCGTCTCTGCTTCCTCCTGTATTATAGAAAATAAAGGAGCCGGAGCAGCGTCACTGCTTCCTCATGTATTATGGAAAATAAAGGAGCTGGAGCAGCGTCACTGCTTCCTCCTGTATTATGGAAAATAAAGGAGTTGGAGCAGCGTCACTGCTTACTCCTGTATTATAGAAAATAAAGGAGCTGGAGCAGCGTCTCTGCTTCCTCCTGTATTATAGAAAATAAAGGAGCTGGAGCAGCGTCACTGCTTCCTCCTCTATTATAGAAAATAAAGGAGCCGGAGCAGCGTCACTGCTTCCTCCGGTATTATAGAAAATAAAGGAGCTGGAGCAGCGTCACTGCTTCCTCCTGTATTATGGAAAATAAAGGAGCTGGAGCAGCGTCACTGCTTCCTCCTGTATTATGGAACATAAAGGAGCTGGAGCAGCGTCACTGCTTCCTCCTGTATTATGGAAAATAAAGGAGCTGAAGCAGCGTCACTGCTTCCTCCTGTATTATAGAAAATAAAGGAGCTGGAGCAGCGTCTCTGCTTCCTCCTGTATTATAGAAAATAAAGGAGCTGGAGCAGCGTCACTGCTTCCTCCTCTATTATAGAAAATAAAGGAGCTGGAGCAGCGTCACTGCTTCCTCCTGTATTATAGAAAATAAAGGAGCTTGAGCAGTGTCACTGCTTCCTCTTGTATTATAGAAAATAAAGGAGCTGGAGCAGCGTCACTGCTTCCTCCTGTATTATAGAAAATAAAGGAGCTGGAGCAGCGTCACTGCTTCCTCCTGTATTATAGAAAATAAAGGAGCTGGAGCAGCGTCACTGCTTCCTCCTGTATTATAGAAAATAAAGGAGCTGGAGCAGCGTCACTGGTTCCTTCTGTATTATAGAAAATAAAGGAGCTGGAGCAGTGTCTCTGCTTCCTCCTGTATTATAGAAAAATAAAGGAGCTTGAGCACCGTCACTGCTTCCTCCTGTATTATAGAAAATAAAGGAGCTGGAGCAGCGTCACTGCTTCCTCCTGTATTATAGAAAAATAAAGGAGCTGGAGCAGCGTCACTGCTTCCTCCTGTATTATAGAAAATAAAGGAGCTGGAGCAGCGTCTCTGCTTCCTCCTGTATTATAGAAAATAAAGGAGCTTGAGCAGCGTCACTGCTTCCTCCTGTATTATAGAAAAATAAAGGAGCTTGAGCAGCGTCACTGCTTCCTCCTGTATTATCGAAAATAAAGGTGCTGGAGCAGCGTCACTGCTTCCTCCTGTATTATAGGAAATAAAGGAGCTGGAGCAGCGTCACTGCTTCCTCCTGTATTATAGAAAATAAAGGAGCTGGAGCAGCGTCACTGCTTCCTCCTGTATTATAGAAAAATAAAGGAGCTGGAGCAGCGTCACTGCTTCCTCCTGTATGATAGAAAATAAAGGAGCTGGAGCAGTGTCTCTGCTTCCTCCTGTGATATAGAAAATAAAGGAGCTGGAGCAGCGTCACTGCTTCCTCCTGTATTATAGAAAATAAAGGAGCTGGAGCAGCGTCTCTGCTTCCTCCTGTATTATAGAAAATAAAGAGGCTGGAGCAGCGTCACTGCTTCCTCCTGTATTATAGAAAATAAAGGAGCTGGAGCAGCGTCACTGCTTCCTACTGTATTATAGAAAATAAAGGAGCTGGAGCAGCGTCACTGCTTCCTCCTGTATTATAGAAAATAAAGGAGCTGGAGCAGCGTCACTGCTTCCTCCTGTATTATAGAAAATAAAGGAGCTGGAGCAGCGTCACTGCTTCCTCCGGTATTATAGAAAATAAAGGAGCTGGAACAGCGTCACTGCTTCCTCCTGTATTATAGAAAATAAAGGAACTGGAGCAGCGTCACTGCTTCCTCTTGTATTATAGAAAATAAAGGAGCTGGAGCAGCGTCACTGCTTCCTCCTGTATTATAGAAAATAAAGGAGCTGGAGCAGCGTCACTGCTTCCTCCTGTATTATAGAAAATAAAGGAGCTGGAGCAGCGTCACTGCTTCCTCCTGTATTATAGAAAATAAAGGAACTGGAGCAGCGTCACTGCTTCCTCTTGTATTATAGAAAATAAAGGAGCTGGAGCAGTGTCACTGCTTCCTCCTGTATTATAGAAAATAAAGGAGCTGGAGCAGCGTCACTGCTTCCTCCTCTATTATAGAAAATAAAGGAGCTGGAGCAGCGTCACTGCTTCCTCCTGTATTATAGAAAATTAAGGAGCTGGAGCCGCGTCTCTGCTTCCTCCTCTATTATAGAAAATAAAGGAGCTGGAGCAGCGTCACTGCTTCCTCCTGTATTATGGAAAATAAAGGAGCTGGAGCAGCGTCACTGCTTCCTCCTGTATTACAGAAAATAAAGAAGCTGGAGCAGCGTCACTGCTTCCTCCTGTATTATAGAAAATAAAGGAGCCGGAGCAGCGTCACTGCTTCCTCATGTATTATGGAAAATAAAGGAGCTGGAGCAGCGTCACTGCTTTCTCCTGTATTACAGAAAATAAAGGAGCAGGAGTAGCGTCTCTGCTTCCTCCTGTATTATAGAAAATAAAGGAGCCGGAGCAGCGTCACTGCTTCCTCATGTATTATGGAAAATAAAGGAGCTGGAGCAGCGTCACTGCTTCCTCCTGTATTATGGAAAATAAAGGAGTTGGAGCAGCGTCACTGCTTACTCCTGTATTATAGAAAATAAAGGAGCTGGAGCAGCGTCTCTGCTTCCTCCTGTATTATAGAAAATAAAGGAGCTGGAGCAGCGTCACTGCTTCCTCCTCTATTATAGAAAATAAAGGAGCCGGAGCAGCGTCACTGCTTCCTCCGGTATTATAGAAAATAAAGGAGCTGGAGCAGCGTCACTGCTTCCTCCTGTATTATGGAAAATAAAGGAGCTGGAGCAGCGTCACTGCTTCCTCCTGTATTATGGAACATAAAGGAGCTGGAGCAGCGTCACTGCTTCCTCCTGTATTATGGAAAATAAAGGAGCTGAAGCAGCGTCACTGCTTCCTCCTGTATTATAGAAAATAAAGGAGCTGGAGCAGCGTCTCTGCTTCCTCCTGTATTATAGAAAATAAAGGAGCTGGAGCAGCGTCACTGCTTCCTCCTCTATTATAGAAAATAAAGGAGCTGGAGCAGCGTCACTGCTTCCTCCTGTATTATAGAAAATAAAGGAGCTTGAGCAGTGTCACTGCTTCCTCTTGTATTATAGAAAATAAAGGAGCTGGAGCAGCGTCACTGCTTCCTCCTGTATTATAGAAAATAAAGGAGCTGGAGCAGCGTCACTGCTTCCTCCTGTATTATAGAAAATAAAGGAGCTGGAGCAGCGTCACTGCTTCCTCCTGTATTATAGAAAATAAAGGAGCTGGAGCAGCGTCACTGGTTCCTTCTGTATTATAGAAAATAAAGGAGCTGGAGCAGTGTCTCTGCTTCCTCCTGTATTATAGAAAAATAAAGGAGCTTGAGCACCGTCACTGCTTCCTCCTGTATTATAGAAAATAAAGGAGCTGGAGCAGCGTCACTGCTTCCTCCTGTATTATAGAAAAATAAAGGAGCTGGAGCAGCGTCACTGCTTCCTCCTGTATTATAGAAAATAAAGGAGCTGGAGCAGCGTCTCTGCTTCCTCCTGTATTATAGAAAATAAAGGAGCTTGAGCAGCGTCACTGCTTCCTCCTGTATTATAGAAAAATAAAGGAGCTTGAGCAGCGTCACTGCTTCCTCCTGTATTATCGAAAATAAAGGTGCTGGAGCAGCGTCACTGCTTCCTCCTGTATTATAGGAAATAAAGGAGCTGGAGCAGCGTCACTGCTTCCTCCTGTATTATAGAAAATAAAGGAGCTGGAGCAGCGTCACTGCTTCCTCCTGTATTATAGAAAAATAAAGGAGCTGGAGCAGCGTCACTGCTTCCTCCTGTATGATAGAAAATAAAGGAGCTGGAGCAGTGTCTCTGCTTCCTCCTGTGATATAGAAAATAAAGGAGCTGGAGCAGCGTCACTGCTTCCTCCTGTATTATAGAAAATAAAGGAGCTGGAGCAGCGTCTCTGCTTCCTCCTGTATTATAGAAAATAAAGAGGCTGGAGCAGCGTCACTGCTTCCTCCTGTATTATAGAAAATAAAGGAGCTGGAGCAGCGTCACTGCTTCCTACTGTATTATAGAAAATAAAGGAGCTGGAGCAGCGTCACTGCTTCCGGCTGTATTATAGAAAATAAAGGAGCTGGAGCAGCGTCACTGCTTCCTCCTGTATTATAGAAAATAAAGGAGCTGGAGCAGCGTCACTGCTTCCTCCTGTATTATAGAAAATAAAGGAGCTGGAGCAGCGTCACTGCTTCCTCCTGTATTATAGAAAATAAAGTAGCTGGAGCAGCGTCACTGCTTCCTCCTGTATTATAGAAAATAAAGGAGCTGGAGCAGCGTCACTGCTTCCTCCTGTATTATAGAAAATAAAGGAGCTGGAGCAGTGTCACTGCTTCCTCCTGTATTATAGAAAATAAAGGAGCTGGAGCAGAGTCACTGCTTCCTCCTGTATTATAGAAAATTAACGATCTGGAGTAGCGTCTCTGCTTCCTCCTGTATTATAGAAAATAAAGGAGCTGGAGCAGCGTCTCTGCTTCCTCATGTATTATTGAAAATAAAGGAGCTGGAGCAGCGTCACTGCTTCCTCCAGTATTATAGGAAATAAAGGAGCTGGAGAAGCGTCACTGCTTCCTCCTGTATTATAGAAAATAAAGGAGCTGTAGCAGCGTCACTGCTTCCCCCTGTATTATAGAAAATAAAGGAGCTGGAGCAGCGTCACTGCTTCCTGCTGTATTATAGAAAATAAAGGAACTGGAGCAGCGTCACTGCTTCCTCCTGTATTATAGAAAATAAAGGAGCTGGAGCAGCGTCCCTGCTTCCTCCTGTATTATAGAAAATAAAGGAGCTGGAGCAGAGTCACTGCTTCCTCCTGTATTTCAGAAAATAAAGGAGCTGGAGCAGCGTCACTGCTTCCTCCTGTATTATAGAAAATAAAGGAGCTGGAGCAGCGTCACTGCTTCCTCCTGTATTATAGAAAATAAAGGAGCTGGAGCAGCGTCACTGCTTCCTCCTGTATTATAGAAAATAAAGGAGCTGGAGCAGCGTCACTGCTTCCTCCTGTATTATAGAAAATAAAGGAGCTGGAGCAGTGTCTCTGCTTCCTCCTGTCTTATAGAAAATAAAGGAACTGGAGCAGCGTCACTGCTTCCTCCTGTATTATAGAAAATGAAGGAGCTGGAGCAGCGTCACTGCTTCCCCCTGTATTATAGAAAATAAAGGAGCTGGAGCAGCGTCACTGCTTCCTGCTGTATTATAGAAAATAAAGGAGCTGGAGCAGCGTCACTGCTTCCTCCTGTATTATAGAAAATAAAGGAGCTGGAGCAGCGTCACTGCTTCCTCCTGTATTATAGAAAATAAAGTAGCTGGAGCAGCGTCACTGCTTCCTCCTGTATTATAGAAAATAAAGGAGCTGGAGCAGCGTCACTGCTTCCTCCTGTATTATAGAAAATAAAGGAGCTGGAGCAGCGTCACTGCTTCCTCCTGTATTATAGAAAATAAAGTATCTGGAGCAGTGTCACTGCTTCCTCCTGTATTATAGAAAATAAAGGAGCTGGCGCAGAGTCACTGCTTCCTCCTGTATTATAGAAAATAAACGATCTGGAGTAGCGTCTCTGCTTCCTCCTGTATTATAGAAAATAAAGGAACTGGAGCAGCGTCTCTGCTTCCTCATGTATTATTGAAAATAAAGGAGCTGGAGCAGCGTCACTGCTTCCTCCTGTATTATAGAAAATAAAGGAGCTGGAGAAGCGTCACTGCTTCCTCCTGTATTATAGAAAATAAAGGAGCTGGAGCAGCGTCACTGCTTCCCCCTGTATTATAGAAAATAAAGGAGCTGGAGCAGCGTCACTGCTTCCTGCTGTATTATAGAAAATAAAGGAACTGGAGCAGCGTCACTGCTTCCTCCTGTATTATAGAAAATAAAGGAGCTGGAGCAGCGTCCCTGCTTCCTCCTGTATTATAGAAAATAAAGGAGCTGGAGCAGAGTCACTGCTTCCTCCTGTATTTCAGAAAATAAAGGAGCTAGATCAGCGTCACTGCTTCCTCCTGTATTATAGAAAATAAAGGAGCTGGAGCAGCGTCCCTGCTTCCTCCTGTATTATAGAAAATAAAGGAGCTGGAGTAGCGTCACTTCTTCCTCCTGTTATATAGAAAATAAAGGAGCTGGAGCAGCGTCACTGCTTCCTCCTGTATTACAGAAAATAAAGGAGCTGGAGCAGCGTCACTGCTTCCTCCTCGATTATAGAAAATAAAGGAGCAGGAGCAGCGTCTCTGCTTCCTCCTGTATTATAGAAAATAAAGGAGCTGGAGCAGTGTCTCTGCCTCCTCCTGTATTGTAGAAAATAAAGGAGCTGGAGCAGCGTCACTGCTTCCTCCTGTATTGTAGAAAATAAAGGATCTGGAGCAGCGTCACTGCTTCCTCCTGTATTATAGAAAATAAAGGAGCTGGAGCAGCGTCACTGCCTCCTCCTGTGTTATAGAAAATAAAGGAGCTGGAGCAGCGTCACTGCTTTCTCCGATATTATAGAAAATAAAGGAGCTGGAGCAGAGACACTGCTTCCTCCTGTATTATAGAAAATAAAGGAGCTGGAGCAGCGTCTCTCCTTCCTCCTGTATTATAGAAAATAAAGGAGCTGGAGCAGCGTCACTGCCTCCTCCTGTATTACAGAAAATAAAGGAGCTGGAGCAGCGTCACTGCTTCCTCCTGTATTATAGAAAATAAAGGAGCTGGAGCAGCGTCACTGCTTCTTCCTGTATTAAAGAAAATAAAGGAGCTGGAGCAGCGTCACTGCTTCCTCCTGTATTATAGAAAATAAAGGAGCTGGAGCAGTGTCACTGCTTCCTCCTCTATTATAGAAAATAAAGGAGCTGGAGCAGCGTCACTGCTTCCTCCTGTATTATAGAAAATAAAGGAGCTGGAGCAGCGTCACTGCTTCCTCCTGTATTATAGAAAATAAAGGAGCTGGAGCAGCGTCACTGCTTCCTCCTGTATTATAGAAAATAAAGGAGCTGGAGCAGCGTCTCTGCTTCCTCCTCTATTATAGAAAATAAAGGAGCTGGAGCAGCGTCACTGCTTACTCCTGTATTATAGAAAATAAAGGAGCCGGAGCAGCGTCACTGCTTCCTCCTGTATTATGTAAAATAAAGGAGCTGGAGCAGCGTCACTGCTTCCTCCTGTATTATAGAAAATAAAGGAGCTGGAGCAGCGTCTCTGCTTCCTCCTCTATTATAGAAAATAAAGGAGCTGGAGCAGCGTCACTGCTTCCTCCTGTATTATAGAAAATAAAGGAGCTGGAGCAGCGTCACTGCTTCGTCCTGTATTATAGAAAATAAAGGAGCTGGAGCAGCGTCTCTGCTTCCTCCTCTATTATAGAAAATAAAGGAGCTGGAGCAGCGTCACTGCTTCCTCCTGTATTATAGAAAATAAAGGAGCTGGAGCAGCGTCACTGCTTCCTCCTGTATTATAGAAAATAAAGGAGCTGGAGCAGCGTCACTGCTTCCCCCTGTATTATAGAAAATAAAGGAGCTGGAGCAGTTTCACTGTTTCCTCCTGTATTATAGAAAATAAAGCAGCTGGAGCAGCGTCACTGCTTCCTCCTGTATTATAGAAAATAAAGGAGCTGGAGCAGTGTCACTGCTTCCTCCTGTATTATAGAAAATAAAGGAGCTGGAGCAGCGTCACTGCTTCCACCTGTATTTTAGAAAATAAAGGAGCTGGAGCAGTGTCACTGCTTCCTTCTGTATTATAGAAAATAAAGGAGCAGGAGCAGCGTCACTGCTTCCTCCTGTATTATAGAAAATAAAGGAGCTGGAGCAGCGTCACTGCTTCCTCCTGTATTATAGAGAATAAAGGAGCCGGAGCAGCGTCATTGCTTCCTCCTGTATTATAGAAAATAAAGGAGCTGGAGCAGCGTCACTGCTTCCTCATGTATTATAGAAAATAAAGGAGCTGGAGCAGTGTCTCTGCTTCCTGCTGTGTTATAGAAAATAAAGGAGCTGTAGCAGCGTCTTGGCTTCCTCCTGTATTATAGAAAATAAAGGAGCTGGAGCAGCGTTACTGCATCCTCCTGTATTATAGAAAATAAAGGAGCTGGAGCAGCGGCACTGCTTCCTCTTGTATTATAGAAAATAAAGGAGCTGGAGCAGCGTCACTGCTTCTTCCTGTACTATAGAAAATAAAGGAGCTGGAGCAGCGTCACTGCTTCCTTCTGTTTTATAGAAAATAAAGGAGCTGGAGCAGCGGCACTGCTTCCTCTTGTATTATAGAAAATAAAGGAGCTGGAGCAGCGTCACTGCTTCTTCCTTTACTATAGAAAATAAAGGAGCTGGAGCAGCGTCACTGCTTCCTCCTGCATTATAAAAAATAAAGGAGCTGGAGCAGCGTCACTGCTTCCTCCTGTATTATAGAAAATAAAGGAGCTGGAGCAGCGTTACTGCATCCTCCTGTATTATAGAAAATAAAGGAGCTGGAGCAGCGGCACTGCTTCCTCTTGTATTATAGAAAATAAAGGAGCTGGAGCAGCGTCACTGCTTCTTCCTGTACTATAGAAAATAAAGGAGCTGGAGCAGCGTCACTGCTTCCTTCTGTTTTATAGAAAATAAAGGAGCTGGAGCAGCGGCACTGCTTCCTCTTGTATTATAGAAAATAAAGGAGCTGGAGCAGCGTCACTGCTTCTTCCTTTACTATAGAAAATAAAGGAGCTGGAGCAGCGTCACTGCTTCCTCCTGTATTATAGAAAATAAAGGAGCTGGAGCAGCGTCACTGCTTCCTCCTGCATTATAGAAAATAAAGGAGCTGGAGCAGCGTCACTGCTTCCTCCTGTATTATAGAAAATAAAGGGGCTGGAGCAGCGTCACTGCTTCCTCGTGTATTATAGAAAATAAAGGAGCTGTAGCAGCGTCACTGCTTCCTCCTGTATTATAGAAAATAAAGGAGCTGGAGCAGAGTCACTGCTTCCTCCTGTATTATAGAAAATAAAGGAGCTGGAGCAGCGTCTCTGCTTCCTCCTGTATTATAGAAAATAAAGGAGCTGGAGCAGTGTCTCTGCTTCCTCCTGTCTTATACAAAATAAAGGAACTGGAGCAGCGTCACTGCTTCCTCCTGTATTATAGAAAATAAAGGAGCTGGAGCGGCGTCACTGCTTCCCCCTGTATTATAGAAAATAAAGGAGCTGGAGCAGCGTCACTGCTTCCTGCTGTATTATAGAAAATAAAGGAACTGGAGCAGCGTCACTGCTTCCTCCTGTATTATAGAAAATAAAGGAGCTGGAGCAGCGTCACTGCTTCCTCCTGTATTATAGAAAATAAAGGAGCTGGAGCAGCGTCACTGCTTCCTCCTGTATTATAGAAAATAAAGTAGCTGGAGCAGCGTCACTGCTTCCTCCTGTATTATAGAAAATAAAGGAGCTGGAGCAGCGTCCCTGCTTCCTCCTGTATTATAGAAAATAAAGGAGCTGGAGCAGAGTCACTGCTTCCTCCTGTATTATAGAAAATAAACGATCTGGAGTAGCGTCTCTGCTTCCTCCTGTAGTATAGAAAATAAAGGAGCTGGAGCAGCGTCTCTGCTTCCTCATGTATTATTGAAAATAAAGGAGCTGGAGCAGCGTCACTGCTTCCTCCTGTATTATAGAAAATAAAGGAGCTGGAGAAGCGTCACTGCTTCCTCCTGTATTATAGAAAATAAAGGAGCTGGAGCAGCGTCACTGCTTCCCCCTGTATTATAGAAAATAAAGGAGCTGGAGCAGCGTCACTGCTTCCTGCTGTATTATAGAAAATAACGGAACTGGAGCAGCGTCACTGCTTCCTCCTGTATTATAGAAAATAAAGGAGCTGGAGCAGCGTCCCTGCTTCCTCCTGTATTATAGAAAATAAAGGAGCTGGAGCAGAGTCACTGTTTCCTCCTGTATTTCAGAAAATATAGGAGCTAGATCAGCGTCACTGCTTCCTCCTGTATTATAGAAAAATAAAGGAGCTGGAGCAGCGTCACTGCTTCCTCCTGTATTATAGAAAATAAAGGAGCTGGAGCAGCGTCACTGCTTCCTCTTGTATTATAGAAAATAAAGTAGCTGGAGCAGCGTCCCTGCTTCCTCCTGTATTATAGAAAATAAAGGAGCTGGAGCAGAGTCACTGCTTCCTCCTGTATTTCAGAAAATAAAGGAGCTAGATCAGCGTCACTGCTTCCTCCTGTATTATAGAAAAATAAAGGAGCTGGAGCAGCGTCTCTGCTTCCTCCTGTATTATAGAAAATAAAGGAGCTGGAGAAGCGTCACTGCTTCCTCCTGAATTATAGAAAATAAAGGAGCTGGAGCAGCGTCACTGTTTCCCCCTGTATTATAGAAAATAAAGGAGCTGGAGCAGCGTCACTGCTTCCTGCTGTATTATAGAAAATAACGGAACTGGAGCAGCGTCACTGCTTCCTCCTGTATTATAGAAAATAAAGGAGCTGGAGCAGCGTCCCTGCTTCCTCCTGTATTATAGAAAATAAAGGAGCTGGAGCAGAGTCACTGCTTCCTCCTGTATTTCAGAAAATAAAGGAGCTAGATCAGCGTCACTGCTTCCTCCTGTATTATAGAAAAATAAAGGAGCTGGAGCAGCGTCACTGCTTCCTCCTGTATTATAGAAAATAAAGGAGCTGGAGCAGTGTCTCTGCTTCCTCCTGTGATATAGAAAATAAAGGAGCTGGAGCAGCATCACTGCTTCCTCCTGTATTATAGAAAATAAAGGAGCTGGAGCAGCGTCTCTGCTTCCTCCTGTATTATAGAAAATAAAGAGGCTGGAGCAGCGTCACTGCTTCCTCCTGTATTATAGAAAATAAAGGAGCTGGAGCAGAGACACTGCTTCCTCCTGTATTATAGAAAATAAAGGAGCTGGAGCAGCGTCACTGCTTCCTCCTGTATTATAGAAAATAAAGGAGCTGGAGCAGCGTCACTGCTTCCTGCTGTATTATAGAAAATAAAGGAGCTGGAGCAGCGTCACTGCTTCCTCCTGTATTATAGAAAATAAAGGAGCTGGAGCAGCGTCACTGCTTCCTCCTGTATTATAGAAAATAAAGGAGCTGGAGCAGCGTCACTGCTTCCTCCTGTATTATAGAAAATAAAGTAGCTGGAGCAGCGTCACTGCTTCCTCCTGTATTATAGAAAATAAAGGAGCTGGAGCAGCGTCACTGCTTCCTCCTGTATTATAGAAAATAAAGGAGCTGGAGCAGAGTCACTGCTTCCTCCTGTATTATAGAAAATAAACGATCTGGAGTAGCGTCTCTGCTTCCTCCTGTATTATAGAAAATAAAGGAGCTGGAGCAGCGTCTCTGCTTCCTCATGTATTATTGAAAATAAAGGAGCTGGAGCAGCGTCACTGCTTCCTCCAGTATTATAGAAAATAAAGGAGCTGGAGAAGCGTCACTGCTTCCTCCTGTATTATAGAAAATAAAGGAGCTGGAGCAGCGTCACTGCTTCCCCCCGAATTATAGAAAATAAAGGAGCTGGAGCAGCGTCACTGCTTCCTGCTGTATTATAGAAAATAAAGGAACTGGAGCAGCGTCACTGCTTCCTCCTGTATTATAGAAAATAAAGGAGCTGGAGCAGCGTCCCTGCTTCCTCCTGTATTATAGAAAATAAAGGAGCTGGAGCAGAGTCACTGCTTCCTCCTGTATTTCAGAAAATAAAGGAGCTAGATCAGCGTCACTGCTTCCTCCTGTATTATAGAAAATAAAGGAGCTGGAGCAGCGTCCCTGCTTCCTCCTGTATTATAGAAAATAAAGGAGCTGGAGTAGCGTCACTTCTTCCTCCTGTTATATAGAAAATAAAGGAGCTGGAGCAGCGTCACTGCTTCCTCCTGTATTACAGAAAATAAAGGAGCTGGAGCAGCGTCACTGCTTCCTCCTCGATTATAGAAAATAAAGGAGCAGGAGCAGCGTCTCTGCTTCCTCCTGTATTATAGAAAATAAAGGAGCTGGAGCAGAGACACTGCTTCCTCCTGTATTATAGAAAATAAAGGAGCTGGAGCAGCGTCTCTCCTTCCTCCTGTATTATAGAAAATAAAGGAGCTGGAGCAGCGTCACTGCTTCCTCCTGTGTTATAGAAAATAAAGGAGCTGGAGCAGCGTCACTGCTTTCTCCTGTATTATAGAAAATAAAGGAGCTGGAGCAGAGACACTGCTTCCTCCTGTATTATAGAAAATAAAGGAGCTGGAGCAGCGTCTCTCCTTCCTCCTGTATTATAGAAAATAAAGGAGCTGGAGCAGCGTCACTGCCTCCTCCTGTATTACAGAAAATAAAGGAGCTGGAGCAGCGTCACTGCTTCCTCCTGTATTATAGAAAATAAAGGAGCTGGAGCAGCGTCACTGCTTCCTCCTGTATTATAGAAAATAAAGGTGCTGGAGCAGCGTCACTGCTTCCTCCTGTATTATAGAAAATAAAGGAGCTGGAGCAGTGTCACTGCTTCCTCCTCTATTATAGAAAATAAAGGAGCTGGAGCAGCGTCACTGCTTCCTCCTGTATTATAGAAAATAAAGGAGCTGGAGCAGCGTCACTGCTTCCTCCTGTATTATAGAGAATAAAGGAGCCGGAGCAGCGTCATTGCTTCCTCCTGTATTATAGAAAATAAAGGAGCTGGAGCAGCGTCACTGCTTCCTCATGTATTATAGAAAATAAAGGAGCTGGAGCAGTGTCTCTGCTTCCTGCTGTGTTATAGAAAATAAAGGAGCTGTAGCAGCGTCTTGGCTTCCTCCTGTATTATAGAAAATAAAGGAGCTGGAGCAGCGTTACTGCATCCTCCTGTATTATAGAAAATAAAGGAGCTGGAGCAGCGGCACTGCTTCCTCTTGTATTATAGAAAATAAAGGAGCTGGAGCAGCGTCACTGCTTCTTCCTGTACTATAGAAAATAAAGGAGCTGGAGCAGCGTCACTGCTTCCTTCTGTTTTATAGAAAATAAAGGAGCTGGAGCAGCGGCACTGCTTCCTCTTGTATTATAGAAAATAAAGGAGCTGGTGCAGCGTCACTGCTTCTTCCTGTACTATAGAAAATAAAGGAGCTGGAGCAGCGTCACTGCTTCCTCCTGCATTATAAAAAATAAAGGAGCTGGAGCAGCGTCACTGCTTCCTCCTGCATTATAGAAAATAAAGGAGCTGGAGCAGCGTCACTGCTTCCTCCTGTATTATAGAAAATAAAGGGGCTGGAGCAGCGTCACTGCTTCCTCGTGTATTATAGAAAATAAAGGAGCTGTAGCAGCGTCACTGCTTCCTCCTGTATTATAGAAAATAAAGGAGCTGGAGCAGAGTCACTGCTTCCTCCTGTATTATAGAAAATAAAGGAGCTGGAGCAGCGTCTCTGCTTCCTCCTGTATTATAGAAAATAAAGGAGCTGGAGCAGTGTCTCTGCTTCCTCCTGTCTTATACAAAATAAAGGAACTGGAGCAGCGTCACTGCTTCCTCCTGTATTATAGAAAATAAAGGAGCTGGAGCGGCGTCACTGCTTCCCCCTGTATTATAGAAAATAAAGGAGCTGGAGCAGCGTCACTGCTTCCTGCTGTATTATAGAAAATAAAGGAGCTGGAGCAGCGTCACTGCTTCCTCCTGTATTATAGAAAATAAAGGAGCTGGAGCAGCGTCACTGCTTCCTCCTGTATTATAGAAAATAAAGGAGCTGGAGCAGCGTCACTGCTTCCTCCTGTATTATAGAAAATAAAGGAGCTGGAGCAGCGTCACTGCTTCCTCCTGTATTATAGAAAATAAAGTAGCTGGAGCAGCGTCACTGCTTCCTCCTGTATTATAGAAAATAAAGGAGCTGGAGCAGCGTCACTGCTTCCTCCTGTATTATAGAAAATAAAGGAGCTGGAGCAGAGTCACTGCTTCCTCCTGTATTATAGAAAATAAACGATCTGGAGTAGCGTCTCTGCTTCATCCTGTAGTATAGAAAATTCAGGAGCTGGAGCAGCGTCTCTGCTTCCTCATGTATTATTGAAAATAAAGGAGCTGGAGCAGCGTCACTGCTTCCTCCTGTATTATAGAAAATAAAGGAGCTGGAGAAGCGTCACTGCTTCCTCCTGTATTATAGAAAATAAAGGAGCTGGAGCAGCGTCACTGCTTCCCCCTGTATTATAGAAAATAAAGGAGCTGGAGCAGCGTCACTGCTTCCTGCTGTATTATAGAAAATAACGGAACTGGAGCAGCGTCACTGCTTCCTCCTGTATTATAGAAAATAAAGGAGCTGGAGCAGCGTCCCTGCTTCCTCCTGTATTATAGAAAATAAAGGAGCTGGAGCAGAGTCACTGCTTCCTCCTGTATTTCAGAAAATAAAGGAGCTAGATCAGCGTCACTGCTTCCTCCTGTATTATAGAAAAATAAAGGAGCTGGAGCAGCGTCACTGCTTCCTCCTGTATTATAGAAAATAAAGGAGCTGGAGAAGCGTCACTGCTTCCTCCTGTATTATAGAAAATAAAGGAGCTGGAGCAGCGTCACTGCTTCCCCCTGTATTATAGAAAATAAAGGAGCTGGAGCAGCGTCACTGCTTCCTGCTGTATTATAGAAAATAACGGAACTGGAGCAGCGTCACTGCTTCCTCCTGTATTATAGAAAATAAAGGAGCTGGAGCAGCGTCCCTGCTTCCTCCTGTATTATAGAAAATAAAGGAGCTGGAGCAGAGTCACTGCTTCCTCCTGTATTTCAGAAAATAAAGGAGCTAGATCAGCGTCACTGCTTCCTCCTGGATTATAGAAAAATAAAGGAGCTGGAGCAGCGTCACTGCTTCCTCCTGTATTATAGAAAATAAAGGAGCTGGAGCAGTGTCTCTGCTTCCTCCTGTGATATAGAAAATAAAGGAGCTGGAGCAGCATCACTGCTTCCTCCTGTATTATCGAAAATAAAGGAGCTGGAGCAGCGTCTCTGCTTCCTCCTGTATTATAGAAAATAAAGAGGCTGGAGCAGCGTCACTGCTTCCTCCTGTATTATAGAAAATAAAGGAGCTGAAGCTGTGTCTCTGCTTCCTCCTGTATTATAGAAAATAAAGGAGCTGGAGCAGCGTCACTGCTTCCTCCTGTATTATAGAAAATAAAGGAGCTGGAGCAGCGTCACTGCTTCCTCCTGTATTATAGAAAATAAAGGAGCTGGAGCAGCGTCACTGCTTCCTCCTGTATTATAGAAAATAAAGGAGCTGGAGCAGCGTCACTGCTTCCTCCAGTATTATAGAAAATAAAGGAGCTGGAGCAGCGTCACTGCTTCCTCCTGTATTATAGAAAATAAAGGAGCTGGAGCAGCGTCACTGCTTCCTCCTGTATTATAGAAAATAAAGGAGCCCGAGCAGTGTCTCTGCTTCCTCCTGTCTTATAGAAAATAAAGGAACTGGAGCAGCGTCACTGCTTCCTCCTGTATTATAGAAAATAAAGGAGCTGGAGCAGCGTCACTGCTTCCCCTTGTATTATAGAAAATAAAGGAGCTGGAGCAGCGTCACTGCTTCCTGCTGTATTATAGAAAATAAAGGAGCTGGAGCAGCGTCACTGCTTCCTCCTGTATTATAGAAAATAAAGGAGCTGGAGCAGCGTCACTGCTTCCTCCTGTATTATAGAAAATAAAGGAGCTGGAGCAGCGTCACTGCTTCCTCCTGTATTATAGAAAATAAAGTAGCTGGAGCAGCGTCACTGCTTCCTACTGTATTATAGAAAATAAAGGAGCTGGAGCAGCGTCACTGCTTCCTCCTGTATTATAGAAAATAAAGGAGCTGGAGCAGAGTCACTGCTTCCTCCTGTATTATAGAAAATAAACGATCTGGAGTAGCGTCTCTGCTTCCTCCTGTATTATAGAAAATAAAGGAGCTGGAGCAGCGTCTCTGCTTCCTCATGTATTATTGAAAATAAAGGAGCTGGAGCAGCGTCACTGCTTCCTCCAGTATTATAGAAAATAAAGGAGCTGGAGAAGCGTCACTGCTTCCTCCTGTATTATAGAAAATAAAGGAGCTGGAGCAGCATCACTGCTTCCCCCCGAATTATAGAAAATAAAGGAGCTGGAGCAGCGTCACTGCTTCCTGCTGTATTATAGAAAATAAAGGAACTGGACCAGCGTCACTGCTTCCTCCTGTATTATAGAAAATAAAGGAGCTGGAGCAGCGTCCCTGCTTCCTCCTGTATTATAGAAAATAAAGGAGCTGGAGCAGAGTCACTGCTTCCTCCTGTATTTCAGAAAATAAAGGAGCTAGATCAGCGTCACTGCTTCCTCCTGTATTATAGAAAATAAAGGAGCTGGAGCAGCGTCCCTGCTTCCTCCTGTATTATAGAAAATAAAGGAGCTGGAGTAGCGTCACTTCTTCCTCCTGTTATATAGAAAATAAAGGAGCTGGAGCAGCGTCACTGCTTCCTCCTGTATTACAGAAAATAAAGGAGCTGGAGCAGCGTCACTGCTTCCTCCTCGATTATAGAAAATAAAGGAGCAGGAGCAGCGTCTCTGCTTCCTCCTGTATTATAGAAAATAAAGGAGCTGGAGCAGAGACACTGCTTCCTCCTGTATTATAGAAAATAAAGGAGCTGGAGCAGCGTCTCTCCTTCCTCCTGTATTATAGAAAATAAAGGAGCTGGAGCAGCGTCACTGCTTCCTCCTGTGTTATAGAAAATAAAGGAGCTGGAGCAGCGTCACTGCTTTCTCCTGTATTATAGAAAATAAAGGAGCTGGAGCAGAGACACTGCTTCCTCCTGTATTATAGAAAATAAAGGAGCTGGAGCAGCGTCTCTCCTTCCTCCTGTATTATAGAAAATAAAGGAGCTGGAGCAGCGTCACTGCCTCCTCCTGTATTACAGAAAATAAAGGAGCTGGAGCAGCGTCACTGCTTCCTCCTGTATTATAGAAAATAAAGGAGCTGGAGCAGCGTCACTGCTTCCTCCTGTATTATAGAAAATAAAGGTGCTGGAGCAGCGTCACTGCTTCCTCCTGTATTATAGAAAATAAAGGAGCTGGAGCAGTGTCACTGCTTCCTCCTCTATTATAGAAAATAAAGGAGCTGGAGCAGCGTCACTGCTTCCTCCTGTATTATAGAAAATAAAGGAGCTGGAGCAGCGTCACTGCTTCCTCCTGTATTATAGAAAATAAAGGAGCTGGAGCAGCGTCACTGCTTCCTCCTGTATTATAGAAAATAAAGGAGCTGGAGCAGCGTCACTGCTTCCTCCTGTATTATAGAAAATAAAGGAGCTGGAGCAGCGTCTCTGCTTCCTCCTCTATTATAGAAAATAAAGGAGCTGGAGCAGCGTCACTGCTTACTCCTGTATTATAGAAAATAAAGGAGCTGGAGCAGCGTCACTGCTTCCTCCTGTAATATAGAAAATAAAGGAGCCGGAGCAGCGTCACTGCTTCCTCCTGTATTATGGAAAATAAAGGAGCTGGAGCAGCGTCACTGCTTCCTCCTTTATTATGGAAAATAAAGGAGCTGGAGCAGCGTCACTGCCTCCTCCTGTATGATAGAAAATAAAGGAGCTGGAGCAGCGTCACTGCTTCCTGCTGTATTATAGAAAATAACGGAACTGGAGCAGCGTCACTGCCTCCTCCTGTATTATAGAAAATAAAGGAGCTGGAGCAGCGTCACTGCTTCCTGCTGTATTATAGAAAATAACGGAACTGGAGCAGCGTCACTGCTTCCTCCTGTATTATAGAAAATAAAGGAGCTGGAGCAGCGTCCCTGCTTCCTCCTGTATTATAGAAAATAAAGGAGCTGGAGCAGAGTCACTGCTTCCTCCTGTATTTCAGAAAATAAAGGAGCTAGATCAGCGTCACTGCTTCCTCCTGTATTATAGAAAATAAAGGAGCTGGAGAAGCGTCACTGCTTCCTCCTGTATTATAGAAAATAAAGGAGCTGGAGCAGCGTCACTGCTTCCCCCTGTATTATAGAAAATAAAGGAGCTGGAGCAGCGTCACTGCTTCCTGCTGTATTATAGAAAATAACGGAACTGGAGCAGCGTCACTGCTTCCTCCTGTATTATAGAAAATAAAGGAGCTGGAGCAGCGTCCCTGCTTCCTCCTGTATTATAGAAAATAAAGGAGCTGGAGCAGAGTCACTGCTTCCTCCTGTATTTCAGAAAATAAAGGAGCTAGATCAGCGTCACTGCTTCCTCCTGTATTATAGAAAAATAAAGGAGCTGGAGCAGCGTCACTGCTTCCTCCTGTATTATAGAAAATAAAGGAGCTGGAGCAGTGTCTCTGCTTCCTCCTGTGATATAGAAAATAAAGGAGCTGGAGCAGCATCACTGCTTCCTCCTGTATTATAGAAAATAAAGGAGCTGGAGCAGCGTCTCTGCTTCCTCCTGTATTATAGAAAATAAAGAGGCTGGAGCAGCGTCACTGCTTCCTCCTGTATTATAGAAAATAAAGGAGCTGAAGCTGTGTCTCTGCTTCCTCCTGTATTATAGAAAATAAAGGAGCTGGAGCAGCGTCACTGCTTCCTCCTGTATTATAGAAAATTAAGGAGCTGGAGCAGCGTCACTGCTTCCTCCTGTATTATAGAAAATAAAGGAGCTGGAGCAGCGTCACTGCTTCCTCCTGTATTATAGAAAATAAAGGAGCTGGAGCAGCGTCACTGCTTCCTCCTGTATTATAGAAAATAAAGGAGCTGGAGCAGCGTCACTGCTTCCTCCTGTATTATCGAAAATAAAGGAGCTGGAGCAGCGTCACTGCTTCCTCCTGTATTATAGAAAATAAAGGAGCTGGAGCAGTGTCTCTGCTTCCTCCTGTCTTATAGAAAATAAAGGAACTGGAGCAGCGTCACTGCTTCCTCCTGTATTATAGAAAATAAAGGAGCTGGAGCAGCGTCACTGCTTCCCCTTGTATTATAGAAAATAAAGGAGCTGGAGCAGCGTCACTGCTTCCTGCTGTATTATAGAAAATAAAGGAGCTGGAGCAGCGTCACTGCTTCCTCCTGTATTATAGAAAATAAAGGAGCTGGAGCAGCGTCACTGCTTCCTCCTGTATTATAGAAAATAAAGGAGCTGGAGCAGCGTCACTGCTTCCTCCTGTATTATAGAAAATAAAGTAGCTGGAGCAGCGTCACTGCTTCCTCCTGTATTATAGAAAATAAAGGAGCTGGAGCAGCGTCACTGCTTCCTCCTGTATTATAGAAAATAAAGGAGCTGGAGCAGAGTCACTGCTTCCTCCTGTATTATAGAAAATAAACGATCTGGAGTAGCGTCTCTGCTTCCTCCTGTATTATAGAAAATAAAGGAGCTGGAGCAGCGTCTCTGCTTCCTCATGTATTATTGAAAATAAAATAGCTGGAGCAGCGTCACAGCTTCCTCCAGTATTATAGAAAATAAAGGAGCTGGAGAAGCGTCACTGCTTCCTCCTGTATTATAGAAAATAAAGGAGCTGGAGCAGCGTCACTGCTTCCCCCCGAATTATAGAAAATAAAGGAGCTGGAGCAGCGTCACTGCTTCCTGCTGTATTATAGAAAATAAAGGAACTGGAGCAGCGTCACTGCTTCCTCCTGTATTATAGAAAATAAAGGAGCTGGAGCAGCGTCCCTGCTTCCTCCTGTATTATAGAAAATAAAGGAGCTGGAGCAGAGTCACTGCTTCCTCCTGTATTTCAGAAAATAAAGGAGCTAGATCAGCGTCACTGCTTCCTCCTGTATTATAGAAAATAAAGGAGCTGGAGCAGCGTCCCTGCTTCCTCCTGTATTATAGAAAATAAAGGAGCTGGAGTAGCGTCACTTCTTCCTCCTGTTATATAGAAAATAAAGGAGCTGGAGCAGCGTCACTGCTTCCTCCTGTATTACAGAAAATAAAGGAGCTGGAGCAGCGTCACTGCTTCCTCCTCGATTATAGAAAATAAAGGAGCAGGAGCAGCGTCTCTGCTTCCTCCTGTATTATAGAAAATAAAGGAGCTGGAGCAGAGACACTGCTTCCTCCTGTATTATAGAAAATAAAGGAGCTGGAGCAGCGTCTCTCCTTCCTCCTGTATTATAGAAAATAAAGGAGCTGGAGCAGCGTCACTGCTTCCTCCTGTGTTATAGAAAATAAAGGAGCTGGAGCAGCGTCACTGCTTTCTCCTGTATTATAGAAAATAAAGGAGCTGGAGCAGAGACACTGCTTCCTCCGGTATTATAGAAAATAAAGGAGCTGGAGCAGCGTCTCTCCTTCCTCCTGTATTATAGAAAATAAAGGAGCTGGAGCAGCGTCACTGCCTCCTCCTGTATTACAGAAAATAAAGGAGCTGGAGCAGCGTCACTGCTTCCTCCTGTATTATAGAAAATAAAGGAGCTGGAGCAGCGTCACTGCTTCCTCCTGTATTATAGAAAATAAAGGTGCTGGAGCAGCGTCACTGCTTCCTCCTGTATTATAGAAAATAAAGGAGCTGGAGCAGCGTCACTGCTTCCTCCTGTATTATAGAAAATAAAGGAGCTGGAGCAGCGTCACTGCTTCCTCCTGTATTATAGAAAATAAAGGAGCTGGAGCAGCGTCACTGCTTCCTCCTGTATTATAGAAAATAAAGGAGCTGGAGCAGCGTCTCTGCTTCCTCCTCTATTATAGAAAATAAAGGAGCTGGAGCAGCGTCACTGCTTACTCCTGTAATATAGAAAATAAAGGAGCCGGAGCAGCGTCACTGCTTCCTCCTGTATTATGGAAAATAAAGGAGCTGGAGCAGCGTCACTGCTTCCTCCTTTATTATGGAAAATAAAGGAGCTGGAGCAGCGTCACTGCCTCCTCCTGTATGATAGAAAATAAAGGAGCTGGAGCAGTTTCACTGTTTCCTCCGGTATTATAGAAAATAAAGCAGCTGGAGCAGCGTCACTGCTTCCTCCTGTATTATAGAAAATAAAGGAGCTGGAGCAGTGTCACTGCTTCCTCCTGTATTATAGAAAATAAAGGAGCTGGAGCAGCGTCACTGCTTCCTCCTGTATTTTAGAAAATAAAGGAGCTGGAGCAGCGTCACTGCTTCCTCCTGTATTATAGAAAATAAAGGGGCTGGAGCAGCGTCACTGCTTCCTCGTGTATTATAGAAAATAAAGGAGCTGTAGCAGCGTCACTGCTTCCTCCTGTATTATAGAAAATAAAGGAGCTGGAGCAGAGTCACTGCTTCCTCCTGTATTATAGAAAATAAAGGAGCTGGAGCAGCGTCTCTGCTTCCTCCTGTATTATAGAAAATAAAGGAGCTGGAACAGTGTCTCTGCTTCCTCCTGTCTTATACAAAATAAAGGAACTGGAGCAGCGTCACTGCTTCCTCCTGTATTATAGAAAATAAAGGAGCTGGAGCAGCGTCACTGCTTCCCCCTGTATTATAGAAAATAAAGGAGCTGGAGCAGCGTCACTGCTTCCTCCTGTATTATAGAAAATAAAGGAACTGGAGCAGCGTCACTGCTTCCTCCTGTATTATAGAAAATAAAGGAGCTGGAGCAGCGTCACTGCTTCCTCCTGTATTATAGAAAATAAAGGAGCTGGAGCAGCGTCACTGCTTCCTCCTGTATTATAGAAAATAAAGTAGCTGGAGCAGCGTCACTGCTTCCTCCTGTATTATAGAAAATAAAGGAGCTGGAGCAGCGTCACTGCTTCCTCCTGTATTATAGAAAATAAAGGAGCTGGAGCAGAGTCACTGCTTCCTCCTGTATTATAGAAAATAAACGATCTGGAGTAGCGTCTCTGCTTCCTCCTGTAGTATAGAAAATAAAGGAGCTGGAGCAGCGTCTCTGCTTCCTCATGTATTATTGAAAATAAAGGAGCTGGAGCAGCGTCACTGCTTCCTCCTGTATTATAGAAAATAAAGGAGCTGGAGAAGCGTCACTGCTTCCTCCTGTATTATAGAAAATAAAGGAGCTGGAGCAGCGTCACTGCTTCCCCCTGTATTATAGAAAATAAAGGAGCTGGAGCAGCGTCACTGCTTCCTGCTGTATTATAGAAAATAACGGAACTGGAGCAGCGTCACTGCTTCCTCCTGTATTATAGAAAATAAAGGAGCTGAGGCAGCGTCCCTGCTTCCTCCTGTATTATAGAAAATAAAGGAGCTGGAGCAGAGTCACTGCTTCCTCCTGTATTTCAGAAAATAAAGGAGCTAGATCAGCGTCACTGCTTCCTCCTGTATTATCGAAAAATAAAGGAGCTGGAGCAGCGTCACTGCTTCCTCCTGTATTATAGAAAATAAAGGAGCTGGAGAAGCGTCACTGCTTCCTCCTGTATTATAGAAAATAAAGGAGCTGGAGCAGCGTCACTGCTTCCCCCTGTATTATAGAAAATAAAGGAGCTGGAGCAGCGTCACTGCTTCCTGCTGTATTATAGAAAATAACGGAACTGGAGCAGCGTCACTGCTTCCTCCTGTATTATAGAAAATAAAGGAGCTGGAGCAGCGTCCCTGCTTCCTCCTGTATTATAGAAAATAAAGGAGCTGGAGCAGAGACACTGCTTCCTCCTGTATTTCAGAAAATAAAGGAGCTAGATCAGCGTCACTGCTTCCTCCTGTATTATAGAAAAATAAAGGAGCTGGAGCAGCGTCACTGCTTCCTCCTGTATTATAGAAAATAAAGGAGCTGGAGCAGTGTCTCTGCTTCCTCCTGTGATATAGAAAATAAAGGAGCTGGAGCAGCATCACTGCTTCCTCCTGTATTATAGAAAATAAAGGAGCTGGAGCAGCGTCTCTGCTTCCTCCTGTATTATAGAAAATAAAGAGGCTGGAGCAGCGTCACTGCTTCCTCCTGTATTATAGAAAATAAAGGAGCTGAAGCTGTGTCTCTGCTTCCTCCTGTATTATAGAAAATAAAGGAGCTGGAGCAGCGTCACTGCTTCCTCCTGTATTATAGAAAATAAACGATCTGGAGTAGCGTCTCTGCTTCCTCCTGTAGTATAGAAAATAAAGGAGCTGGAGCAGCGTCTCTGCTTCCTCATGTATTATTGAAAATAAAGGAGCTGGAGCAGCGTCACTGCTTCCTCCTGTATTATAGAAAATAAAGGAGCTGGAGAAGCGTCACTGCTTCCTCCTGTATTATAGAAAATAAAGGAGCTGGAGCAGCGTCACTGCTTCCCCCTGTATTATAGAAAATAAAGGAGCTGGAGCAGCGTCACTGCTTCCTCCTGTATTATAGAAAATAACGGAACTGGAGCAGCGTCACTGCTTCCTCCTGTATTATAGAAAATAAAGAGGCTGGAGCAGCGTCACTGCTTCCTCCTGTATTATAGAAAATAAAGGAGCTGAAGCTGTGTCTCTGCTTCCTCCTGTATTATAGAAAATAAAGGAGCTGGAGCAGCGTCACTGCTTCCTCCTGTATTATAGAAAATAAAGAGGCTGGAGCAGCGTCACTGCTTCCTCCTGTATTATAGAAAATAAAGGAGCTGAAGCTGTGTCTCTGCTTCCTCCTGTAGTATAGAAAATAAAGGAGCTGGAGCAGCGACTCTGCTTCCTCATGTATTATTGAAAATAAAGGAGCTGGAGCAGCGTCACTGCTTCCTCCTGTATTATAGAAAATAAAGGAGCTGGAGAAGCGTCACTGCTTCCTCCTGTATTATAGAAAATAAAGGAGCTGGAGCAGCGTCACTGCTTCCCCCTGTATTATAGAAAATAAAGGAGCTGGAGCAGCGTCACTGCTTCCTGCTGTATTATAGAAAATAACGGAACTGGAGCAGCGTCACTGCTTCCTCCTGTATTATAGAAAATAAAGGAGCTGAGGCAGCGTCCCTGCTTCCTCCTGTATTATAGAAAATAAAGGAGCTGGAGCAGAGTCACTGCTTCCTCCTGTATTTCAGAAAATAAAGGAGCTAGATCAGCGTCACTGCTTCCTCCTGTATTATCGAAAAATAAAGGAGCTGGAGCAGCGTCACTGCTTCCTCCTGTATTATAGAAAATAAAGGAGCTGGAGAAGCGTCACTGCTTCCTCCTGTATTATAGAAAATAAAGGAGCTGGAGCAGCGTCACTGCTTCCCCCTGTATTATAGAAAATAAAGGAGCTGGAGCAGCGTCACTGCTTCCTGCTGTATTATAGAAAATAACGGAACTGGAGCAGCGTCACTGCTTCCTCCTGTATTATAGAAAATAAAGGAGCTGGAGCAGCGTCCCTGCTTCCTCCTGTATTATAGAAAATAAAGGAGCTGGAGCAGAGTCACTGCTTCCTCCTGTATTTCAGAAAATAAAGGAGCTAGATCAGCGTCACTGCTTCCTCCTGTATTATAGAAAAATAAAGGAGCTGGAGCAGCGTCACTGCTTCCTCCTGTATTATAGAAAATAAAGGAGCTGGAGCAGTGTCTCTGCTTCCTCCTGTGATATAGAAAATAAAGGAGCTGGAGCAGCATCACTGCTTCCTCCTGTATTATAGAAAATAAAGGAGCTGGAGCAGCGTCTCTGCTTCCTCCTGTATTATAGAAAATAAAGAGGCTGGAGCAGCGTCACTGCTTCCTCCTGTATTATAGAAAATAAAGGAGCTGAAGCTGTGTCTCTGCTTCCTCCTGTATTATAGAAAATAAAGGAGCTGGAGCAGCGTCACTGCTTCCTCCTGTATTATAGAAAATAAACGATCTGGAGTAGCGTCTCTGCTTCCTCCTGTAGTATAGAAAATAAAGGAGCTGGAGCAGCGTCTCTGCTTCCTCATGTATTATTGAAAATAAAGGAGCTGGAGCAGCGTCACTGCTTCCTCCTGTATTATAGAAAATAAAGGAGCTGGAGAAGCGTCACTGCTTCCTCCTGTATTATAGAAAATAAAGGAGCTGGAGCAGCGTCACTGCTTCCCCCTGTATTATAGAAAATAAAGGAGCTGGAGCAGCGTCACTGCTTCCTCCTGTATTATAGAAAATAACGGAACTGGAGCAGCGTCACTGCTTCCTCCTGTATTATAGAAAATAAAGAGGCTGGAGCAGCGTCACTGCTTCCTCCTGTATTATAGAAAATAAAGGAGCTGAAGCTGTGTCTCTGCTTCCTCCTGTATTATAGAAAATAAAGGAGCTGGAGCAGCGTCACTGCTTCCTCCTGTATTATAGAAAATAAACGATCTGGAGTAGCGTCTCTGCTTCCTCCTGTAGTATAGAAAATAAAGGAGCTGGAGCAGCGACTCTGCTTCCTCATGTATTATTGAAAATAAAGGAGCTGGAGCAGCGTCACTGCTTCCTCCTGTATTATAGAAAATAAAGGAGCTGGAGAAGCGTCACTGCTTCCTCCTGTATTATAGAAAATAAAGGAGCTGGAGCAGCGTCACTGCTTCCCCCTGTATTATAGAAAATAAAGGAGCTGGAGCAGCGTCACTGCTTCCTGCTGTATTATAGAAAATAACGGAACTGGAGCAGCGTCACTGCTTCCTCCTGTATTATAGAAAATAAAGGAGCTGAGGCAGCGTCCCTGCTTCCTCCTGTATTATAGAAAATAAAGGAGCTGGAGCAGAGTCACTGCTTCCTCCTGTATTTCAGAAAATAAAGGAGCTAGATCAGCGTCACTGCTTCCTCCTGTATTATCGAAAAATAAAGGAGCTGGAGCAGCGTCACTGCTTCCTCCTGTATTATAGAAAATAAAGGAGCTGGAGAAGCGTCACTGCTTCCTCCTGTATTATAGAAAATAAAGGAGCTGGAGCAGCGTCACTGCTTCCCCCTGTATTATAGAAAATAAAGGAGCTGGAGCAGCGTCACTGCTTCCTGCTGTATTATAGAAAATAACGGAACTGGAGCAGCGTCACTGCTTCCTCCTGTATTATAGAAAATAAAGGAGCTGGAGCAGCGTCCCTGCTTCCTCCTGTATTATAGAAAATAAAGGAGCTGGAGCAGAGTCACTGCTTCCTCCTGTATTTCAGAAAATAAAGGAGCTAGATCAGCGTCACTGCTTCCTCCTGTATTATAGAAAAATAAAGGAGCTGGAGCAGCGTCACTGCTTCCTCCTGTATTATAGAAAATAAAGGAGCTGGAGCAGTGTCTCTGCTTCCTCCTGTGATATAGAAAATAAAGGAGCTGGAGCAGCATCACTGCTTCCTCCTGTATTATAGAAAATAAAGGAGCTGGAGCAGCGTCTCTGCTTCCTCCTGTATTATAGAAAATAAAGAGGCTGGAGCAGCGTCACTGCTTCCTCCTGTATTATAGAAAATAAAGGAGCTGAAGCTGTGTCTCTGCTTCCTCCTGTATTATAGAAAATAAAGGAGCTGGAGCAGCGTCACTGCTTCCTCCTGTATTATAGAAAATAAAGGAGCTGGAGCAGCGTCACTGCTTCCTCCTGTATTATAGAAAATAAAGGAGCTGGAGCAGCGTCACTGCTTCCTCCTGTATTATAGAAAATAAAGGAGCTGGAGCAGCGTCACTGCTTCCTCCTGTATTATAGAAAATAAAGGAGCTGGAGCAGCGTCACTGCTTCCTCCTGTATTATAGAAAATAAAGGAGCTGGAGCAGCGTCACTGCTTCCTCCTGTATTATAGAAAATAAAGGAGCTGGAGCAGTGTCTCTGCTTCCTCCTGTCTTATAGAAAATAAAGGAACTGGAGCAGCGTCACTGCTTCCTCCTGTATTATAGAAAATAAAGGAGCTGGAGCAGCGTCACTGCTTCCCATTGTATTATAGAAAATAAAGGAGCTGGAGCAGCGTCACTGCTTCCTGCTGTATTATAGAAAATAAAGGAGCTGGAGCAGCGTCACTGCTTCCTCCTGTATTATAGAAAATAAAGGAGCTGGAGCAGCGTCACTGCTTCCTCCTGTATTATTGAAAATAAAGGAGCTGGAGCAGCGTCACTGCTTCCTCCTGTATTATAGAAAATAAAGTAGCTGGAGCAGCGTCACTGCTTCCTCCTGTATTATAGAAAATAAAGGAGCTGGAGCAGCGTCACTGCTTCCTCCTGTATTATAGAAAATAAAGGAGCTGGAGCAGAGTCACTGCTTCCTCCTGTATTATAGAAAATAAACGATCTGGAGTAGCGTCTCTGCTTCCTCCTGTATTATAGAAAATAAAGGAGCTGGAGCAGCGTCTCTGCTTCCTCATGTATTATTGAAAATAAAGGAGCTGGAGCAGCGTCACTGCTTCCTCCAGTATTATAGAAAATAAAGGAGCTGGAGAAGCGTCACTGCTTCCTCCTGTATTATAGAAAATAAAGGAGCTGGAGCAGCGTCACTGCTTCCCCCCGAATTATAGAAAATAAAGGAGCTGGAGCAGCGTCACTGCTTCCTGCTGTATTATAGAAAATAAAGGAACTGGAGCAGCGTCACTGCTTCCTCCTGTATTATAGAAAATAAAGGAGCTGGAGCAGCGTCCCTGCTTCCTCCTGTATTATAGAAAATAAAGGAGCTGGAGCAGAGTCACTGCTTCCTCCTGTATTTCAGAAAATAAAGGAGCTAGATCAGCGTCACTGCTTCCTCCTGTATTATAGAAAATAAAGGAGCTGGAGCAGCGTCCCTGCTTCCTCCTGTATTATAGAAAATAAAGGAGCTGGAGTAGCGTCACTTCTTCCTCCTGTTATATAGAAAATAAAGGAGCTGGAGCAGCGTCACTGCTTCCTCCTGTATTACAGAAAATAAAGGAGCTGGAGCAGCGTCACTGCTTCCTCCTCGATTATAGAAAATAAAGGAGCAGGAGCAGCGTCTCTGCTTCCTCCTGTATTATAGAAAATAAAGGAGCTGGAGCAGAGACACTGCTTCCTCCTGTATTATAGAAAATAAAGGAGCTGGAGCAGCGTCTCTCCTTCCTCCTGTATTATAGAAAATAAAGGAGCTGGAGCAGCGTCACTGCTTCCTCCTGTGTTATAGAAAATAAAGGAGCTGGAGCAGCGTCACTGCTTTCTCCTGTATTATAGAAAATAAAGGAGCTGGAGCAGAGACACTGCTTCCTCCTGTATTATAGAAAATAAAGGAGCTGGAGCAGCGTCTCTCCTTCCTCCTGTATTATAGAAAATAAAGGAGCTGGAGCAGCGTCACTGCCTCCTCCTGTATTACAGAAAATAAAGGAGCTGGAGCAGCGTCACTGCTTCCTCCTGTATTATAGAAAATAAAGGAGCTGGAGCAGCGTCAATGCTTCCTCCTGTATTATAGAAAATAAAGGTGCTGGAGCAGCGTCACTGCTTCCTCCTGTATTATAGAAAATAAAGGAGCTGGAGCAGTGTCACTGCTTCCTCCTCTATTATAGAAAATAAAGGAGCTGGAGCAGCGTCACTGCTTCCTCCTGTATTATAGAAAATAAAGGAGCTGGAGCAGCGTCACTGCTTCCTCCAGTATTATAGAAAATAAAGGAGCTGGAGCAGCGTCACTGCTTCCTCCTGTATTATAGAAAATAAAGGAGCTGGAGCAGCGTCTCTGCTTCCTCCTGTATTATAGAAAATACAGGAGCTGGAGCATAGACACCGCTTCCTCCTGTATTGTAGAAAATAAAGGAGCTGGAGCAGCGTCACTGCTTCCCCCTGTATTATAGAAAATAACGGAACTGGAGCAGCGTCACTGCTTCCTCCTGTATTATAGAAAATAAAGGAGCTGGAGCAGCGTCCCTGCTTCCTCCTGTATTATAGAAAATAAAGGAGCTGGAGCAGAGTCACTGCTTCCTCCTGTATTTCAGAAAATAAAGGAGCTAGATCAGCGTCACTGCTTCCTCCTGTATTATAGAAAATAAAGGAGCTGGAGCAGCGTCCCTGCTTCCTCCTGTATTATAGAAAATAAAGGAGCTGGAGTAGCGTCACTTCTTCCTCCTGTTATATAGAAAATAAAGGAGCTGGAGCAGCGTCACTGCTTCCTCCTCTATTACAGAAAATAAAGGAGCTGGAGCAGCGTCACTGCTTCCTCCTGTATTATAGAAAATAAAGGAGCTGGAGCAGCGTCACTGCCTCCACCTGTGTTATAGAAAATAAAGGAGCTGGAGCAGCGTCACTGCTTTCTCCTGTATTATAGATAATAAAGGAGCTGGAGCAGAGACACTGCTTCCTCCTGTATTATAGAAAATAAAGGAGCTGGAGCAGCGTCTCTCCTTCCTCCTGTATTATAGAAAATAAAGGAGCTGGAGCAGCGTCACTGCCTCCTCCTGTATTACAGAAAATAAAGGAGCTGGAGCAGCGTCACTGCTTCCTCCTGTATTATAAAAAATAAAGGAGCTGGAGCAGCGTCACTGCTTCCTCTTGTATTAAAGAAAATAAAGGAGCTGGAGCAGCGTCACTGCTTCCTCCTGTATTATAGAAAATAAAGGAGCTGGAGCAGTGTCAGTGCTTCCTCCTCTATTATAGAAAATAAAGGAGCTGGAGCAGCGTCACTGCTACCTCCTTTATTATAGAAAATAAAGGAGCTGGAGCAGCGTCACTGCTTCCTCCTGTATTATAGAAAATAAAGGAGCTGGAGCAGCGTCACATCTTCCCCCTGTATTATAGAAAATAAAGTAGCTGGAGCAGCGTCACTGCTTCCTGCTGTATTATAGAAAATAACGGAACTGGAGCAGCGTCACTGCTTCCTCCTGTATTATAGAAAATAAAGGAGCTGGAGCAGCGTCCCTGCTTCCTCCTGTATTATAGAAAATAAAGGAGCTAGATCAGCGTCACTGCTTCCTCCTGTATTTCAGAAAATAAAGGAGCTAGATCAGCGTCACTGCTTCCTCCTGTATTATAGAAAATAAAGGAGCTGGAGCAGCGTCCCTGCTTCCTCCTGTATTATAGAAAATAAAGGAGCTGGAGCAGCGTCACTGCTTCCTCCTCGATTATAGAAAAAAAAGGAGCAGGAGCAGCGTCTCTGCTTCCTCCTGTATTGTAGAAAATAAAGGAGCTAGAGCAGCGTCACTGCCTCCACCTGTGTTATAGAAAATAAAGGAGCTGGAGCAGCGTCACTGCTTTCTCCTGTATTATAGAAAATAAAGGAGCTGGAGCAGAGACACTGCTTCCTCCTGCATTATAGAAAATAAAGGAGCTGGAGCAGCGTCTCTCCTTCCTCCTGTATTATAGAAAATAAAGGAGCTGGAGCAGCGTCACTGCCTCCTCCTGTATTACAGAAAATAAAGGAGCTGGAGCAGCGTCACTGCTTCCTCCTGTATTATAGAAAATAAAGGAGCTGGAGCAGCGTCACTGCTTCCTCCTGTATTATAGAAAATAAAGGAGCTGGAGCAGCGTCTCTGCTTCACCCTGTATTATAGAAAATAAAGGAGCTGGAGCAGCGTCACTGCTTCCTCCTCTATTATAGAAAATAAAGGAGCTGGAGCAGCGTCACTGCTTCCTCCTCTATTATAGAAAATAAAGGAGCTGGAGCAGCGTCACTGCTTCCTCCTGTATTATAGAAAATAAAGGAGCTGGAGCAGCGTCACTGCTTCCTCCTGTATTATAGAAAATAAAGGAGCTGGAGCAGCGTCACTGCTTCCTCCTGTATTATAGAAAATAAAGGAGCTGGAGCAGCGTCTCTGCTTCCTCCTCTATTATAGAAAATAAAGGAGCTGGAGCAGCGTCACTGCTTACTCCTGTATTATAGAAAACAAAGGAGCCGGAGCAGCGTCACTGCTTCCTCCTGTATGATGTAAAATAAAGGAGCTGGAGCAGCGTCACTGCTTCCTCCTTTATTATGGAAAATAAAGGAGCTGGAGCAGCGTCACTGCCTCCTCCTGTATGATAGAAAATAAAGGAGCTGGAGCAGTTTCACTGTTTCCTCCTGTATTATAGAAAATAAAGCAGCTGGAGCAGCGTCACTGCTTCCTCCTGTATTATAGAAAATAAAGGAGCTGGAGCAGTGTCACTGCTTCCTCCTGTATTATAGAAAATAAAGGAGCTGGAGCAGCGTCACTGCTTCCTCCTGTATTTTAGAAAATAAAGGAGTTGGAGCAGTGTCACTGCTTCCTTCTGTATTATAGAAAATAAAGGAGCAGGAGCAGCGTCACTGCTTCCTCCTGTATTATAGAAAATAAAGGAGCTGGAGCAGCGTCACTGCTTCCTCCTGTATTATAGAGAATAAAGGAGCCGGAGCAGCGTCATTGCTTCCTCCTGTATTTTAGAAAATAAAGGAGCTGGAGCAGCGTCACTGCTTCCTCATGTATTATAGAAAATAAAGGAGCTGGAGCAGTGTCTCTGCTTCCTGCTGTGTTATAGAAAATAAAGGAGCTGTAGCAGCGTCTTTGCTTCCTCCTGTATTATAGAAAATAAAGGAGCTGGAGCAGCGTTACTGCATCCTCCTGTATTATAGAAAATAAAGGAGCTGGAGCAGCGTCACTGCTTCCTCCTGTACTATAGAAAATAAAGGAGCTGGAGCAGCGTCACTGCTTCCTCTTGTATTATAGAAAATAAAGGAGCTGGAGCAGCGTCACTGCTTCTTCCTGTACTATAGAAAATAAAGGAGCTGGAGCAGCGTCACTGCTTCCTCCTGCATTATAAAAAATAAAGGAGCTGGAGCATCGTCACTGCATCCTCCTGTATTATAGAAAATAAAGGAGCTGGAGCAGCGGCACTGCTTCCTCTTGTATTATAGAAAATAAAGGAGCTGGAGCAGCGTCACTGCTTCTTCCTGTACTATAGAAAATAAAGGAGCTGGAGCAGCGTCACTGCTTCCTTCTGTTTTATAGAAAATAAAGGAGCTGGAGCAGCGGCACTGCTTCCTCTTGTATTATAGAAAATAAAGGAGCTGGAGCAGCGTCACTGCTTCTTCCTGTACTATAGAAAATAAAGGAGCTGGAGCAGCGTCACTGCTTCCTCCTGCATTATAAAAAATAAAGGAGCTGGAGCAGCGTCACTGCTTCCTCCTGCATTATCGAAAATAAAGGAGCTGGAGCAGCGTCACTGCTTCCTCCTGTATTATAGAAAATAAATGGGCTGGAGCAGCGTCACTGCTTCCTCGTGTATTATAGAAAATAAAGGAGCTGGAGCAGCGTCACTGCTTCCTCCTGTATTATAGAAAATAAAGGAGCTGGAGCAGCGTCACTGCTTCCTCCTGTATTATAGAAAATAAAGGAGCTGGAGCAGCGTCTCTGCTTCCTCCTGTATTATAGAAAATAAAGGAGCTGGAGCAGTGTCTCTGCTTCCTCCTGTCTTATAGAAAATAAAGGAACTGGAGCAGCGTCACTGCTTCCTCCTGTATTATAGAAAATAAAGGAGCTGGAGCAGCGTCACTGCTTCCCCCTGTATTATAGAAAATAAAGGAGCTGGAGCAGCGTCACTGCTTCCTGCTGTATTATAGAAAATAAAGGAACTGGAGCAGCGTCACTGCTTCCTCCTGTATTATAGAAAATAAAGGAGCTGGAGCAGCGTCACTGCTTCCTCCTGTATTATAGAAAATAAAGGAGCTGGAGCAGCGTCACTGCTTCCTCCTGTATTATAGAAAATAAAGTAGCTGGAGCAGCGTCACTGCTTCCTCCTGTATTATAGAAAATAAAGGAGCTGGAGCAGCGTCTCTGCTTCACCCTGTATTATAGAAAATAAAGGAGCTGGAGCAGCGTCACTGCTTCCTCCTCTATTATAGAAAATAAAGGAGCTGGAGCAGCGTCACTGCTTCCTCCTTTATTATAGAAAATAAAGGAGCTGGAGCAGCGTCACTGCTTCCTCCTGTATTATAGAAAATAAAGGAGCTGGAGCAGCGTCACTGCTTCCTCCTGTATTATAGAAAATAAAGGAGCTGGAGCAGCGTCACTGCTTCCTCCTGTATTATAGAAAATAAAGGAGCTGGAGCAGCGTCTCTGCTTCCTCCTCTATTATAGAAAATAAAGGAGCTGGAGCAGCGTCACTGCTTACTCCTGTATTATAGAAAACAAAGGAGCCGGAGCAGCGTCACTGCTTCCTCCTGTATTATGTAAAATAAAGGAGCTGGAGCAGCGTCACTGCTTCCTCCTTTATTATGGAAAATAAAGGAGCTGGAGCAGCGTCACTGCCTCCTCCTGTATGATAGAAAATAAAGGAGCTGGAGCAGTTTCACTGTTTCCTCCTGTATTATAGAAAATAAAGCAGCTGGAGCAGCGTCACTGCTTCCTCCTGTATTATAGAAAATAAAGGAGCTGGAGCAGTGTCACTGCTTCCTCCTGTATTATAGAAAATAAAGGAGCTGGAGCAGCGTCACTGCTTCCTCCTGTATTTTAGAAAATAAAGGAGCTGGAGCAGTGTCACTGCTTCCTTCTGTATTATAGAAAATAAAGGAGCAGGAGCAGCGTCACTGCTTCCTCCTGTATTAGAGAAAATAAATGAGCTGGAGCAGCGTCACTGCTTCCTCCTGTATTATAGAGAATAAAGGAGCCGGAGCAGCGTCATTGCTTCCTCCTGTATTATAGAAAATAAAGGAGCTGGAGCAGCGTCACTGCTTCCTCATGTATTATAGAAAATAAAGGAGCTGGAGCAGTGTCTCTGCTTCCTGCTGTGTTATAGAAAATAAAGGAGCTGTAGCAGCGTCTTTGCTTCCTCCTGTATTATAGAAAATAAAGGAGCTGGAGCAGCGTTACTGCATCCTCCTGTATTATAGAAAATAAAGGAGCTGGAGCAGCGGCACTGCTTCCTCTTGTATTATAGAAAATAAAGGAGCTGGAGCAGCGTAACTGCTTCTTCCTGTACTATAGAAAATAAAGGAGCTGGAGCAGCGTCACTGCTTCCTTCTGTTTTATAGAAAATAAAGGAGCTGGAGCAGCGGCACTGCTTCCTCTTGTATAATAGAAAATAAAGGAGCTGGAGCAGCGTCACTGCTTCTTCCTGTACTATAGAAAATAAAGGAGCTGGAGCAGCGTCACTGCTTCCTCCTGCATTATAAAAAATAAAGGAGCTGGAGCATCGTCACTGCATCCTCCTGTATTATAGAAAATAAAGGAGCTGGAGCAGCGGCACTGCTTCCTCTTGTATTATAGAAAATAAAGGAGCTGGAGCAGCGTCACTGCTTCTTCCTGTACTATAGAAAATAAAGGAGCTGGAGCAGCGTCACTGCTTCCTTCTGTTTTATAGAAAATAAAGGAGCTGGAGCAGCGGCACTGCTTCCTCTTGTATTATAGAAAATAAAGGAGCTGGAGCAGCGTCACTGCTTCTTCCTGTACTATAGAAAATAAAGGAGCTGGAGCAGCGTCACTGCTTCCTCCTGCATTATAAAAAATAAAGGAGCTGGAGCAGCGTCACTGCTTCCTCCTGCATTATAGAAAATAAAGGAGCTGGAGCAGCGTCACTGCTTCCTCCTGTATTATAGAAAATAAAGGGGCTGGAGCAGCGTCACTGCTTCCTCGTGTATTATAGAAAATAAAGGAGCTGGAGCAGTGTCTCTGCTTCCTCCTGTCTTATAGAAAATAAAGGAACTGGAGCAGCGTCACTGCTTCCTCCTGTATTATAGAAAATAAAGGAGCTGGAGCAGCGTCACTGCTTCCCCCTGTATTATAGAAAATAAAGGAGCTGGAGCAGCGTCACTGCTTCCTGCTGTATTATAGAAAATAACGGAACTGGAGCAGCGTCACTGCTTCCTCCTGTATTATAGAAAATAAAGGAGCTGGAGCAGCGTCACTGCTTCCTCCTGTATTATAGAAAATAAAGGAGCTGGAGCAGCGTCACTGCTTCCTCCTGTATTATAGAAAATAAAGTAGCTGGAGCAGCGTCACTGCTTCCTCCTGTATTATAGAAAATAAAGGAGCTGGAGCAGCGTCACTGCTTCCTCCTGTATTATAGAAAATAAAGGAGCTGGAGCAGAGTCACTGCTTCCTCCTGTATTATAGAAAATAAACGATCTGGAGTAGCGTCTCTGCTTCCTCCTGTATTATAGAAAATAAAGGAGCTGGAGCAGCGTCTCTGCTTCCTCATGTATTATTGAAAATAAAGGAGCTGGAGCAGCGTCACTGCTTCCTCCTGTATTATAGAAAATAAAGGAGCTGGAGAAGCGTCACTGCTTCCTCCTGTATTATAGAAAATAAAGGAGCTGGAGCAGCGTCACTGCTTCCCCCTGTATTATAGAAAATAAAGGAGCTGGAGCAGCGTCACTGCTTCCTGCTGTATTATAGAAAATAACGGAACTGGAGCAGCGTTACTGCTTCCTCCTGTATTATAGAAAATAAAGGAGCTGGAGCAGCGTCCCTGCTTCCTCCTGTATTATAGAAAATAAAGGAGCTGGAGCAGAGTCACTGCTTCCTCCTGTATTTCAGAAAATAAAGGACCTAGATCAGCGTCACTGCTTCCTCCTGTATTATAGAAAATAAAGGAGCTGGAGCAGCGTCCCTGCTTCCTCCTGTATTATAGAAAATAAAGGAGCTGGAGTAGCGTCACTTCTTCCTCCTGTTATATAGAAAATAAAGGAGCTGGAGCAGCGTCACTGCTTCCTCCTGTATTACAGAAAATAAAGGAGCTGGAGCAGCGTCACTGCTTCCTCCTCGATTATAGAAAATAAAGGAGCAGGAGCAGCGTCTCTGCTTCCTCCTGTATTATAGAAAATAAAGGTGCTGGAGCAGTGTCTCTGCCTCCTCCTGTATTGTAGAAAATAAAGGAGCTGGAGCAGCGTCACTGCTTCCTCCTGTATTGTAGAAAATAAAGGAGCTAGAGCAGCGTCACTGCTTCCTCCTGTATTATAGAAAATAAAGGAGCTGGAGCAGCGTCACTGCCTCCACCTGTATTATAGAAAATAAAGGAGCTGGAGCAGTGTCACTGCTTTCTCCTGTATTATAGATAATAAAGGAGCTGGAGCAGAGACACTGCTTCCTCCTGTATTATAGAAAATAAAGGAGCTGGAGCAGCGTCTCTCCTTCCTCCTGTATTATAGAAAATAAAGGAGCTGGAGCAGCGTCACTGCCTCCTCCTGTATTACAGAAAATAAAGGAGCTGGAGCAGCGTCACTGCTTCCTCCTGTATTATAGAAAATAAAGGAGCTGGAGCAGCGTCACTGCTTCCTCCTGTATTAAAGAAAATAAAGGAGCTGGAGCAGCGTCACTGCTTCCTCCTGTATTATAGAAAATAAAGGAGCTGGAGCAGTGTCACTGCTTCCTCCTCTATTATAGAAAATAAAGGAGCTGGAGCAGCGTCACTGCTTCCTCCTTTATTATAGAAAATAAAGGAGCTGGAGCAGCGTCACTGCTTCCTCCTGTATTATAGAAAATAAAGGAGCTGGAGCAGCGTCACATCTTCTCCCTGTATTATAGAAAATAAAGTAGCTGGAGCAGCGTCACTGCTTCCTGCTGTATTATAGAAAATAACGGAACTGGAGCAGCGTCACTGCTTCCTCCTGTATTGTAGAAAATAAAGGAGCTAGAGCAGCGTCACTGCTTCCTCCTGTATTATAGAAAATAAAGGAGCTGGAGCAGCGTCACTGCCTCCACCTGGATTATAGAAAATAAAGGAGCTGGAGCAGCGTCACTGCTTTCTCCTGTATTATAGAAAATAAAGGAGCTGGAGCAGAGACACTGCTTCCTCCTGTATTATAGAAAATAAAGGAGCTGGAGCAGCGTCTCTCCTTCCTCCTGTATTATAGAAAATAAAGGAGCTGGAGCAGCGTCACTGCCTCCTCCTGTATTACAGAAAATAAAGGAGCTGGAGCAGCGTCACTGCTTCCTCCTGTATTATAGAAAATAAAGGAGCTGGAGCAGCGTCACTGCTTCCTCCTGTATTATAGAAAATAAAGGAGCTGGAGCAGCGTCTCTGCTTCACCCTGTATTATAGAAAATAAAGGAGCTGGAGCAGCGTCACTGCTTCCTCCTGTATTATAGAAAATAAAGGAACTGGAGCAGCGTCACTGCTTCCTTCTGTTTTATAGAAAATAAAGGAGCTGGAGCAGCGGCACTGCTTCATCTTGTATTATAGAAAATAATGGAGCTGGAGCAGCGTCACTGCTTCTTCCTGTACTATAGAAAATAAAGGAGCTGGAGCAGCGTCACTGCTTCCTCCTGTATGATTGAAAATAAAGGAGCTGGAGCAGCGTCACTGCTTACTCCTCTATTATAGAAAATAAAGGAGCTGGAGCAGTGTCTCTGCTTCGTCTTGTATTATAGAAAATAAAGGAGCTGGAGCAGCGTCTCTGCTTCCTCCTGTATTATAGAAAATACAGGAGCTGCAGCAGCGTCTCTGCTTCCTCATGTATTATAGAAAATAAAGGAGCTGGAGCAGCGTCTCTGCTTCCTCCTGTATTATAGAAAATAAAGGAGCTGGAGCAGCGTCTCTGCTTCACCCTGTATTATAGAAAATAAAGGAGCTGGAGCAGCGTCACTGTTTCCTCCTGTATTATAGAAAATAAAGGAGCTGGAGCAGCGTCACTGCTTCCTCCTGTATTATAGAAAATAAAGGAGCTGGAGCAGCGTCACTGCCTCCTCCTGTATTACAGAAAATAAAGGAGCTGGAGCAGCGTCACTGCTTCCTCCTGTATTATAGAAAATAAAGGAGCTGGAGCAGCGTCACTGCTTCCTCCTGTATTATATAAAATAAAGGAGCTGGAGCAGCGTCTCTGCTTCACCCTGTATTATAGAAAATAAAGGAGCTGGAGCAGCGTCACTGCTTCCTACTCTATTATAGAAAATAAAGGAGCTGGAGCAGCGTCACTGCTTCCTCCTTTATTATAGAAAATAAAGGAGCTGGAGCAGCGTCACTGCTTCCTCCTGTATTATAGAAAATAAAGGAGCTGGAGCAGCGTCACTGCTTCCTCCTGTATTATAGAAAATAAAGGAGCTGGAGCAGCGTCACTGCTTCCTCCTGTATTATAGAAAATAAAGGAGCTGGAGCAGCGTCTCTGCTTCCTCCTCTATTATAGAAAATAAAGGAGCTGGAGCAGCGTCACTGCTTACTCCTGTATTATAGAAAATAAAGGAGCCGGAGCAGCGTCACTGCTTCCTCCTGTATTATGTAAAATAAAGGAGCTGGAGCAGCGTCACTGCTTCCTCCTTTATTATGGAAAATAAAGGAGCTGGAGCAGCGTCACTGCCTCCTCCTGTATGATAGAAAATAAAGGAGCTGGAGCAGTTTCACTGTTTCCTCCTGTATTATAGAAAATAAAGCAGCTGGAGCAGCGTCACTGCTTCCTCCTGTATTATAGAAAATAAAGGAGCTGGAGCAGTGTCACTGCTTCCTCCTGTATTATAGAAAATAAAGGAGCTGGAGCAGCGTCACTGCTTCCTCCTGTATTTTAGAAAATAAAGGAGCTGGAGCAGTGTCACTGCTTCCTTCTGTATTATAGAAAATAAAGGAGCAGGAGCAGCGTCACTGCTTCCTCCTGTATTATAGAAAATAAAGGAGCTGGAGCAGCGTCACTGCTTCCTCCTGTATTATAGAGAATAAAGGAGCCGGAGCAGCGTCATTGCTTCCTCCTGTATTATAGAAAATAAAGGAGCTGGAGCAGCGTCACTGCTTCCTCATGTATTATAGAAAATAAAGGAGCTGGAGCAGTGTCTCTGCTTCCTGCTGTGTTATAGAAAATAAAGGAGCTGTAGCAGCGTCTTTGCTTCCTCCTGTATTATAGAAAATAAAGGAGCTGGAGCAGCGTTACTGCATCCTCCTGTATTATAGAAAATAAAGGAGCTGGAGCAGCGGCACTGCTTCCTCTTGTATTATAGAAAATAAAGGAGCTGGAGCAGCGTCACTGCTTCATCCTGTACTATAGAAAATAAAGGAGCTGGAGCAGCGTCACTGCTTCCTTCTGTTTTATAGAAAATAAAGGAGCTGGAGCAGCGGCACTGCTTCCTCTTGTATTATAGAAAATAAAGGAGCTGGAGCAGCGTCACTGCTTCTTCCTGTACTATAGAAAATAAAGGAGCTGGAGCAGCGTCACTGCTTCCTCCTGCATTATAAAAAATAAAGGAGCTGGAGCATCGTCACTGCTTCCTCCTGCATTATAGAAAATAAAGGAGCTGGAGCAGCGTCACTGCTTCCTCCTGTATTATAGAAAATAAAGGAACTGGAGCAGCGTCACTGCTTCCTCCTGTATTATAGAAAATAAAGGAGCTGGAGCAGCGTCACTGCTTCCTCCTGTATTATAGAAAATAAAGGAGCTGGAGCAGCGTCTCTGCTTCCTCCTGTATTATAGAAAATAAAGGAGCTGGAGCAGAGTCACTGCTTCCTCCTGTATTATAGAAATTAAAGGAGCTGGAGCAGCGTCACTGCTTCCTTCTGTATTATAGAAAATAAAGGAGCTGGAGCAGCGTCACTACTTCCTCCTGTGTTATAGAAAATAAAGGAGCTGGAGCAACGTCACTGCTTCTTCCTGTACTATGGAAAATAAAGGAGCTGGAGCAGCGTCACTGCTTCCTCCTGTATTATAGAATATAAAGGAGCTGGAGCAGCGTCACTGCTTCCTCCTGTATTATAGAAAATAACTCAGCTGGAGCAGCGTCACTGCTTCCTCCTGTATTATAGAAAATAAAGGAGCTGGAGCAGCGTCTCTGCTTCCTCATGTATTCTAGAAAATAAAGGAGCTGGAGCAGCGTCACTGCTTCCTCCTGTATTATAGAAAATAAAGGAGCTGTAGCAGCGTCACTGCTTCCTCCTGTATTATAGAAAATAAAGGAGCTGGAGCAGCGTTACCGCTTCCACCTGTATTATAGAAAATAAAGGAGCTGGAGCAGCGTCACTGCTTCCTCCTGTATGATTGAAAATAAAGGAGCTGGAGCAGCGTCACTGCTTACTCCTCTATTATAGAAAATAAAGGAGCTGGAGCAGTGTCTCTGCTTCGTCTTGTATTATAGAAAATAAAGGAGCTGGAGCAGCGTCTCTGCGTCCTCCTGTATTATAGAAAATACAGGAGCTGCAGCAGCGTCTCTGCTTCCTCATGTATTATAGAAAATAAAGGAGCTGGAGCAGCGTCTCTGCTTCCTCCTGTATTATAGAAAATAAAGGAGCTGGAGCAGCGTCTCTGCTTCACCCTGTATTATAGAAAATAAAGGAGCTGGAGCAGCGTCACTGTTTCCTCCTGTATTATAGAAAATAAAGGAGCTGGAGCAGCGTCACTGCTTCCTCCTGTATTATAGAAAATAAAGGAGCTGGAGCAGCGTCACTGCTTCCTCCTGTATTATAGAAAATACAGGAGCTGGAGCAGCGTCACTGCTTCCTCCTGTATTATAGAAAATACAGGAGCTGGAGCAGCGTCACTGCTTCCTCCTGTATTATAGAAAATAAAGGAGCTGGAGCAGCGTCTCTGCTTCACCCTGTATTATAGAAAATAAAGGAGCTGGAGCAGCGTCACTGCTTACTTCTGTATTATAGAAAATAAAGGAGCTGGAGCAGCGTCACTGCTTACTTCTGTATTATAGAAAATAAAGGAATTGGAGCAGCGTCACTGTCTCCTTCTGTTTTATAGAAAATAAAGGAGCTGGTGCAGAGTCACTGCTTCCTCCCGTATTATAGAAAATAAAGGAGCTGGAGCAGCGTCACTGCTTCCTCCTGTATTATAGAAAATAAAGGAGCTGGAGCAGCGTCACTGCTTCCTCCTGTATTATAGAAAATACAGGAGCTGGAGCAGCGTCACTGCTTTCTCCTGAATCATAGAAAATAAAGGAGCTGGAGCAGCGTCACTGCTTCCTTCTGTATTATAGAAAATAAAGGAGCTGGAGCAGCGTCACTACCTCCCCCTTTATTATAGAAAATAAAGGAGCTGGAGCAACGTCACTGCTTCCTCCTGTATTATAGAAAATAAAGGAGCTGGAACAGCGTCACTACCTCCCCCTTTATTATAGAAAATAAAGGAGCTGGAGCAGCGTCTCTGCTTCCTTCTGTATTATAGAAAATAAAGGAGCTGGAGCAGCGTCACTACCTCCCCCTTTATTATAAAAAATAAAGGAGCTGGAGCAGCGTCTCTGCTTCCTTCTGTGTTATAGAAAATAAAGGAGCTGGAGCAGCGTCACTACCTCCCCGTTTATTATAGAAAATAAAGGAGCTGGAGCAGCGTCACTGCTTCCTCCTGTATTATAGAAAATAAAGGAGCTGGAGCAGCGTCACTGCTTCCTCCTGTATTATAGAAAATAAAGGAGCTGGAGCAGCGTCACTACTTCCTCCTGTGTTATAGAAAATAAAGGAGCTGGAGCAGAGTCACTGCTTCCTCCTGCATTATAGAAAATAAAGGAGCTGTAGCAGCGTCACTGCTTCCTCCTGTATTAAAGAAAATAAAGGAGCTGGAGCAGCGTCACTGCTTTCTCCTGAATCATAGAAAATAAAGGAGCTGGAGCAGCGTCACTGCTTCCTCCTGTATTATAGAAAATAAAGGAGCTGGAGCAGCGTCACTGCTTCCTCCTGTATCATAGAAAATAAAGGAGCTGGAGCTGCGTCACTGCTTCCTCCTGTATCATAGAAAATAAAGGAGCTGGAGCTGCGTCACTGCTTCCTCCTGTATTATAGAAAATAAAGGAGCTGGAGCAGCGTCACTGCTTCCTCCTCGATTATAGAAAATAAAGGAGCTGGAGCAGCGTCACTGCTTCCTCCTTTATTATAGAAAATAAAGGAGCTGGAGCAGCGTCACTGCTTCCTCCTGTATTACAGAAAATAAAGGAGCTGGAGCAGCGTCACTGCTTCCTCCTCGATTATAGAAAATAAAGGAGCAGGAGCAGCGTCTCTGCTTCCTCCTGTATTATAGAAAATAAAGGTGCTGGAGCAGTGTCTCTGCCTCCTCCTGTATTGTAGAAAATAAAGGAGCTGGAGCAGCGTCACTGCTTCCTCCTGTATTGTAGAAAATAAAGGAGCTAGAGCAGCGTCACTGCTTCCTCCTGTATTATAGAAAATAAAGGAGCTGGAGCAGCGTCACTGCCTCCACCTGTATTATAGAAAATAAAGGAGCTGGAGCAGTGTCACTGCTTTCTCCTGTATTATAGATAATAAAGGAGCTGGAGCAGAGACACTGCTTCCTCCTGTATTATAGAAAATAAAGGAGCTGGAGCAGCGTCTCTCCTTCCTCCTGTATTATAGAAAATAAAGGAGCTGGAGCAGCGTCACTGCCTCCTCCTGTATTACAGAAAATAAAGGAGCTGGAGCAGCGTCACTGCTTCCTCCTGTATTATAGAAAATAAAGGAGCTGGAGCAGCGTCACTGCTTCCTCCTGTATTAAAGAAAATAAAGGAGCTGGAGCAGCGTCACTGCTTCCTCCTGTATTATAGAAAATAAAGGAGCTGGAGCAGTGTCACTGCTTCCTCCTCTATTATAGAAAATAAAGGAGCTGGAGCAGCGTCACTGCTTCCTCCTTTATTATAGAAAATAAAGGAGCTGGAGCAGCGTCACTGCTTCCTCCTGTATTATAGAAAATAAAGGAGCTGGAGCAGCGTCACATCTTCTCCCTGTATTATAGAAAATAAAGTAGCTGGAGCAGCGTCACTGCTTCCTGCTGTATTATAGAAAATAACGGAACTGGAGCAGCGTCACTGCTTCCTCCTGTATTGTAGAAAATAAAGGAGCTAGAGCAGCGTCACTGCTTCCTCCTGTATTATAGAAAATAAAGGAGCTGCAGCAGCGTCACTGCCTCCACCTGTATTATAGAAAATAAAGGAGCTGGAGCAGCGTCACTGCTTTCTCCTGTATTATAGAAAATAAAGGAGCTGGAGCAGAGACACTGCTTCCTCCTGTATTATAGAAAATAAAGGAGCTGGAGCAGCGTCTCTCCTTCCTCCTGTATTATAGAAAATAAAGGAGCTGGAGCAGCGTCACTGCCTCCTCCTGTATTACAGAAAATAAAGGAGCTGGAGCAGCGTCACTGCTTCCTCCTGTATTATAGAAAATAAAGGAGCTGGAGCAGCGTCACTGCTTCCTCCTGTATTATAGAAAATAAAGGAGCTGGAGCAGCGTCTCTGCTTCACCCTGTATTATAGAAAATAAAGGAGCTGGAGCAGCGTCACTGCTTCCTCCTGTATTATAGAAAATAAAGGAACTGGAGCAGCGTCACTGCTTCCTCCTTTATTATAGAAAATAAAGGAGCTGGAGCAGCGTCACTGCTTCCTCCTGTATTATAGAAAATAAAGGAGCTGGAGCAGCGTCACTGCTTCCTCCTGTATTATAGAAAATAAAGGAGCTGGAGCAGCGTCACTGCTTCCTCCTGTATTATAGAAAATAAAGGAGCTGGAGCAGCGTCTCTGCTTCCTCCTCTATTATAGAAAATAAAGGAGCTGGAGCAGCGTCACTGCTTACTCCTGTATTATAGAAAATAAAGGAGCCGGAGCAGCGTCACTGCTTCCTCCTGTATTATGTAAAATAAAGGAGCTGGAACAGCGTCACTGCTTCCTCCTTTATTATGGAAAATAAAGGAGCTGGAGCAGCGTCACTGCCTCCTCCTGTATGATAGAAAATAAAGGAGCTGGAGCAGTTTCACTGTTTCCTCCTGTATTATAGAAAATAAAGCAGCTGGAGCAGCGTCACTGCTTCCTCCTGTATTATAGAAAATAAAGGAGCTGGAGCAGTGTCACTGCTTCCTCCTGTATTATAGAAAATAAAGGAGCTGGAGCAGCGTCACTGCTTCCTCCTGTATTATAGAAAATAAAGGAGCTGGAGCAGTGTCACTGCTTCCTTCTGTATTATAGAAAATAATGGAGCAGGAGCAGCGTCACTGCTTCCTCCTGTATTATAGAAAATAAAGGAGCTGGAGCAGCGTCACTGCTTCCTCCTGTATTATAGAGAATAAAGGAGCCGGAGCAGCGTCATTGCTTCCTCCTGTATTATAGAAAATAAAGGAGCTGGAGCAGCGTCACTGCTTCCTCATGTATTATAGAAAATAAAGGAGCTGGAGCAGTGTCTCTGCTTCCTGCTGTGTTATAGAAAATAAAGGAGCTGTAGCAGCGTCTTTGCTTCCTCCTGTATTATAGAAAATAAAGGAGCTGGAGCAGCGTTACTGCATCCTCCTGTATTATAGAAAATAAAGGAGCTGGAGCAGCGGCACTGCTTCCTCTTGTATTATAGAAAATAAAGGAGCTGGAGCAGCGTCACTGCTTCATCCTGTACTATAGAAAATAAAGGAGCTGGAGCAGCGTCACTGCTTCCTTCTGTTTTATAGAAAATAAAGGAGCTGGAGCAGCGGCACTGCTTCCTCTTGTATTATAGAAAATAAAGGAGCTGGAGCAGCGTCACTGCTTCTTCCTGTACTATAGAAAATAAAGGAGCTGGAGCAGCGTCACTGCTTCCTCCTGCATTATAAAAAATAAAGGAGCTGGAGCATCGTCACTGCTTCCTCCTGCATTATAGAAAATAAAGGAGCTGGAGCAGCGTCACTGCTTCCTCCTGTATTATAGAAAATAAAGGAACTGGAGCAGCGTCACTGCTTCCTCCTGTATTATAGAAAATAAAGGAGCTGGAGCAGCGTCACTGCTTCCTCCTGTATTATAGAAAATAAAGGAGCTGGAGCAGCGTCACTGCTTCCTCCTGTATTATAGAAAATAAAGGAGCTGGAGCAGCGTCTCTGCTTCCTCCTGTATTATAGAAAATAAAGGAGTTGGAGCAGAGTCACTGCTTCCTCCTGTATTATAGAAATTAAAGGAGCTGGAGCAGCGTCACTGCTTCCTTCTGTATTATAGAAAATAAAGGAGCTGGAGCAGCGTCACTACTTCCTCCTGTGTTATAGAAAATAAAGGAGCTGGAGCAACGTCACTGCTTCTTCCTGTACTATAGAAAATAAAGGAGCTGGAGCAGCGTCACTGCTTCCTCCTGTATTATAGAATATAAAGGAGCTGGAGCAGCGTCACTGCTTCCTCCTGTATTATAGAAAATAACTGAGCTGGAGCAGCGTCACTGCTTCCTCCTGTATTATAGAAAATAAAGGAGCTGGAGCAGCGTCTCTGCTTCCTCCTGTATTCTAGAAAATAAAGGAGCTGGAGCAGCGTCACTGCTTCCTCCTGTATTATAGAAAATAAAGGAGCTGTAGCAGCGTCACTGCTTCCTCCTGTATTATAGAAAATAAAGGAGCTGGAGCAGCGTTACCGCTTCCACCTGTATTATAGAAAATAAAGGAGCTGGAGCAGCGTCACTGCTTCCTCCTGTATGATTGAAAATAAAGGAGCTGGAGCAGCGTCACTGCTTACTCCTCTATTATAGAAAATAAAGGAGCTGGAGCAGTGTCTCTGCTTCGTCTTGTATTATAGAAAATAAAGGAGCTGGAGCAGCGTCTCTGCTTCCTCCTGTATTATAGAAAATACAGGAGCTGCAGCAGCGTCTCTGCTTCCTCATGTATTATAGAAAATAAAGGAGCTGGAGCAGCGTCTCTGCTTCCTCCTGTATTATAGAAAATAAAGGAGCTGGAGCAGCGTCTCTGCTTCACCCTGTATTATAGAAAATAAAGGAGCTGGAGCAGCGTCACTGTTTCCTCCTGTATTATAGAAAATAAAGGAGCTGGAGCAGCGTCACTGCTTCCTCCTGTATTATAGAAAATAAAGGAGCTGGAGCAGCGTCACTGCTTCCTCCTGTATTATAGAAAATACAGGAGCTGGAGCAGCGTCACTGCTTCCTCCTGTATTATAGAAAATACAGGAGCTGGAGCAGCGTCACTGCTTCCTCCTGTATTATAGAAAATAAAGGAGCTGGAGCAGCGTCTCTGCTTCACCCTGTATTATAGAAAATAAAGGAGCTGGAGCAGCGTCACTGCTTACTTCTGTATTATAGAAAATAAAGGAATTGGAGCAGGGTCAATGCTTCCTACTGTATTATAGAAAATAAAGGAGCTGGAGCAGCGTCACTGTTTCCTTCTGTTTTATAGAAAATAAAGGAGCTGGTGCAGAGTCACTGCTTCCTCCTGTATTATAGAAAATAAAGGAGCTGGAGCAGCGTCACTGCTTTCTCCTGAATCATAGAAAATAAAGGAGCTGGAGCAGCGTCACTGCTTCCTTCTGTATTATAGAAAATAAAGGAGCTGGAGCAGCGTCACTACCTCCCCCTTTATTATAGAAAATAAAGGAGCTGGAGCAGCGTCTCTGCTTCCTTCTGTGTTATAGAAAATAAAGGAGCTGGAGCAGCGTCACTACCTCCCCGTTTATTATAGAAAATAAAGGAGCTGGAGCAGCGTCACTGCTTCCTCCTGTATTATAGAAAATAAAGGAGCTGGAGCAGCGTCACTGCTTCCTCCTGTATTATAGAAAATAAAGGAGCTGGAGCAGCGTCACTACTTCCTCCTGTGTTATAGAAAATAAAGGAGCTGGAGCAGAGTCACTGCTTCCTCCTGCATTATAGAAAATAAAGGAGCTGTAGCAGCGTCACTGCTTCCTCCTGTATTAAAGAAAATAAAGGAGCTGGAGCAGCGTCACTGCTTTCTCCTGAATCATAGAAAATAAAGGAGCTGGAGCAGCGTCACTGCTTCCTCCTGTATTATAGAAAATAAAGGAGCTGGAGCAGCGTCACTGCTTCCTCCTGTATCATAGAAAATAAAGGAGCTGGAGCTGCGTCACTGCTTCCTCCTGTATCATAGAAAATAAAGGAGCTGGAGCTGCGTCACTGCTTCCTCCTGTATTATAGAAAATAAAGGAGCTGGAGCAGCGTCACTGCTTCCTCCTGTATTACAGAAAATAAACGAACGGGAGCAGCGTCACTGCTTCCTCCTTTATTATAGAAAATAAAGGAGCTGGAGCAGCGTCACTGCTTCCTCCTGTATTATAGAAAATGAAGGAGCTGGATCAGCGTCACTGCTTCCTCCTGTATTATAGAAAATAAAGGAGCTAGAGCAAAGTCACTGCTTCCTCCTGTATTATAGAAAATAAAGGAGCTGGAGCAGCGTCACTGCTTCCTCCTGTATTATAGAAAATAAAGGAGCTAGAGCAGCGTCACTGCTTCCTCCTGTATTATAGAAAATAAAGGAGCAGGAGCAGCGTCTCTGCTTCCTCCTGTATTACAGAAAATAAAGGAGCTGGAGCAGCGTCGCTGCTTCCTCCTGTATTATAGAAAATACAGGAGCTGGAGCAGCGTCTCCGCTTCCTCCTGTATTATAGAAAATAAACGAGCTGGAGTAGCGTCACTGCTTCCTCCATTATTATAGAAAATAAAGGAGCTGGAGCAGCGTCACTGCTTCCTCCTGTATTATAGAAAATAATGGAGCTGGAGCAGCGTCACTGCTTCCTCCTGTATTATAGAAAATAAAGGAGCTGGAGCAGCGTCACTGCTTCCTCCTGTATTATAGAAAATAAAGGAGCTGGAGCAGCGTCACTGCTTCCTCCTGTATTATAGAATATAAAGGAGCTGGAGCAGCGTCACTGCTTCCTCCTGTATTATAGAAAATAAAGGAGCTGGAGCAGCGTCACTGCTTCCTCCTGTATTAAAGAAAATAAAGGAGCTGGAGCAGAGTCACTGCTTCCTCCTGTATTATAGAAAATAAAGGAGGTGGAGCAGAGTCTCAGTTTCTTCCTGTATTATAGAAAATAAAGGACCTGGAGCAGCGTCACTGCTTCCTTCTGTATTATAGAAAATAAAGGAGCTGGAGCAGCGTCACTGCTTCCTCCTGTATTATAGAAAATACAGGAGCTGCAGCAGCGTCTCTGCTTCCTCATGTATTATAGAAAATAAAGGAGCTGGAGCAGCGTCTCTGCTTCGTCTTGTATTATAGAAAATAAAGGAGCTGGAGCAGCGTCTCTGATTCCTCCTGAATTATAGAAAATAAAGGAGCTGGAGCAGCGTCTCTGCTTCACCCTGTATTATAGAAAATAAAGGAGCTGGAGCAGCGTCACTGTTTCCTCCTGTATTATAGAAAATAAAGGAGCTGGAGCAGCGTCACTGCTTCCTACTGTATTATAGAAAATAAAGGAGCTAGAGCAGCGTCACTGCTTCCTCCTGTATTATAGAAAATAAAGGAGCTGGAGCAGCGTCACTGCTTCCTCCTGTATTATAGAAAATACAGGAGCTGGAGCAGCGTCACTGCTTCCTCCTGTATTATAGAAAATACAGGAGCTGGAGCAGCGTCACTGCTTCCTCCTGTATTATAGAAAATAAAGGAGCTGGAGCAGCGTCTCTGCTTCACCCTGTAATATAGAAAATAAAGGAGCTGGAGCAGCGTCACTGCTTACTTCTGTATTATAGAAAATAAAGGAACTGGAGCAGGGTCACTGCTTCCTTCTGTATTATAGAAAATAAAGGATCAGGAGCAGCGTCACTGGTTCCTTCTGTTTTATAGAAAATAAAGGAGCTGGAGCAGAGTCACTGCTTCCTCCCGTATTATAGAAAATAAAGGAGCTGGAGCAGCGTCACTGCTTCCTCCTGTATTATAGAAAATAAAGGAGCTGGAGCAGCGTCACTGCTTCCTCCTGTATTATAGAAAATAAAGGAGCTGAAGCAGCGTCACTGCTTCCTCCTGTATTATAGAAAATACAGGAGCTGGAGCAGCGTCACTGCTTTCTCCTGAATCATAGAAAATAAAGGAGCTGGAGCAACGTCACTGCTTCCTTCTGTATTATAGAAAATAAAGGAGCTGGAGCAGCGTCACTACCTCCCCCTTTATTATAGAAAATAAAGGAGCTGGAGCAGCGTCTCTGCTTCCTTCTGTGTTATAGAAAATAAAGGAGCTGGAGCAGCGTCACTACCTCCCCGTTTATTATAGAAAATAAAGGAGCTGGAGCAGCGTCACTGCTTCCTCCTGTATTATAGAAAATAAAGGAGCTGGAGCAGCGTCACTGCTTCCTCCTGTATTATAGAAAATAAAGGAGCTGGAGCAGCGTCACTACTTCCTCCTGTGTTATAGAAAATAAAGGAGCTGGAGCAGAGTCACTGCTTCCTCCTGCATTATAGAAAATAAAGGAGCTGGAGCAGCGTCACTGCTTCCTCCTGTATTATAGAAAATAAAGGAGCTGGAGCAGAGTCACTGCTTTCTCCTGAATCATAAAAAATAAAGGAGCTGGAGCAGCGTCACTGCTTCCTCCTGTATCATAGAAAATAAAGGAGCTGGAGCTGCGTCACTGCTTCCTCCTGTATTATAGAAAATAAAGGAGCTGGAGCAGCGTCACTGCTTTCTCCTGAATCATAGAAAATAAAGGAGCTGGAGCAGCGTCACTGCTTCCTCCTGTATCATAGAAAATAAAGGAGCTGGAGCTGCGTCACTGCTTCCTCCTGTATTATAGAAAATAAAGGAGCTGGAGCAGCGTCACTGCTTCCTCCTGTATCATAGAAAATAAAGGAGCTGGAGCTGCGTCACTGCTTCCTCCTGTATTATAGAAAATAAAGGAGCTGGAGCAGCGTCACTGCTTCCTCCTGTATCATAGAAAATAAAGGAGCTGGAGCAGCGTCACTGCTTCCTCCTGTATTATAGAAAATAAAGGAGCTGGACCAGCGTCACTGCTTCCTCTTGTATCATAGAAAATAAAGGAGCTGGAGCAGCGTCACTGCTTCCTCCTGTATTATAGAAAATAAAGGAGCTGGAGCAGCGTCACTGCTTCCTCCTGTATCATAGAAAATAAAGGAGCTGGAGCTGCGTCACTGCTTCCTCCTGTATTATAGAAAATAAAGGAGCTGGAGCAGCGTCACTGCTTCCTCCTGTATTACAGAAAATAAACGAACGGGAGCAGCGTCACTGCTTCCTCCTGTATTATAGAAAATAAAGGAGCTGGAGCAGCGTCACTGCTTCCTCCTGTATTATAGAAAATAAAGGAGCAGGAGCAGCGTCACTGCTTCCTCCTGTATTACAGAAAATAAAGGAGCTGGAGCAGCGTCGCTGCTTCCTCCAGTATTATAGAAAATACAGGAGCTGGAGCAGCGTCACCGCTTCCTCCTGTATTATAGAAAATAAAGGAGCTGGAGTAGCGTCACTGCTTCCTCCATTATTATAGAAAATAAAGGAGCTGGAGCAGCGTCACTGCTTCCTCCTGTATTATAGAAAATAAAGGAGCTGGAGCAGCGTCACTGCTTCCTCCTGTATTATAGAAAATAAAGGAGCTGGAGCAGCGTCACTGCTTCCTCCTGTATTATAGAAAATAAAGGAGCTGGAGCAGCGTCACTGCTTCCTCCTGTATTATAGAATATAAAGGAGCTGGAGCAGCGTCACTGCTTCCTCCTGTATTATAGAAAATAAAGGAGCTGGAGCAGCGTCACTGCTTCCTCCTGTATTAAAGAAAATAAAGGAGCTGGAGCAGAGTCACTGCTTCCTCCTGTATTATAGAAAATAAAGGAGGTGGAGCAGAGTCTCTGTTTCTTCCTGTATTATAGAAAATAAAGGAGCTGGAGCAGCGTCACTGCTTCCTTCTGTATTATAGAAAATAAAGGAGCTGGAGCAGCGTCACTGCTTCCTCCTGTATTATAGAAAATAAAGGAACTGGAACAGCGTCACTGCTTCCTTCTGTATTAAAGAAAATAAAGGAGCTGGAGCAGCGTCACTGCTTCCTCCTCTATTATAGAAAATAAAGGAGCTGGAGCAGCGTCACTGCTTCCTCCTGTATTATAGAAAATAAAGGAGCTGGAGCAGCGACTCTGCTTCCTCCTGTATTATAGAAAATAAAGGAGCTGGAGCAGCGTCACTGCTTCCTCCTGTATTATAGTAAATAAAGGAGCTGGAGCAGCGTCACTGCTTCCTCCTGTATTATAGAAAATACAGGAGCTGGAGCAGCGTCACTGCTTCCTCCTGTATTATAGAAAATACAGGAGCTGGAGCAGCGTCACTGCTTCCTCCTGTATTATAGAAAATAAAGGAGCTGGAGCAGCGTCTCTGCTTCACCCTGTATTATAGGAAATAAAGGAGCTGGAGCAGCGTCACTGCTTACTTCTGTATTATAGAAAATAAAGGAACTGGAGCAGGGTCACTGCTTCCTACTGTATTATAGAAAATAAAGGATCTGGAGCAGCGTCACTGGTTCCTTCTGTTTTATAGAAAATAAAGGAGCTGGAGCAGAGTCACTGCTTCCTCCCGTATTATAGAAATTAAGGAGCTGGAGCAGCGTCACTGCTTCCTCCTGTATTATAGAAAATAAAGGAGCTGGAGCAGCGTCACTGCTTCCTCCTGTATTATAGAAAATAAAGGAGCTGAAACAGCGTCACTGCTTCCTCCTGTATTATAGAAAATACAGGAGCTGGAGCAGCGTCACTGCTTTCTCCTGAATCATAGAAAATAAAGGAGCTGGAGCAGCGTCACTGCTTCCTTCTGTATTATAGAAAATAAAGGAGCTGGAGCAGCGTCACTACCTCCCCCTTTATTATAGAAAATAAAGGAGCTGGAGCAACGTCACTGCTTCCTCCTGTATTATAGAAAATAAAGGAGCTGGAACAGCGTCACTACCTCCCCCTTTATTATAGAAAATAAAGGAGCTGGAGCAGCGTCTCTGCTTCCTTCTGTATTATAGAAAATAAAGGAGCTGGAGCAGCGTCACTACCTCCCCCTTTATTATAGAAAATAAAGGAGCTGGAGCAGCGTCTCTGCTTCCTTCTGTGTTATAGAAAATAAAGGAGCTGGAGCAGCGTCACTACCTCCCCGTTTATTATAGAAAATAAAGGAGCTGGAGCAGCGTCACTGCTTCCTCCTGTATTATAGAAAATAAAGGAGCTGGAGCAGCGTCACTGCTTCCTCCTGTATTATAGAAAATAAAGGAGCTGGAGCAGCGTCACTACTTCCTCCTGTGTTATAGAAAATAAAGGAGCTGGAGCAGAGTCACTGCTTCCTCCTGCATTATAGAAAATAAAGGAGCTGGAGCAGCGTCACTGCTTCCTCCTGTATTATAGAAAATAAAGGAGCTGGAGCAGCGTCACTGCTTTCTCCTGAATCATAGAAAATAAAGGAGCTGGAGCAGCGTCACTGCTTCCTCCTGTATCATAGAAAATAAAGGAGCTGGAGCTGCGTCACTGCTTCCTCCTGTATTATAGAAAATAAAGGAGCTGGAGCAGCGTCACTGCTTCCTCCTGTATCATAGAAAATAAAGGAGCTGGAGCTGCGTCACTGCTTCCTCCTGTATTATAGAAAATAAAGGAGCTGGAGCAGCGTCACTGCTTCCTCCTGTATCATAGAAAATAAAGGAGCTGGAGCAGCGTCACTGCTTCCTCCTGTATTATAGAAAATAAAGGAGCTGGAGCAGCGTCACTGCTTCCTCCTGTATCATAGAAAATAAAGGAGCTGGAGCAGCGTCACTGCTTCCTCCTGTATTATTGAAAATAAAGGAGCTGGAGCAGCGTCACTGCTTCCTCCTGTATCATAGAAAATAAAGGAGCTGGAGCTGCGTCACTGCTTCCTCCTGTATTATAGAAAATAAAGGAGCTGGAGCAGCGTCACTGCTTCCTCCTGTATTATAGAAAATAAACGAACGGGAGCAGCGTCACTGCTTCCTCCTGTATTATAGAAAATAAAGGAGCTGGAGCAGCGTCACTGCTTCCTCCTGTATTATAGAAAATGAAGGAACTGGATCAGCGTCACTGCTTCATCCTGTATTATAGAAAATAAAGGAGCTAGAGCAAAGTCACTGCTTCCTCCTGTATTATAGAAAATAAAGGAGCTGGAGCAGCGTCACTGCTTCCTCCTGTATTATAGAAAATAAAGGAGCTGGAGCAGCGTCACTGCTTCCTCCTGTATTATAGAAAATAAAGGAGCAGGAGCAGCGTCACTGCTTCCTCCTGTATTACAGAAAATAAAGGAGCTGGAGCAGCGTCGCTGCTTCCTCCAGTATTATAGAAAATACAGGAGCTGGAGCAGCGTCACCGCTTCCTCCTGTATTATAGAAAATAAACGAGCTGGAGTAGCGTCACTGCTTCCTCCATTATTATAGAAAATAAAGGAGCTGGAGCAGCGTCACTGCTTCCTCCTGTATTATAGAAAATAAAGGAGCTGGAGCAGCGTCACTGCTTCCTCCTGTATTATAGAAAATAAAGGAGCTGTAGCAGCGTCACTGCTTCCTCCTGTATTATAGAAAATAAAGGAGCTGGAGCAGCGTCACTGCTTCCTCCTGTATTATAGAATATAAAGGAGCTGGAGCAGCGTCACTGCTTCCTCCTGTATTATAGAAAATAAAGGAGCTGGAGCAGCGTCACTGCTTCCTCCTGTATTAAAGAAAATAAAGGAGCTGGAGCAGAGTCACTGCTTCCTCCTGTATTATAGAAAATAAAGGAGGAGGAGCAGAGTCTCTGTTTCTTCCTGTATTATAGAAAATAAAGGAGCTGGAGCAGCGTCACTGCTTCCTTCTGTATTATAGAAAATAAAGGAGCTGGAGCAGCGTCACTGCTTCCTCCTGTATTATAGAAAATAAAGGAACTGGAACAGCGTCACTGCTTCCTTCTGTATTATAGAAAATAAAGGAGCTGGAGCAGCGTCACTGCTTCCTCCTCTATTATAGAAAATAAAGGAGCTGGAGCAGCGTCACTGCTTCCTCCTGTATTATAGAAAATAAAGGAGCTGGAGCAGCGACTCTGCATCCTCCTGTATTATAGAAAATAAAGGAGCTGGAGCAGCGTCACTGCTTCCTCCTGTATTATAGTAAATAAAGGAGCTGGAGCAGCGTCACTGCTTCCTCCTGTATTATATAAAATAAAGGAGCTGGAGCAGCGTCACTGCTTCCTCCTGTATTATAGAAAATAAAGGAGCTGGAGCAGCGTCACTGCTTCCTCCTGTATTATAGAAAATAAAGGAGCTGGAGCAGCGTCTCTGCTACCTCCTGTATTATAGAAAATAAAGGAGCTGGAGCAGCGTCACTGCTTCCTCCTGTATTATAGAAAATAAAGGAACTGGAGCAGCGTCACTGCTTCCTCCTGTATTATAGAAAATAAAGGAGCTGGAGCAGCGTCTCTGCTTCCTTCTGTATTATAGAAAATAAAGGAGCTGGAGCAGCGTCACTACCTCCCCCTTTATAATAGAAAATAAAGGAGCTGGAGCAACGTCACTGCTTCCTCCTGTATTATAGAAAATAAAGGAGCTGGAGCAGCGTCTCTGCTACCTCCTGTATTATAGAAAATAAAGGAGCTGGAGCAGCGTCTCTGCTTCCTTCTGTATTATAGAAAATAAAGGAGCTGGAGCAGCGTCACTACCTCCCCCTTTATTATAGAAAATAAAGGAGCTGGAGCAGCGTCTCTGCTTCCTTCTGTATTATAGAAAATAAAGGAGCTGGAGCAGCGTCACTACCTCCCCCTTTATTATAGAAAATAAAGGAGCTGGAGCAGCGTCACTGCTTCCCCCTGTATTATAGAAAATAAAGGAGCTGGAGCAGCGTCACTGCTTCCTCCTGTATTATAGAAAATAAAGGAGCTGGAGCAGCGTCACTGCTTCCTCCTGTATTATAGAAAATAAAGGAGCTGGAGCAGCGTCACTGCTTCCTCCTGTATTATAGAAAATAAAGGAGCTGGAGCAGCGTCACTGCTTCCTCCTGTATTATAGAATATAAAGGAGCTGGAGCAGCGTCACTGCTTCCTCCTGTATTATAGAAAATAAAGGAGCTGGAGCAGCGTCACTGCTTCCTCCTGTATTTAAGAAAATAAAGGAGCTGGAGCAGAGTCACTGCTTCCTCCTGTATTATAGAAAATAAAGGAGGTGGAGCAGAGTCTCTGCTTCTTCCTGTATTATAGAAAATAAAGGAGCTGGAGCAGCGTCACTGCTTCCTTCTGTATTATAGAAAATAACGGAGCTGGAGCAGCGTCACTGCTTCCTCCTGTATTATAGAAAATAAAGGAACTGGAGCAGCGTCACTGCTTCCTTCTGTATTATAGAAAATAAAGGAGCTGGAGCAGCGTCACTGCTTCCTCCTGTATTATAGAAAATAAAGGAGCTGGAGCAGCGTCACTGCTTCCTCCTGTATTATAGAAAATAAAGGAGCTGGAGCAGTGTCTCTGCTTCCTCCTGTATTATAGAAAATAAAGGAGCTTGAGCAGCGTCTCTGCTTCCTCATGTATTATAGAAAATAAAGGAGTTGGAGCAGCGTCACTGCTTCCTCCTGTATTATAGAAAATAAAGGAGGTGGAGCAGCGTCTCTGCTTCCTCATGTATTATAGAAAATAAAGGAGCTGGAGCAGCGTCACTGCTTCCTCCTGTATTATAGAATATAAAGGAGCTGGAGCAGCGTCACTGCTTCCTCCTGTATTATAGAAAATAAAGGAGCTGGAGCAGCGTCACTGCTTCCTCCTGTATTAAAGAAAATAAAGGAGCTGGAGCAGAGTCACTGCTTTCTCTTGTATTATAGAAAATAAAGGAGGTGGAGCAGAGTCTCTGCTTCTTCCTGTATTATAGAAAATAAAGGAGCTGGAGCAGCGTCACTGCTTCATCCTGTATTATAGAAAATAAAGGAGCTGGAGCAGCGTCTCTGCTTCCTCCTGTATTATAGAAAATAAAGGAACTGGAGCAGCGTCACTGCTTCCTTCTGTATTATAGAAAATAAAGGAGCTGGAGCAGCGTCACTGCTTCCTCCTCTATTATAGAAAATAAAGGAGCTGGAGCAGCGTCACTGCTTCCTCCTGTGTTATAGAAAATAAAGGAGCTGGAGCAGCGTCTCTGCTTCCTCCGGTATTATAGAAAATAAAGGAGCTGGAGCAGCGTCACTGCTTCCTCCTGTATTATAGAAAATAAAGGAGCTGGAGCAGCGTCACTGCTTCCTCCTGTATTATAGAAAATAAAGGAGCTGGAGCAGCGTCACTGCTTCCTCCTGTATTATAGAAAATAAAGGAGCTGGAGCAGCGTCACTGCTTCCTCCTGTATTATAGAAAATAAAGGAGCTGGAGCAGCGTCTCTGCTACCTCCTGTATTATAGAAAATAAAGGAGCTGGAGCAGCGTCACTGCTTCCTCCTGTATTATAGAAAATAAAGGAACTGGAGCAGCGTCACTGCTTCCTCCTGTATTATAGAAAATAAAGGAGCTGGAGCAGCGTCTCTGCTTCCTTCTGTATTATAGAAAATAAAGGAGCTGGAGCAGCGTCACGACCTCCCCCTTTATTATAGAAAATAAACGAGCTGGAGCAACGTCACTGCTTCCTCCTGTATTATAGAAAATAAAGGAGCTGGAACAGCGTCACTATCTCCCCCTTTATTATAGAAAATAAAGGAGCTGGAGCAGCGTCTATGCTTCCTTCTGTATTATAGAAAATAAAGGAGCTGGAGCAGCGTCACTACCTCCCCCTTTATTATAGAAAATAAAGGAGCTGGAGCAGCGTCTCTGCTTCCTTCTGTATTATAGAAAATAAAGGAGCTGGAGCAGCGTCACTGCTTCCTCCTGCATTATAGAAAATAAAGGAGCTGGAGCAGCGTCACTACTTCCTCCTGTGTTATAGAAAATAAAGGAGCTGGAGCAGAGTCACTGCTTCCTCCTGTATTATAGAAAATAAAGGAGCTGGAGCAACGTCACTGCTTCTTCCTGTACTATAGAAAATAAAGGAGCTGGAGCAGCGTCACTGCTTCCTCCTGTATTATAGAAAATAAAGGAGCTGGAGCAGCGTCACTGCTTCCTCCTGTATTATAGAAAATAAAGGAGCTGGAGCAGCGTCTCTGCTTCCTCCTGTATTCTAGAAAATAAAGGAGCTGGAGCAGAGTCACTGCTTCCTCCTGTATTATAGAAAATAAAGGAGCTGGAGCAGCGTCACTGCTTCCTTCTGTATTATAGAAAATAAAGGAGCTGGAGCAGCGTCACTGCTTCCTCCTGTATTATAGAAAATAAAGGAGCTGGAGCAGCGTCACTGCTTCCTCCTGTATTATAGAAAATAAAGGAGATGGAGCAGCGTCTCTGCTTCCTCCTGTATGATTGAAAATAAAGGAGCTGGAGCAGCGTCACTGCTTACTCCTCTCTTATAGAAAATAAAGGAGCTGGAGCAGTGTCTCTGCTTCGTCTTGTATTATAGAAAATAAAGGAGCTGGAGCAGCGTCTCTGCTTCCTCCTGTATTATAGAAAATAAAGGAGCTGGAGCAGCGTCACTGCTTCCTCCTGTATTATAGAAAATAAAGGAGATGGAGCAGCGTCTCTGCTTCCTCCTGTATGATTGAAAATAAAGGAGCTGGAGCAGCGTCACTGCTTACTCCTCTATTATAGAAAATAAAGGAGCTGGAGCAGTGTCTCTGCTTCGTCTTGTATTATAGAAAATAAAGGAGCTGGAGCAGCGTCTCTGCTTCCTCCTGTATTATAGAAAATACAGGAGCTGCAGCAGCGTCTCTGCTTCCTCCTGTATTATAGAAAATAAAGGAGCTGGAGCAGCGTCTCTGCTTCCTCCTGTATTATAGAAAATAAAGGAGCTGGAGCAGCGTCTCTGCTTCACCCTGTATTATAGAAAATAAAGGAGCTGGAGCAGCGTCACTGTTTCCTCCTGTATTATAGAAAATAAAGGAGCTGGAGCAGCGTCTCTGCTTCACCCTGTATTATAGAAAATAAAGGAGCTAGAGCAGCGTCACTGCTTCCTCCTGTGTTAAAGAAAATAAAGGAGCTGGAGCGGCGTCACTGCTTCCTCCTGTATTATAGAAAATACAGGAGCTGGAGCAGCGTCACTGCTTCCTCCTGTATTAAAGAAAATAAAGGAGCTGGAGCAGCGTCTCTGCTTCACCCTGTATTATAGAAAATAAAGGAGCTGGAGCAGCGTCACTGCTTCCTTCTGTATTGTAGAAAATAAAGGAGCTGGAGCAGCGTCACGACCTCCCCCTTTATTATAGAAAATAAACGAGCTGGAGCAACGTCACTGCTTCCTCCTGTATTATAGAAAATAAAGGAGCTGGAACAGCGTCACTATCTCCCCCTTTATTATAGAAAATAAAGGAGCTGGAGCAGCGTCTCTGCTTCCTTCTGTATTATAGAAAATAAAGGAGCTGGAGCAGCGTCACTACCTCCCCCTTTATTATAGAAAATAAAGGAGCTGGAGCAGCGTCTCTGCATCCTTCTGTTTTATAGAAAATAAAGGAGCTGGAGCAGCGTCACTACCTCCCCGTTTATTATAGAAAATAAAGGAGCTGGAGCAGCGTCACTGCTTCCTCCTGTATTATAGAAAATAAAGGAGCTGGAGCAGCGTCACTGCTTCCTCCTGTATTATAGAAAATAAAGGAGCTGGAGCAGCGTCACTACTTCCTCCTGTGTTATAGAAAATAAAGGAGCTGGAGCAGAGTCACTGCTTCCTCCTGTATTATAGAAAATAAAGGAGCTGGAGCAACGTCACTGCTTCTTCCTGTACTATAGAAAATAAAGGAGCTGGAGCAGCGTCACTGCTTCCTCCTGTATTATAGAAAATAAAGGAGCTGGAGCAGCGTTACTGCTTCCTCCTGTATTATAGAAAATAAAGGAGCTGGAGCAGCGTCACTGCTTCCTCCTGTATTATAGAAAATAAAGGAGCTGGAGCAGCGTCTCTGCTTCCTCCTGTATTCTAGAAAATAAAGGAGCTGGAGCAGAGTCACTGCTTCCTCCTGTATTATAGAAAATAAAGGAGCTGGAGCAGCGTCACTGCTTCCTTCTGTATTATAGAAAATAAAGGAGCTGGAGCAGCGTCACTGCTTCCTCCTGTATTATAGAAAATAAAGGAGCTGGAGCAGCGTCACTGCTTCCTCCTGTATTATAGAAAATAAAGGAGATGGAGCAGCGTCTCTGCTTCCTCCTGTATGATTGAAAATAAAGGAGCTGGAGCAGCGTCACTGCTTACTCCTCTATTATAGAAAATAAAGGAGCTGGAGCAGTGTCTCTGCTTCGTCTTGTATTATAGAAAATAAAGGAGCTGGAGCAGCGTCTCTGCTTCCTCCTGTATTATAGAAAATAAAGGAGCTGGAGCAGCGTCACTGCTTCCTCCTGTATTATAGAAAATAAAGGAGATGGAGCAGCGTCTCTGCTTCCTCCTGTATGATTGAAAATAAAGGAGCTGGAGCAGCGTCACTGCTTACTCCTCTATTATAGAATTTAAAGGAGCTGGAGCAGTGTCTCTGCTTCGTCTTGTATTATAGAAAATAAAGGAGCTGGAGCAGCGTCTCTGCTTCCTCCTGTATTATAGAAAATACAGGAGCTGGAGCAGCGTCTCTGCTTCCTCCTGTATTATAGAAAATAAAGGAGCTGGAGCAGCGTCTCTGCTTCACCCTGTATTATAGAAAATAAAGGAGCTGGAGCAGCGTCACTGTTTCCTCCTGTGTTATAGAAAATAAAGGAGCTGGAGCAGAGTCACTGCTTCGTCTTGTATTATAGAAAATAAAGGAGCTGGAGCAGCGTCACTGCTTCCTACTGTATTATAGAAAATAAAGGAGCTAGAGCAGCGTCACTGCTTCCTCCTGTGTTAAAGAAAATAAAGGAGCTGGAGCGGCGTCACTGCTTCCTCCTGTATTATAGAAAATAAAGGAGCTGGAGCAGCGTCACTGCTTCCTCCTGTATTATAGAAAATAAAGGAGCTGGAGCAGCGTCTCTGCTTCACCCTGTATTATAGAAAATAAAGGAGCTGGAGCAGCGTCACTGCTTACTTCTGTATTATAGAAAATAAAGGAACTGGAGCAGGGTCACTGCTTCCTCACGTATTATAGAAAATAAAGGTGCTGGAGCAGCGTCACTGCTTCCTCCTGTATTATAGAAAATAATGGAGCTGGAGCAGCGTCACTGCTTCCTCCTGTATTATAGAAAATAAAGGAGCTGAAGCAGCGTCACTGCTTCCTCCTGTATTATAGAAAATAAAGGAGCTGAAGCAGCGTCACTGCTTCCTCCTGTATTATAGAAAATACAGGAGCTGGAGCAGCGTCACTGCTTTCTCCTGAATCATAGAAAATAAAGGAGCTGGAGCAGCGTCACTGCTTCCTTCTGTATTGTAGAAAATAAAGGAGCTGGAGCAGCGTCACTACCTCCCCCTTTATTATAGAAAATAAAGGAGCTGGAGCAACGTCACTGCTTCCTCCTGTATTATAGAAAATAAAGGAGCTGGAACAGCGTCACTACCTCCCCCTTTATTATAGAAAATAAAGGAGCTGGAGCAGCGTCTCTGCTTCCTTCTGTATTATAGAAAATAAAGGAGCTGGAGCAGCGTCACTACCTCCCCCTTTATTATAGAAAATAAAGGAGCTGGAGCAGCGTCTCTGCTTCCTTCTGTATTATAGAAAATAAAGGAGCTGTAGCAGCGTCACTACCTCCCCGTTTATTATAGAAAATAAAGGAGCTGGAGCAGCGTCACTGCTTCCTCCTGTATTATAGAAAATAAAGGAGCTGGAGCAGCGTCACTACTTCCTCCTGTGTTATAGAAAATAAAGGAGCTGGAGCAGAGTCACTGCTTCCTCCTGTATTATAGAAAATAAAGGAGCTGGAGCAGCGTCACTGCTTCCTCCTGTATTATAGAAAATAAAGGAGCTGGAGCAGAGTCACTGCTTCCTCCTGCATTATAGAAAATAACGGAGCTGGAGCAGAGTCACTGCTTCCTCCTGCATTATAGAAAATAAAGGAGCTGGAGCAGCGTCACTGCTTCCTCCTGTATTATAGAAAATAAAGGAGCTGGAGCAGCGTCACTGCTTTCTCCTGAATCATAGAAAATAAAGGAGCTGGAGCAGCGTCACTGCTTCCTCCTGTATTATAGAAAATAAAGGAGCTGGAGCAGCGTCACTGCTTCCTCCTGTATCATAGAAAATAAAGGAGCTGGAGCTGCGTCACTGCTTCCTCCTGTATTATAGAAAATAAAGGAGCTGGAGCAGCGTCACTGCTTCCTCCTGTATTACAGAAAATAAACGAACGGGAGCAGCGTCACTGCTTCCTCCTGTATTATAGAAAATAAAGGAGCTGGAGCAGCGTCACTGCTTCCTCCTGTATTATAGAAAATAAAGGAGCTGGAGCAGCGTCACTGCTTCCTCCTGTATTATAGAAAATAAAGGAGCTGGAGCAGCGTCACTGCTTCCTCCTGTATTATATAAAAAAAAGGAGCTGAAGCAGCGTCACTGCTTCCTCCTGTATTATAGAAAATACAGGAGCTGGAGCAGCGTCACTACCTCCCCCTTTATTATAGAAAATAAAGGAGCTGGAGCAGCGTCTCTGCTTCCTTCTGTATTATAGAAAATAAAGGAGCTGGAGCAGCGTCACTACCTCCCCCTTTATTATAGAAAATAAAGGAGCTGGAGCAGCGTCTCTGCTTCCTTCTGTGTTATAGAAAATAAAGGAGCTGGAGCAGCGTCACTACCTCCCCGTTTATTATAGAAAATAAAGGAGCTGGAGCAGCGTCACTGCTTCCTCCTGTATTATAGAAAATAAAGGAGCTGGAGCAGCGTCACTGCTTCCTCCTGTATTATAGAAAATAAAGGAGCTGGAGCAGCGTCACTACTTCCTCCTGTGTTATAGAAAATAAAGGAGCTGGAGCAGAGTCACTGCTTCCTCCTGTATTATAGAAAATAAAGGAGCTGGAGCAGCGTCACTGCTTCCTCTTGTATCATAGAAAATAAAGGAGCTGGAGCAGCGTCACTGCTTCCTCCTGTATTATAGAAAATAAAGGAGCTGGAGCAGCGTCACTGCTTCCTCCTGTATCATAGAAAATAAAGGAGCTGGAGCTGCATCACTGCTTCCTCCTGTATTATAGAAAATAAAGGAGCTGGAGCAGCGTCACTGCTTCCTCCTGTATTATAGAAAATAAACGAACGGGAGCAGCGTCACTGCTTCCTCCTGTATTATAGAAAATAAAGGAGCTGGAGCAGCGTCACTGCTTCCTCCTGTATTATAGAAAATGAAGGAGCTGGATCAGCGTCACTGCTTCCTCCTGTATTATAGAAAATAAAGGAGCTAGAGCAAAGTCACTGCTTCCTCCTGTATTATAGAAAATAAAGGAGCTGGAGCAGCGTCACTGCTTCCTCCTGTATTATAGAAAATAAAGGAGCTGGAGCAGCGTCACTGCTTCCTCCTGTATTATAGAAAATAAAGGAGCAGGAGCAGCGTCACTGCTTCCTCCTGTATTACAGAAAATAAAGGAGCTGGAGCAGCGTCGCTGCTTCCTCCAGTATTATAGAAAATACAGGAGCTGGAGCAGCGTCACCGCTTCCTCCTGTATTATAGAAAATAAACGAGCTGGAGTAGCGTCACTGCTTCCTCCATTATTATAGAAAATAAAGGAGCTGGAGCAGCGTCACTGCTTCCTCCTGTATTATAGAAAATAAAGGAGCTGGAGCAGCGTCACTGCTTCCTCCTGTATTATAGAAAATAAAGGAGCTGGAGCAGCGTCACTGCTTCCTCCTGTATTATAGAAAATAAAGGAGCTGGAGCAGCGTCACTGCTTCCTCCTGTATTATAGAATATAAAGGAGCTGGAGCAGCGTCACTACTTCCTCCTGTATTATAGAAAATAAAGGAGCTGGAGCAGCGTCACTGCTTCCTCCTGTATTATAGAAAATAAAGGAGCTGGAGCAGCGTCACTGCTTCCTCCTGTATTATAGAAAATAAAGGAGCTGGAGCAGTGTCTCTGCTTACTCCTGTCTTATAGAAAATAAAGGAACTGGAGCAGCGTCACTGCTTCCTCCTGTATTATAGAAAATAAAGGAGCTGGAGCAGCGTCACTGCTTCCCCTTGTATTATAGAAAATAAAGGAGCTGGAGCAGCGTCACTGCTTCCTGCTGTATTATAGAAAATAAAGGAGCTGGAGCAGCGTCACTGCTTCCTCCTGTATTATAGAAAATAAAGGAGCTGGAGCAGCGTCACTGCTTCCTCCTGTATTATAGAAAATAAAGGAGCTGGAGCAGCGTCACTGCTTCCTCCTGTATTATAGAAAATAAAGTAGCTGGAGCAGCATCACTGCTTCCTCCTGTATTATAGAAAATAAAGGAGCTGGAGCAGCGTCACTGCTTCCTCCTGTATTATAGAAAATAAAGGAGCTGGAGCAGAGTCACTGCTTCCTCCTGTATTATAGAAAATAAACGATCTGGAGTAGCGTCTCTGCTTCCTCCTGTATTATAGAAAATAAAGGAGCTGGAGCAGCGTCTCTGCTTCCTCATGTATTATTGAAAATAAAGGAGCTGGAGCAGCGTCACTGCTTCCTCCAGTATTATAGAAAATAAAGGAGCTGGAGAAGCGTCACTGCTTCCTCCTGTATTATAGAAAATAAAGGAGCTGGAGCAGCGTCACTGCTTCCCCCCGAATTATAGAAAATAAAGGAGCTGGAGCAGCGTCACTGCTTCCTGCTGTATTATAGAAAATAAAGGAACTGGAGCAGCGTCACTGCTTCCTCCTGTATTATAGAAAATAAAGGAGCTGGAGCAGCGTCCCTGCTTCCTCCTGTATTATAGAAAATAAAGGAGCTGGAGCAGAGTCACTGCTTCCTCCTGTATTTCAGAAAATAAAGGAGCTAGATCAGCGTCACTGCTTCCTCCTGTATTATAGAAAATAAAGGAGCTGGAGCAGCGTCCCTGCTTCCTCCTGTATTATAGAAAATAAAGGAGCTGGAGTAGCGTCACTTCTTCCTCCTGTTATATAGAAAATAAAGGAGCTTCAGCAGCGTCACTGCTTCCTCCTGTATTACAGAAATTAAAGGAGCTGGAGCAGCGTCACTGCTTCCTCCTCGATTATAGAAAATAAAGGAGCAGGAGCAGCGTCTCTGCTTCCTCCTGTATTATAGAAAATAAAGGAGCTGGAGCAGAGACACTGCTTCCTCCTGTATTATAGAAAATAAAGGAGCTGGAGCAGCGTCTCTCCTTCCTCCTGTATTATAGAACATAAAGGAGCTGGAGCAGCGTCACTGCTTCCTCCTGTGTTATAGAAAATAAAGGAGCTGGAGCAGCGTCACTGCTTTCTCCTGTATTATAGAAAATAAAGGAGCTGGAGCAGAGACACTGCTTCCTCCTGTATTATAGAAAATAAAGGAGCTGGAGCAGCGTCTCTCCTTCCTCCTGTATTATAGAAAATAAAGGAGCTGGAGCAGCGTCACTGCCTCCTCCTGTATTACAGAAAATAAAGGAGCTGGAGCAGCGTCACTGCTCCCTCCTGTATTATAGAAAATAAAGGAGCTGGAGCAGCGTCACTGCTTCCTCCTGTATTATAGAAAATAAAGGTGCTGGAGCAGCGTCACTGCTTCCTCCTGTATTATAGAAAATAAAGGAGCTGGAGCAGTGTCACTGCTTCCTCCTCTATTATAGAAAATAAAGGAGCTGGAGCAGCGTCACTGCTTCCTCCTGTATTATAGAAAATAAAGGAGCTGGAGCAGCGTCACTGCTTCCTCCTGTATTATAGAAAATAAAGGAGCTGGAGCAGCGTCACTGCTTCCTCCTGTATTATAGAAAATAAAGGAGCTGGAGCAGCGTCACTGCTTCCTCCTGTATTATAGAAAATAAAGGAGCTGGAGCAGCGTCTCTGCTTCCTCCTCTATTATAGAAAATAAAGGAGCTGGAGCAGCGTCACTGCTTACTCCTGTAATATAGAAAATAAAGGAGCCGGAGCAGCGTCACTGCTTCCTCCTGTATTATGGAAAATAAAGGAGCTAGAGCAGCGTCACTGCTTCCTCCTTTATTATGGAAAATAAAGGAGCTGGAGCAGCGTCACTGCCTCCTCCTGTATGATAGAAAATAAAGGAGCTGGAGCAGTTTCACTGTTTCCTCCTGTATTATAGAAAATAAAGCAGCTGGAGCAGCGTCACTGCTTCCTCCTGTATTATAGAAAATAAAGGAGCTGGAGCAGTGTCACTGCTTCCTCCTGTATTATAGAAAATAAAGGAGCTGGAGCAGCGTCACTGCTTCCTCCTGTATTTTAGAAAATAAAGGAGCTGGAGCAGTGTCACTGCTTCCTTCTGTATTATAGAAAATAAAGGAGCAGGAGCAGCGTCACTGCTTCCTCCTGTATTATAGAAAATAAAGGAGCTGGAGCAGCGTCACTGCTTCCTCCTGTATTATAGAGAATAAAGGAGCCGGAGCAGCGTCATTGCTTCCTCCTGTATTATAGAAAATAAAGGAGCTGGAGCAGCGTCACTGCTTCCTCATGTATTATAGAAAATAAAGGAGCTGGAGCAGTGTCTCTGCGTCCTGCTGTGTTATAGAAAATAAAGGAGCTGTAGCAGCGTCTTTGCTTCCTCCTGTATTATAGAAAATAAAGGAGCTGGAGCAGCGTTACTGCATCCTCCTGTATTATAGAAAATAAAGGAGCTGGAGCAGCGTTACTGCTTCCTCCTGTATTATAGAAAATAAAGGAGCTGGAGCAGCGGCACTGCTTACTCTTGTATTATAGAAAATAAAGGAGCTGGAGCAGCGTCACTGCTTCTTCCTGTATTATAGAAAATAAAGGAGCTGGAGCAGTGTCTCTGCGTCCTGCTGTGTTATAGAAAATAAAGGAGCTGGAGCAGCGTCACTGCTTCCTCCTGTATTATAGAAAATAAAGGAGCTGGAGCAGCGTTACTGCTTCCTCCTGTATTATAGAAAATAAAGGAGCTGGAGCAGCGGCACTGCTTACTCTTGTATTATAGAAAATAAAGGAGCTGGAGCAGCGTCACTGCTTCTTCCTGTACTATAGAAAATAAAGGAGCTGGAGCAGCGTCACTGCTTCCTTCTGTTTTATAGAAAATAAAGGAGCTGGAGCAGCGGCACTGCTTCCTCTTGTATTATAGAAAATAAAGGAGCTGGAGCAGCGTCACTGCTTCTTCCTGTACTATAGAAAATAAAGGAGCTGGAGCAGCGTCACTGCTTCCTCCTGCATTATAAAAAATAAAGGAGCTGGAGCAGCGTCACTGCTTCCTCCTGCATTATAGAAAATAAAGGAGCTGGAGCAGCGTCACTGCTTCCTCCTGTATTATAGAAAATAAAGGGGCTGGAGCAGCGTCACGGCTTCCTCGTGTATTATAGAAAATAAAGGAGCTGTAGCAGCGTAACTGCTTCCTCCTGTATTATAGAAAATAAAAGAGCTGGAGCAGCGTCACTGCTTCCTCCTGTATTATAGAAAATAAAGGAGCTGGAGCAGTGTCTCTGCTTCCTCCTGTCTTATAGAAAATAAAGGAACTGGAGCAGCGTCACTGCTTCCTCCTGCATTATAGAAAATAAAGGAGCTGGAGCAGCGTCACTGCTTCCTCCTGTATTATAGAAAATAAAGGGGCTGGAGCAGCGTCACTGCTTCCTCGTGTATTATAGAAAATAAAGGAGCTGTAGCAGCGTCACTGCTTCCTCCTGTATTATAGAAAATAAAGGAGCTGGAGCAGCGTCTCTGCTTCCTCCTGTATTATAGAAAATATAGGAGCTGGAGCAGTGTCTCTGCTTCCTCCTGTCTTATAGAAAATAAAGGAACTGGAGCAGCGTCACTGCTTCCTCCTGTATTATAGAAAATAAAGGAGCTGGAGCAGCGTCACTGCTTCCCCCTGTATTATAGAAAATAAAGGAGCTGGAGCAGCGTCACTGCTTCCTGCTGTATTATAGAAAATAAAGGAACTGGAGCAGCGTCACTGCTTCCTCCTGTATTATAGAAAATAAAGGAGCTAGAGCAAAGTCACTGCTTCCTCCTGTATTATAGAAAATAAAGGAGCTGGAGCAGCGTCACTGCTTCCTCCTGTATTATAGAAAATAAAGTAGCTGGAGCAGCGTCACTGCTTCCTCCTGTATTTTCGAAAATAAAGGAGCTGGAGCAGCGTCACTGCTTCCTCCTGTATTATAGAAAATAAAGGAGCTGGAGCAGAGTCACTGCTTCCTCCTGTATTATAGAAAATAAACGATCTGGAGTAGCGTCTCTGCTTCCTCCTGTATTATAGAAAATAAAGGAGCTGGAGCAGCGTCTCTGCTTCCTCATGTATTATAGAAAATAAAGGAGCTGGAGCAGCGTCACTGCTTCCTCCTGTATTATAGAAAATAAAGGAGCTGGAGAAGCGTCACTGCTTCCTCCTGTATTATAGAAAATAAAGGAGCTGGAGCAGCGTCACTGCTTCCCCCTGTATTATTGAAAATAAATGAGCTGGAGCAGCGTCACTGCTTCCTCCTGTATTATAGAAAATAAAGGAGCTGGAGCAGAGTCACTGCTTCCTCCTGTATTATAGAAAATAAACGATCTGGAGTAGCGTCTCTGCTTCCTCCTGTATTATAGAAAATAAAGGAGCTGGAGAAGCGTCACTGCTTCCTCCTGTATTATAGAAAATAAAGGAGCTGGAGCAGCGTCACTGCTTCCCCCTGTATTATAGAAAATAAAGGAGCTGGAGCAGCGTCCCTGCTTCCTCCTGTATTATAGAAAATAAAGGAGCTGGAGCAGAGTCACTGCTTCCTCCTGTATTTCAGAAAATAAAGGAGCTAGATCAGCGTCACTGCTTCCTCCTGTATTATAGAAAATAAAGGAGCTGGAGCAGCGTCCCTGCTTCCTCCTGTATTATAGAAAATAAAGGAGCTGGAGTAGCGTCACTTCTTCCTCCTGTTATATAGAAAATAAAGGAGCTGGAGCAGCGTCACTGCTTCCTCCTGTATTACAGAAAATAAAGGAGCTGGAGCAGCGTCACTGCTTCCTCCTGTATTATAGAAAATAAAGGAGCTGGAGCAGCGTCACTGCTTTCTCCTGTATTATAGATAATAAAGGAGCTGGAGCAGAGACACTGCTTCCTCCTGTATTATAGAAAATAAAGGAGCTGGAGCAGCGTCTCTCCTTCCTCCTGTATTATAGAAAATAAAGGAGCTGGAGCAGCGTCACTGCCTCCTCCTGTATTATAGAAAATAAAGGAGCTGGGGCAGCGTCTCTGCTTCCTCCTGTATTATAGAAAATAAAGGAGCTGGAGCAGCGGCACTGCTTCCTCTTGTATTATAGAAAATAAAGGAGCTGGAGCAGCGTCACTGCTTCTTCCTGTACTATAGAAAATAAAGGAGCTGGAGCAGCGTCACTGCTTCCTTCTGTTTTATAGAAAATAAAGGAGCTGGAGCAGCGGCACTGCTTCCTCTTGTATTATAGAAAATAAAGGAGCTGGAGCAGCGTCACTGCTTCTTCCTGTACTATAGAAAATAAAGGAGCTGGAGCAGCGTCACTGCTTCCTCCTGCATTATAAAAAATAAAGGAGCTGGAGCAGCGTCACTGCTTCCTCCTGCATTATAGAAAATAAAGGAGCTGGAGCAGCGTCACTGCTTCCTCCTGTATTATAGAAAATAAAGGGGCTGGAGCAGCGTCACTGCTTCCTCGTGTATTATAGAAAATAAAGGAGCTGGAGCAGTGTCTCTGCTTCCTCCTGTCTTATAGAAAATAAAGGAGCTGGAGCAGCGTCACTGCTTCCTCCTGTATTATAGAAAATAAAGGTGCTGGAGCAGCGTCACTGCTTCCTCCTGTATTATAGAAAATAAAGGAGCTGGAGCAGTGTCACTGCTTCCTCCTCTATTATAGAAAATAAAGGAGCTGGAGCAGCGTCACTGCTTCCTCCTGTATTATAGAAAATAAAGGAGCTGGAGCAGCGTCACTGCTTCCTCCTGTATTATAGAAAATAAAGGAGCTGGAGCAGCGTCACTGCTTCCTCCTGCATTATAGAAAATAAAGGAGCTGGAGCAGCGTCACTGCTTCCTCCTGTATTATAGAAAATAAAGGAGCTGGAGCAGCGTCTCTGCTTCCTCCTGTATTATAGAAAATAAAGGAGCTGGAGCAGCGTCACTGCTTACTCCTGTAATATAGAAAATAAAGGAGCCGGAGCAGCGTCACTGCTTCCTCCTGTATTATGGAAAATAAAGGAGCTAGAGCAGCGTCACTGCTTCCTCCTTTATTATGGAAAATAAAGGAGCTGGAGCAGCGTCACTGCCTCCTCCTGTATTATAGAAAATAAAGGAGCTGGAGCAGTGTCACTGCTTCCTCCTGTATTATAGAAAATAAAGGAGCTGGAGCAGTTTCACTGTTTCCTCCTGTATTATAGAAAATAAAGCAGCTGGAGCAGCGTCACTGCTTCCTCCTGTATTATAGAAAATAAAGGAGCTGGAGCAGTGTCACTGCTTCCTCCTGTATTATAGAAAATAAAGGAGCTGGAGCAGCGTCACTGCTTCCTCCTGTATTTTAGAAAATAAAGGAGCTGGAGCAGTGTCACTGCTTCCTTCTGTATTATAGAAAATAAAGGAGCAGGAGCAGCGTCACTGCTTCCTCCTGTATTATAGAAAATAAAGGAGCTGGAGCAGCGTCACTGCTTCCTCCTGTATTATAGAGAATAAAGGAGCCGGAGCAGCGTCATTGCTTCCTCCTGTATTATAGAAAATAAAGGAGCTGGAGCAGCGTCACTGCTTCCTCATGTATTATAGAAAATAAAGGAGCTGGAGCAGTGTCTCTGCGTCCTGCTGTGTTATAGAAAATAAAGGAGCTGTAGCAGCGTCTTTGCTTCCTCCTGTATTATAGAAAATAAAGGAGCTGGAGCAGCGTTACTGCATCCTCCTGTATTATAGAAAATAAAGGAGCTGGAGCAGCGGCACTGCTTACTCTTGTATTATAGAAAATAAAGGAGCTGGAGCAGCGTCACTGCTTCTTCCTGTACTATAGAAAATAAAGGAGCTGGAGCAGCGTCACTGCTTCCTTCTGTTTTATAGAAAATAAAGGAGCTGGAGCAGCGGCACTGCTTCCTCTTGTATTATAGAAAATAAAGGAGCTGGAGCAGCGTCACTGCTTCTTCCTGTACTATAGAAAATAAAGGAGCTGGAGCAGCGTCACTGCTTCCTCCTGCATTATAAAAAATAAAGGAGCTGGAGCAGCGTCACTGCTTCCTCCTGCATTATAGAAAATAAAGGAGCTGGAGCAGCGTCACTGCTTCCTCCTGTATTATAGAAAATAAAGGGGCTGGAGCAGCGTCACGGCTTCCTCGTGTATTATAGAAAATAAAGGAGCTGTAGCAGCGTAACTGCTTCCTCCTGTATTATAGAAAATAAAAGAGCTGGAGCAGCGTCACTGCTTCCTCCTGTATTATAGAAAATAAAGGAGCTGGAGCAGTGTCTCTGCTTCCTCCTGTCTTATAGAAAATAAAGGAACTGGAGCAGCGTCACTGCTTCCTCCTGCATTATAGAAAATAAAGGAGCTGGAGCAGCGTCACTGCTTCCTCCTGTATTATACAAAATAAAGGGGCTGGAGCAGCGTCACTGCTTCCTCGTGTATTATAGAAAATAAAGGAGCTGTAGCAGCGTCACTGCTTCCTCCTGTATTATAGAAAATAAAGGAGCTGGAGCAGCGTCTCTGCTTCCTCCTGTATTATAGAAAATATAGGAGCTGGAGCAGTGTCTCTGCTTCCTCCTGTCTTATAGAAAATAAAGGAACTGGAGCAGCGTCACTGCTTCCTCCTGTATTATAGAAAATAAAGGAGCTGGAGCAGCGTCACTGCTTCCCCCTGTATTATAGAAAATAAAGGAGCTGGAGCAGCGTCACTGCTTCCTCCTGTATTATAGAAAATAAAGGAGCTGGAGCAGCGTCACTGCTTCCTCCTGTATTACAGAAAATAAAGTAGCTGGAGCAGCGTCACTGCTTCCTCCTGTATTATAGAAAATAAAGGAGCTGGAGCAGCGTCACTGCTTCCTCCTGTATTATAGAAAATAAAGGAGCTGGAGCAGAGTCACTGCTTCCTCCTGTATTATAGAAAATAAACGATCTGGAGTAGCGTCTCTGCTTCCTCCTGTATTATAGAAAATAAAGGAGCTGGAGCAGCGTCTCTGCTTCCTCATGTATTATTGAAAATAAAGGAGCTGGAGCAGCGTCACTGCTTCCTCCTGTATTATAGAAAATAAAGGAGCTGGAGAAGCGTCACTGCTTCCTCCTGTATTATAGAAAATAAAGGAGCTGGAGCAGCGTCACTGCTTCCCCCTGTATTATTGAAAATAAATGAGCTGGAGCAGCGTCACTGCTTCCTCCTGTATTATAGAAAATAAAGGAGCTGGAGCAGAGTCACTGCTTCCTCCTGTATTATAGAAAATAAACGATCTGGAGTAGCGTCTCTGCTTCCTCCTGTATTATTGAAAATAAAGGAGCTGGAGAAGCGTCACTGCTTCCTCCTGTATTATAGAAAATAAAGGAGCTGGAGCAGCGTCACTGCTTCCCCCTGTATTATAGAAAATAAAGGAGCTGGAGCAGCGTCCCTGCTTCCTCCTGTATTATAGAAAATAAAGGAGCTGGAGCAGAGTCACTGCTTCCTCCTGTATTTCAGAAAATAAAGGAGCTAGATCAGCGTCACTGCTTCCTCCTGTATTATAGAAAATAAAGGAGCTGGAGCAGCGTCCCTGCTTCCTCCTGTATTATAGAAAATAAAGGAGCTGGAGTAGCGTCACTTCTTCCTCCTGTTATATAGAAAATAAAGGAGCTGGAGCAGCGTCACTGCTTCCTCCTGTATTACAGAAAATAAAGGAGCTGGAGCAGCGTCACTGCTTCCTCCTGTATTATAGAAAATAAAGGAGCTGGAGCAGCGTCACTGCCTCCACCTGTGTTATAGAAAATAAAGGAGCTGGAGCAGCGTCACTGCTTTCTCCTGTATTATAGATAATAAAGGAGCTGGAGCAGAGACACTGCTTCCTCCTGTATTATAGAAAATAAAGGAGCTGGAGCAGCGTCTCTCCTTCCTCCTGTATTATAGAAAATAAAGGAGCTGGAGCAGCGTCACTGCCTCCTCCTGTATTATAGAAAATAAAGGAGCTGGGGCAGCGTCTCTGCTTCCTCCTGTATTATAGAAAATAAAGGAGCTGGAGCAGCGGCACTGCTTCCTCTTGTATTATAGAAAATAAAGGAGCTGGAGCAGCGTCACTGCTTCTTCCTGTACTATAGAAAATAAAGGAGCTGGAGCAGCGTCACTGCTTCCTTCTGTTTTATAGAAAATAAAGCAGCTGGAGCAGCGGCACTGCTTCCTCTTGTATTATAGAAAATAAAGGAGCTGGAGCAGCGTCACTGCTTCTTCCTGTACTATAGAAAATAAAGGAGCTGGAGCAGCGTCACTGCTTCCTCCTGCATTATAAAAAATAAAGGAGCTGGAGCAGCGTCACTGCTTCCTCCTGCATTATAGAAAATAAAGGAGCTGGAGCAGCGTCACTGCTTCCTCCTGTATTATAGAAAATAAAGGGGCTGGAGCAGCGTCACTGCTTCCTCGTGTATTATAGAAAATAAAGGAGCTGGAGCAGTGTCTCTGCTTCCTCCTGTCTTATAGAAAATAAAGGAACTGGAGCAGCGTCACTGCTTCCTCCTGTATTATAGAAAATAAAGGAGCTGGAGCAGCGTCACTGCTTCCCCCTGTATTATAGAAAATAAAGGAGCTGGAGCAGCGTCACTGCTTCCTGCTGTATTATAGAAAATAAAGGAACTGGAGCAGCGTCACTGCTTCCTCCTGTATTATAGAAAATAAAGGAGCTGGAGCAGCGTCACTGCTTCCTCCTGTATTATAGAAAATAAAGGAGCTGGAGCAGCGTCACTGCTTCCTCCTGTATTATAGAAAATAAAGTAGCTGGAGCAGCGTCAGTGCTTCCTCCTGTATTATAGAAAATAAAGGAGCTGGAGCAGCGTCACTGCTTCCTCCTGTATTATAGAAAATAAAGGAGCTGGAGCAGAGTCACTGCTTCCTCCTGTATTATAGAAAATAAACGATCTGGAGTAGCGTCTCTGCTTCCTCCTGTATTATAGAAAATAAGGGAGCTGGAGCAGCGTCTCTGCTTCCTCATGTATTATTGAAAATAAAGGAGCTGGAGCAGCGTCACTGCTTCCTCCTGTATTATAGAAAATACAGGAGCTGGAGAAGCGTCACTGCTTCCTCCTGTATTATAGAAAATAAAGGAGCTGGAGCAGCGTCACTGCTTCCCCCTGTATTATAGAAAATAAAGGAGCTGGAGCAGCGTCACTGCTTCCTGCTGTATTATAGAAAATAACGGAACTGGAGCAGCGTCACTGCTTCCTCCTGTATTATAGAAAATAAAGGAGCTGGAGCAGCGTCCCTGCTTCCTCCTGTATTATAGAAAATAAAGGAGCTGGAGCAGAGTCACTGCTTCCTCCTGTATTTCAGAAAATAAAGGAGCTAGATCAGCGTCACTGCTTCCTCCTGTATTATAGAAAATAAAGGAGCTGGAGCAGCGTCCCTGCTTCCTCCTGTATTATAGAAAATAAAGGAGCTGGAGTAGCGTCACTTCTTCCTCCTGTTATATAGAAAATAAAGGAGCTGGAGCAGCGTCACTGCTTCCTCCTGTATTACAGAAAATAAAGGAGCTGGAGCAGCGTCACTGCTTCCTCCTCGATTATAGAAAATAAAGGAGCAGGAGCAGCGTCTCTGCTTCCTCCTGTATTATAGAAAATAAAGGTGCTGGAGCAGTGTCTCTGCCTCCTCCTGTATTGTAGAAAATAAAGGAGCTGGAGCAGCGTCACTGCTTCCTCCTGTATTGTAGAAAATAAAGGAGCTAGAGCAGCGTCACTGCTTCCTCCTGTATTACAGAAAATAAAGGAGCTGGAGCAGCGTCACTGCTTCCTCCTGTATTATAGAAAATAAAGGAGCTGGAGCAGCGTCACTGCCTCCACCTGTGTTATAGAAAATAAAGGAGCTGGAGCAGCGTCACTGCTTTCTCCTGTATTATAGATAATAAAGGAGCTGGAGCAGAGACACTGCTTCCTCCTGTATTATAGAAAATAAAGGAGCTGGAGCAGCGTCTCTCCTTCCTCCTGTATTATAGAAAATAAAGGAGCTGGAGCAGCGTCACTGCCTCCTCCTGTATTATAGAAAATAAAGGAGCTGGGGCAGCGTCTCTGCTTCCTCCTGTATTATAGAAAATAAAGGAGCTGGAGCAGCGTCACTGCTTTCTCCTGTATTATAGATAATAAAGGAGCTGGAGCAGAGACACTGCTTCCTCCTGTATTATAGAAAATAAAGGAGCTGGAGCAGCGTCTCTCCTTCCTCCTGTATTATAGAAAATAAAGGAGCTGGAGCAGCGTCACTGCCTCCTCCTGTATTATAGAAAATAAAGGAGCTGGGGCAGCGTCTCTGCTTCCTCCTGTATTATAGAAAATAAAGGAGCTGGAGCAGCGGCACTGCTTCCTCTTGTATTATAGAAAATAAAGGAGCTGGAGCAGCGTCACTGCTTCTTCCTGTACTATAGAAAATAAAGGAGCTGGAGCAGCGTCACTGCTTCCTTCTGTTTTATAGAAAATAAAGGAGCTGGAGCAGCGGCACTGCTTCCTCTTGTATTATAGAAAATAAAGGAGCTGGAGCAGCGTCACTGCTTCTTCCTGTACTATAGAAAATAAAGGAGCTGGAGCAGCGTCACTGCTTCCTCCTGCATTATAAAAAATAAAGGAGCTGGAGCAGCGTCACTGCTTCCTCCTGCATTATAGAAAATAAAGGAGCTGGAGCAGCGTCACTGCTTCCTCCTGTATTATAGAAAATAAAGGGGCTGGAGCAGCGTCACTGCTTCCTCGTGTATTATAGAAAATAAAGGTGCTGGAGCAGTGTCTCTGCCTCCTCCTGTATTGTAGAAAATAAAGGAGCTGGAGCAGCGTCACTGCTTCCTCCTGTATTGTAGAAAATAAAGGAGCTAGAGCAGCGTCACTGCTTCCTCCTGTATTACAGAAAATAAAGGAGCTGGAGCAGCGTCACTGCTTCCTCCTGTATTATAGAAAATAAACGAGCTGGAGCAGCGTCACTGCCTCCACCTGTGTTATAGAAAATAAAGGAGCTGGAGCAGCGTCACTGCTTTCTCCTGTATTATAGATAATAAAGGAGCTGGAGCAGAGACACTGCTTCCTCCTGTATTATAGAAAATAAAGGAGCTGGAGCAGCGTCTCTCCTTCCTCCTGTATTATAGAAAATAAAGGAGCTGGAGCAGCGTCACTGCCTCCTCCTGTATTATAGAAAATAAAGGAGCTGGGGCAGCGTCTCTGCTTCCTCCTGTATTATAGAAAATAAAGGAGCTGGAGCAGCGTCACTGCTTTCTCCTGTATTATAGATAATAAAGGAGCTGGAGCAGAGACACTGCTTCCTCCTGTATTATAGAAAATAAAGGAGCTGGAGCAGCGTCTCTCCTTCCTCCTGTATTATAGAAAATAAAGGAGCTGGAGCAGCGTCACTGCCTCCTCCTGTATTATAGAAAATAAAGGAGCTGGGGCAGCGTCTCTGCTTCCTCCTGTATTATAGAAAATAAAGGAGCTGGAGCAGCGGCACTGCTTCCTCTTGTATTATAGAAAATAAAGGAGCTGGAGCAGCGTCACTGCTTCTTCCTGTACTATAGAAAATAAAGGAGCTGGAGCAGCGTCACTGCTTCCTTCTGTTTTATAGAAAATAAAGGAGCTGGAGCAGCGGCACTGCTTCCTCTTGTATTATAGAAAATAAAGGAGCTGGAGCAGCGTCACTGCTTCTTCCTGTACTATAGAAAATAAAGGAGCTGGAGCAGCGTCACTGCTTCCTCCTGCATTATAAAAAATAAAGGAGCTGGAGCAGCGTCACTGCTTCCTCCTGCATTATAGAAAATAAAGGAGCTGGAGCAGCGTCACTGCTTCCTCCTGTATTATAGAAAATAAAGGGGCTGGAGCAGCGTCACTGCTTCCTCGTGTATTATAGAAAATAAAGGAGCTGGAGCAGTGTCTCTGCTTCCTCCTGTCTTATAGAAAATAAAGGAACTGGAGCAGCGTCACTGCTTCCTCCTGTATTATAGAAAATAAAGGAGCTGGAGCAGCGTCACTGCTTCCCCCTGTATTATAGAAAATAAAGGAGCTGGAGCAGCGTCACTGCTTCCTGCTGTATTATAGAAAATAAAGGAACTGGAGCAGCGTCACTGCTTCCTCCTGTATTATAGAAAATAAAGGGGCTGGAGCAGCGTCACTGCTTCCTCCTGTATTATAGAAAATAAAGGAGCTGGAGCAGCGTCACTGCTTCCTCCTGTATTATAGAAAATAAAGTAGCTGGAGCAGCGTCAGTGCTTCCTCCTGTATTATAGAAAATAAAGGAGCTGGAGCAGCGTCACTGCTTCCTCCTGTATTATAGAAAATAAAGGAGCTGGAGCAGAGTCACTGCTTCCTCCTGTATTATAGAAAATAAACGATCTGGAGTAGCGTCTCTGCTTCCTCCTGTATTATAGAAAATAAGGGAGCTGGAGCAGCGTCTCTGCTTCCTCATGTATTATTGAAAATAAAGGAGCTGGAGCAGCGTCACTGCTTCCTCCTGTATTATAGAAAATACAGGAGCTGGAGAAGCGTCACTGCTTCCTCCTGTATTATAGAAAATAAAGGAGCTGGAGCAGCGTCACTGCTTCCCCCTGTATTATAGAAAATAAAGGAGCTGGAGCAGCGTCACTGCTTCCTGCTGTATTATAGAAAATAACGGAACTGGAGCAGCGTCACTGCTTCCTCCTGTATTATAGAAAATAAAGGAGCTGGAGCAGCGTCCCTGCTTCCTCCTGTATTATAGAAAATAAAGGAGCTGGAGCAGAGTCACTGCTTCCTCCTGTATTTCAGAAAATAAAGGAGCTAGATCAGCGTCACTGCTTCCTCCTGAATTATAGAAAATAAAGGAGCTGGAGCAGCGTCCCTGCTTCCTCCTGTATTATAGAAAATAAAGGAGCTGGAGTAGCGTCACTTCTTCCTCCTGTTATATGGAAAATAAAGGAGCTGGAGCAGCGTCACTGCTTCCTCCTGTATTACAGAAAATAAAGGAGCTGGAGCAGCGTCACTGCTTCCTCCTCGATTATAGAAAATAAAGGAGCAGGAGCAGCGTCTCTGCTTCCTCCTGTATTATAGAAAATAAAGGTGCTGGAGCAGTGTCTCTGCCTCCTCCAGTATTGTAGAAAATAAAGGAGCTGGAGCAGCGTCACTGCTTCCTCCTGTATTGTAGAAAATAAAGGAGCTAGAGCAGCGTCACTGCTTCCTCCTGTATTATAGAAAATAAAGGAGCTGGAGCAGCGTCACTGCCTCCACCTGTATTATAGAAAATAAAGGAGCTGGAGCAGTGTCACTGCTTTCTCCTGTATTATAGATAATAAAGGAGCTGGAGCAGAGACACTGCTTCCTCCTGTATTATAGAAAATAAAGGAGCTGGAGCAGCGTCTCTCCTTCCTCCTGTATTATAGAAAATAAAGGAGCTGGAGCAGCGTCACTGCCTCCTCCTGTATTACAGAAAATAAAGGAGCTGGAGCAGCGTCACTGCTTCCTCCTGTATTATAGAAAATAAAGGAGCTGGAGCAGCGTCACTGCTTCCTCCTGTATTAAAGAAAATAAAGGAGCTGGAGCAGCGTCACTGCTTCCTCCTGTATTATAGAAAATAAAGGAGCTGGAGCAGTGTCACTGCTTCCTCCTCTATTATAGAAAATAAAGGAGCTGGAGCAGCGTCACTGCTTCCTCCTTTATTATAGAAAATAAAGGAGCTGGAGCAGCGTCACTGCTTCCTCCTGTATTATAGAAAATAAAGGAGCTGGAGCAGCGTCACATCTTCTCCCTGTATTATAGAAAATAAAGTAGCAGGAGCAGCGTCACTGCTTCCTGCTGTATTATAGAAAATAACGGAACTGGAGCAGCGTCACTGCTTCCTCCTGTATTATAGAAAATAAAGGAGCTGGAGCAGCGTCACTGCTTCCTCCTGTATTATAGAAAATAAAGGAGCTGGAGCAGCGTCCCTGCTTCCTCCTGTATTATAGAAAATAAGGGAGCTGGAGTAGCGTCACTTCTTCCTCCTGTTATATAGAAAATAAAGGAGCTGGAGCAGCGTCACTGCTTCCTCCTGTATTGTAGAAAATAAAGGAGCTGGAGCAGCGTCACTGCTTCCTCCTGTATTGTAGAAAATAAAGGAGCTAGAGCAGCGTCACTGCTTCCTCCTGTGTTATAGAAAATAAAGGAGCTGGAGCAGCGTCACTGCTTTCTCCTGTATTATAGAAAATAAAGGAGCTGGAGCAGAGACACTGCTTCCTCCTGTATTATAGAAAATAAAGGAGCTGGAGCAGCGTCTCTCCTTCCTCCTGTATTATAGAAAATAAAGGAGCTGGAGCAGCGTCACTGCTTCCTCCTGTATTAAAGAAAATAAAGGAGCTGGAGCAGCGTCACTGCTTCCTCCTGTATTATAGAAAATAAAGGAGCTGGAGCAGCGTCTCTGCTTCCTCCTGAATTGTAGAAAATAAAGGAGCTGGAGCAGCGTCACTGCTTCCTCCTGTATTGTAGAAACTAAAGGAGCTAGAGCAGCGTCACTGCTTCCTCCTGTATTATAGAAAATAAAGGAGCTGGAGCAGCGTCACTGCCTCCACCTGTGTTATAGAAAATAAAGGAGCTGGAGCAGCGTCACTGCTTTCTCCTGTATTATAGAAAATAAAGGAGCTGGAGCAGAGACACTGCTTCCTCCTGTATTATAGAAAATAAAGGAGCTGGAGCAGCGTCTCTCCTTCCTCCTGTATTATAGAAAATAAAGGAGCTGGAGCAGCGTCACTGCCTCCTCCTGTATTACAGAAAATAAAGGAGCTGGAGCAGCGTCACTGCTTCCTCCTGTATTATAGAAAATAAAGGAGCTGGAGCAGCGTCACTGCTTCCTCCTGTATTATATAAAATAAAGGAGCTGGAGCAGCGTCTCTGCTTCACCCTGTATTATAGAAAATAAAGGAGCTGGAGCAGCGTCACTGCTTCCTACTCTATTATAGAAAATAAAGGAGCTGGAGCAGCGTCACTGCTTCCTCCTTTATTATAGAAAATAAAGGAGCTGGAGCAGCGTCACTGCTTCCTCCTGTATTATAGAAAATAAAGGAGCTGGAGCAGCGTCACTGCTTCCTCCTGTATTATAGAAAATAAAGGAGCTGGAGCAGCGTCACTGCTTCCTCCTGTATTATAGAAAATAAAGGAGCTGGAGCAGCGTCTCTGCTTCCTCCTCTATTATAGAAAATAAAGGAGCTGGAGCAGCGTCACTGCTTACTCCTGTATTATAGAAAATAAAGGAGCCGGAGCAGCGTCACTGCTTCCTCCTGTATTATGTAAAATAAAGGAGCTGGAGCAGCGTCACTGCTTCCTCCTTTATTATGGAAAATAAAGGAGCTGGAGCAGCGTCACTGCCTCCTCCTGTATGATAGAAAATAAAGGAGCTGGAGCAGTTTCACTGTTTCCTCCTGTATTATAGAAAATAAAGCAGCTGGAGCAGCGTCACTGCTTCCTCCTGTATTATAGAAAATAAAGGAGCTGGAGCAGTGTCACTGCTTCCTCCTGTATTATAGAAAATAAAGGAGCTGGAGCAGCGTCACTGCTTCCTCCTGTATTTTAGAAAATAAAGGAGCTGGAGCAGTGTCACTGCTTCCTTCTGTATTATAGAAAATAAAGGAGCAGGAGCAGCGTCACTGCTTCCTCCTGTATTATAGAAAATAAAGGAGCTGGAGCAGCGTCACTGCTTCCTCCTGTATTATAGAGAATAAAGGAGCTGGAGCAGCGTCACTGCTTCCTCCTGTATTATAGAAAATAAAGGAGCTGGAGCAGTGTCTCTGCTTCCTGCTGTGTTATAGAAAATAAAGGAGCTGGAGCAGCGTCATTGCTTCCTCCTGTATTATAGAAAATAAAGGAGCTGGAGCAGCGTCACTGCTTCCTCATGTATTATAGAAAATAAAGGAGCTGGAGCAGTGTCTCTGCTTCCTGCTGTGTTATAGAAAATAAAGGAGCTGTAGCAGCGTCTTTGCTTCCTCCTGTATTATAGAAAATAAAGGAGCAGGAGCAGCGTTACTGCTTCCTCCTGTATTATAGAAAATTAAGGAGCTGGTGCAGCGGCACTGCTTCCTCTTGTATTATAGAAAATAAAGGAGCTGGAGCAGCGTCACTGCTTCATCCTGTACTATAGAAAATAAAGGAGCTGGAGCAGCGTCACTGCTTCCTTCTGTTTTATAGAAAATAAAGGAGCTGGAGCAGCGGCACTGCTTCCTCTTGTATTATAGAAAATAAAGGAGCTGGAGCAGCGTCACTGCTTCTTCCTGTACTATAGAAAATAAAGGAGCTGGAGCAGCGTCACTGCTTCCTCCTGCATTATAAAAAATAAAGGAGCTGGAGCATCGTCACTGCTTCCTCCTGCATTATAGAAAATAAAGGAGCTGGACCAGCGTCACTGCTTCCTCCTGTATTATAGAAAATAAAGGAACTGGAGCAGCGTCACTGCTTCCTCCTGTATTATAGAAAATAAAGGAGCTGGAGCAGCGTCACTGCTTCCTCCTGTATTATAGAAAATAAAGGAGCTGGAGCAGCGTCACTGCTTCCTCCTGTATTATAGAAAATAAAGGAGCTGGAGCAGCGTCTCTGCTTCCTCCTGTATTATAGAAAATAAAGGAGCTGGAGCAGAGTCACTGCTTCCTCCTGTATTATAGAAATTAAAGGAGCTGGAGCAGCGTCACTGCTTCCTTCTGTATTATAGAAAATAAAGGAGCTGGAGCAGCGTCACTACTTCCTCCTGTGTTATAGAAAATAAAGGAGCTGGAGCAGACTCACTGCTTCCTCCTGTATTATAGAAAATAAAGGAGCTGGAGCAACGTCACTGCTTCTTCCTGTACTATAGAAAATAAAGGAGCTGGAGCAGCGTCACTGCTTCCTCCTGTATTATAGAAAATAAAGGAGCTGGAGCAGCGTCACTGCTTCCTCCTGTATTATAGAAAATAACTGAGCTGGAGCAGCGTCACTGCTTCCTCCTGTATTATAGAAAATAAAGGAGCTGGAGCAGCGTCTCTGCTTCCTCCTGTATTCTAGAAAATAAAGGAGCTGGAGCAGCGTCACTGCTTCCTCCTGTATTATAGAAAATAAAGGAGCTGTAGCAGCGTCACTGCTTCCTCCTGTATTATAGAAAATAAAGGAGCTGGAGCAGCGTTACCGCTTCCACCTGTATTATAGAAAATAAAGGAGCTGGAGCAGCGTCACTGCTTCCTCCTGTATGATTGAAAATAAAGGAGCTGGAGCAGCGTCACTGCTTACTCCTCTATTATAGAAAATAAAGGAGCTGGAGCAGTGTCTCTGCTTCGTCTTGTATTATAGAAAATAAAGGAGCTGGAGCAGCGTCTCTGCTTCCTCCTGTATTATAGAACATAGAGGTTCTGCAGCAGCGTCTCTGCTTCCTCATGTATTATAGAAAATAAAGGAGCTGGAGCAGCGTCTCTGCTTCCTCCTGTATTATAGAAAATAAAGGAGCTGGAGCAGCGTCTCTGCTTCACCCTGTATTATAGAAAATAAAGGAGCTGGAGCAGCGTCACTGTTTCCTCCTGTATTATAGAAAATAAAGGAGCTGGAGCAGCGTCACTGCTTCCTACTGTATTATAGAAAATAAAGGAGCTGGAGCAGCGTCACTGCTTCCTCCTGTATTATAGAAAATACAGGAGCTGGAGCAGCGTCACTGCTTCCTCCTGGATTATAGAAAATAAAGGAGCTAGAGCAGCGTCACTGCTTCCTACTGTATTATAGAAAATAAAGGAGCTGGAGCAGCGTCACTGCTTCCTCCTGTATTATAGAAAATACAGGAGCTGGAGCAGCGTCACTGCTTCCTCCTGTATTATAGAAAATAAAGGAGCTGGAGCAGCGTCTCTGCTTCACCCTGTATTATAGAAAATAAAGGAGCTGGAGCAGCGTCACTGTTTCCTCCTGTATTATAGAAAATAAAGGAGCTGGAGCAGCGTCACTGCTTCCTACTGTATTATAGAAAATAAAGGAGCTGGAGCAGCGTCACTGCTTCCTCCTGTATTATAGAAAATACAGGAGCTGGAGCAGCGTCACTGCTTCCTCCTGTATTATAGAAAATAAAGGAGCTGGAGCAGCGTCTCTGCTTCACCCTGTATTATAGAAAATAAAGGAGCTGGAGCAGCGTCACTGCTTACTTCTGTATTATAGAAAATAAAGGAATTGGAGCAGGGTCACTGCTTCCTACTGTATTATAGAAAATAAAGGATCTGGAGCAGCGTCACTGTTTCCTTCTGTTTTATAGAAAATAAAGGAGCTGGTGCAGAGTCACTGCTTCCTCCTGAATCATAGAAAATAAAGGAGCTGGAGCAGCGTCACTGCTTCCTCCTGTATTATAGAAAATAAAGGAGCTGGAGCAGCGTCACTGCTTCCTCCTGTATTATAGAAAATACAGGAGCTGGAGCAGCGTCACTGCTTTCTCCTGAATCATAGAAAATAAAGGAGCTGGAGCAGCGTCACTGCTTCCTTCTGTATTATAGAAAATAAAGGAGCTGGAGCAGCGTCACTACCTCCCCCTTTATTATAGAAAATAAAGGAGCTGGAGCAACGTCACTGCTTCCTCCTGTATTATAGAAAATAAAGGAGCTGGGACAGCGTCACTACCTCCCCCTTTATTATAGAAAATAAAGGAGCTGGAGCAGCGTCTCTGCTTCCTTCTGTATTATAGAAAATAAAGGAGCTGGAGCAGCGTCACTACCTCCCCCTTTATTATAAAAAATAAAGGAGCTGGAGCAGCGTCTCTGCTTCCTTCTGTGTTATAGAAAATAAAGGAGCTGGAGCAGCGTCACTACCTCCCCGTTTATTATAGAAAATAAAGGAGCTGGAGCAGCGTCACTGCTTCCTCCTGTATTATAGAAAATAAAGGAGCTGGAGCAGCGTCACTGCTTCCTCCTGTATTATAGAAAATAAAGGAGCTGGTGCAGCGTCACTACTTCCTCCTGTGTTATAGAAAATAAAGGAGCTGGAGCAGAGTCACTGCTTCCTCCTGCATTATAGAAAATAAAGGAGCTGGACCAGCGTCACTGCTTCCTCCTGTATTAAAGAAAATAAAGGAGCTGGAGCAGCGTCACTGCTTTCTCCTGAATCATAGAAAATAAAGGAGCTGGAGCAGCGTCACTGCTTCCTACTGTATTATAGAAAATAAAGGAGCTGGAGCAGCGTCACTGCTATCTCCTGTATCATAGAAAATAAAGGAGCTGGAGCTGCGTCACTGCTTCCTCCTGTATCATAGAAAATAAAGGAGCTGGAGCTGCGTCACTGCTTCCTCCTGTATTATAGAAAATAAAGGAGCTGGAGCAGCGTCACTGCTTCCTCCTGTATTACAGAAAATAAACGAACGGGAGCAGCGTCACTGCTTCCTCCTTTATTATAGAAAATAAAGGAGCTGGAGCAGCGTCACTGCTTCCTCCTGTATTATAGAAAATGAAGGAGCTGGATCAGCGTCACTGCTTCCTCCTGTATTATAGAAAATAAAGGAGCTAGAGCAAAGTCACTGCTTCCTCCTGTATTATAGAAAATAAAGGAGCTGGAGCAGCGTCACTGCTTCCTTCTGTATTATAGAAAATAAAGGAGCAGGAGCAGCGTCACTGCTTCCTCCTGTATTATAGAAAATAAAGGAGCAGGAGCAGCGTCTCTGCTTCCTCCTGTATTACAGAAAATAAAGGAGCTGGAGCAGCGTCGCTGCTTCCTCCTGTATTATAGAAAATACAGGAGCTGGAGCAGCGTCTCCGCTTCCTCCTGTATTATAGAAAATAAACGAGCTGGAGTAGCGTCACTGCTTCCTCCATTATTATAGAAAATAAAGGAGCTGGAGCAGCGTCACTGCTTCCTCCTGTATTATAGAAAATAATGGAGCTGGAGCAGCGTCACTGCTTCCTCCTGTATTATAGAAAATAAAGGAGCTGGAGCAGCGTCACTGCTTCCTCCTGTATTATAGAAAATAAAGGAGCTGGAGCAGCGTCACTGCTTCCTCCTGTATTATAGATTATAAAGGAGCTGGAGCAGCGTCACTGCTTCCTCGTGTATTATAGAAAATAAAGGAGCTGGAGCAGCGTCACTGCTTCCTCCTGTATTAAAGAAAATAAAGGAGCTGGAGCAGAGTCACTGCTTCCTCCTGTATTATAGAAAATAAAGGAGGTGGAGCAGAGTCTCTGTTTCTTCCTGTATTATAGAAAATAAAGGACCTGGAGCAGCGTCACTGCTTCCTTCTGTATTATAGAAAATAAAGGAGCTGGAGCAGCGTCACTGCTTCCTCCTGTATTATAGAAAATACAGGAGCTGCAGCAGCGTCTCTGCTTCCTCATGTATTATAGAAAATAAAGGAGCTGGAGCAGCGTCTCTGCTTCGTCTTGTATTATAGAAAATAAAGGAGCTGGAGCAGCGTCTCTGCTTCCTCCTGTATTATAGAAAATACAGGAGCTGCAGCAGCGTCTCTGCTTCCTCATGTATTATAGAAAATAAAGGAGCTGGAGCAGCGTCTCTGATTCCTCCTGAATTATAGAAAATAAAGGAGCTGGAGCAGCGTCTCTGCTTCACCCTGTATTATAGAAAATAAAGGAGCTGGAGCAGCGTCACTGTTTCCTCCTGTATTATAGAAAATAAAGGAGCTGGAGCAGCGTCACTGCTTCCTACTGTATTATAGAAAATAAAGGAGCTCGAGCAGCGTCACTGCTTCCTCCTGTATTATAGAAAATAAAGGAGCTGGAGCAGCGTCACTGCTTCCTCCTGTATTATAGAAAATACAGGAGCTGGAGCAGCGTCACTGCTTCCTCCTGTATTATAGAAAATACAGGAGCTGGAGCAGCGTCACTGCTTCCTCCTGTATTATAGAAAATAAAGGAGCTGGAGCAGCGTCTCTGCTTCACCCTGTATTATAGAAAATAAAGGAGCTGGAGCAGCGTCACTGCTTACTTCTGTATTATAGAAAATAAAGGAACTGGAGCAGGGTCACTGCTTCCTTCTGTATTATAGAAAATAAAGGATCTGGAGCAGCGTCACTGGTTCCTTCTGTTTTATAGAAAATAAAGGAGCTGGAGCAGAGTCACTGCTTCCTCCCGTATTATAGAAAATAAAGGAGCTGGAGCAGCGTCACTGCTTCCTCCTGTATTATAGAAAATAAAGGAGCTGGAGCAGCGTCACTGCTTCCTACTGTATTATAGAAAATAAAGGAGCTGAAGCAGCGTCACTGCTTCCTCCTGTATTATAGAAAATACAGGAGCTGGAGCAGCGTCACTGCTTTCTCCTGAATCATAGAAAATAAAGGAGCTGGAGCAACGTCACTGCTTCCTTCTGTATTATAGAAAATAAAGGAGCTGGAGCAGCGTCACTACCTCCCCCTTTATTATAGAAAATAAAGGAGCTGGAGCAACGTCACTGCTTCCTCCTGTATTATAGAAAATAAAGGAGCTGGAGCAGCGTCACTACCTCCCCCTTTATTATAGAAAATAAAGGAGCTGGAGCAGCGTCTCTGCTTCCTTCTGTATTATAGAAAATAAAGGAGCTGGAGCAGCGTCACTACCTCCCCCTTTATTATAGAAAATAAAGGAGCTGGAGCAGCGTCTCTGCTTCCTTCTGTGTTATAGAAAATAAAGGAGCTGGAGCAGCGTCACTACCTCCCCGTTTATTATAGAAAATAAAGGAGCTGGAGCAGCGTCACTGCTTCCTCCTGTATTATAGAAAATAAAGGAGCTGGAGCAGCGTCACTGCTTCCTCCTGTATTATAGAAAATAAAGGAGCTGGAGCAGCGTCACTACTTCCTCCTGTGTTATAGAAAATAAAGGAGCTGGAGCAGAGTCACTGCTTCCTCCTGCATTATAGAAAATAAAGGAGCTGGAGCAGCGTCACTGCTTCCTCCTGTATTATAGAAAATAAAGGAGCTGGAGCAGCGTCACTGCTTTCTCCTGAATCATAAAAAATAAAGGAGCTGGAGCAGCGTCACTGCTTCCTCCTGTATCATAGAAAATAAAGGAGCTGGAGCTGCGTCACTGCTTCCTCCTGTATTATAGAAAATAAAGGAGCTGGAGCAGCGTCACTGCTTTCTCCTGAATAATAGAAAATAAAGGAGCTGGAGCAGCGTCACTGCTTCCTCCTGTATCATAGAAAATAAAGGAGCTGGAGCTGCGTCACTGCTTCCTCCTGTATTATAGAAAATAAAGGAGCTGGAGCAGCGTCACTGCTTCCTCCTGTATCATAGAAAATAAAGGAGCTGGAGCTGCGTCACTGCTTCCTCCTGTATTATAGAAAATAAAGGAGCTGGAGCAGCGTCACTGCTTCCTCCTGTATTATAGAAAATAAAGGAGCTGGAGCAGCGTCACAGCTTCCTCCTGTATTATAGAAAATAAAGGAGCTGGAGCAGCGTCACTGCTTCCTCCTGTATTATAGAAAATAAAGGAGCTGGAGCAGCGTCACTGCTTCCTCTTGTATCATAGAAAATAAAGGAGCTGGAGCAGCGTCACTGCTTCCTCCTGTATTATAGAAAATAAAGGAGCTGGAGCAGCGTCACTGCTTCCTCCTGTATCATAGAAAATAAAGGAGCTGGAGCAGCGTCACTGCTTCCTCCTGTATTACAGAAAATAAACGAACGGGAGCAGCGTCACTGCTTCCTCCTGTATTATAGAAAATAAAGGAGCTGGAGCAGCGTCACTGCTTCCTCCTGTATTATAGAAAATGAAGGAGCTGGATCAGCGTCACTGCTTCCTCCTGTATTATAGAAAATAAAGGAGCTAGAGCAAAGTCACTGCTTCCTCCTGTATCATAGAAAATAAAGGAGCTGGAGCAGCGTCACTGCTTCCTCCTGTATTATAGAAAATAAAGGAGCTGGAGCAGCGTCACTGCTTCCTCCTGTATTATAGAAAATAAAGGAGCTGGAGCAGCGTCACTGCTTCCTCCTGTATTATAGAAAATAAAGGAGCAGGAGCAGCGTCACTGCTTCCTCCTGTATTACAGAAAATAAAGGAGCTGGAGCAGCGTCGCTGCTTCCTCCAGTATTATAGAAAATAAAGGAGCTGGAGCAGCGTCACCGCTTCCTCCTGTATTATAGAAAATAAACGAGCTGGAGTAGCGTCACTGCTTCCTCCATTATTATAGAAAATAAAGGAGCTGGAGCAGCGTCACTGCTTCCTCCTCTATTATAGAAAATAAAGGAGCTGGAGCAGCGTCACTGCTTCCTCCTGTATTATAGAAAATAAAGGAGCTGGAGCAGCGTCACTGCTTCCTCCTGTATTATAGAAAATAAAGGAGCTGGAGCAGCGTCACTGCTTCCTCCTGTATTATAGAATATAAAGGAGCTGGAGCAGCGTCACTGCTTCCTCCTGTATTATAGAAAATAAAGGAGCTGGAGCAGCGTCACTGCTTCCTCCTGTATTAAAGAAAATAAAGGAGCTGGAGCAGAGTCACTGCTTCCTCCTGTATTATAGAAAATAAAGGAGGTGGAGCAGAGTCTTCTGTTTCTTCCTGTATGATAGAAAATAAAGGAGCTGGAGCAGCGTCACTGCTTCCTTCTGTATTATAGAAAATAAAGGAGCTGGAGCAGCGTCACTGCTTCCTCCTGTATTATAGAAAATAAAGGAACTGGAACAGCGTCACTGCTTCCTTCTGTATTAAAGAAAATAAAGGAGCTGGAGCAGCGTCACTGCTTCCTCCTCTATTATAGAAAATAAAGGAGCTGGAGCAGCGTCACTGCTTCCTCCTGTATTATAGAAAATAAAGGAGCTGGAGCAGCGACTCTGCTTCCTCCTGTATTATAGAAAATAAAGGAGCTGGAGCAGCGTCACTGCTTCCTCCTGTATTATAGTAAATAAAGGAGCTGGAGCAGCGTCACTGCTTCCTCCTGTATTATAGAAAATACAGGAGCTGGAGCAGCGTCACTGCTTCCTCCTGTATTATAGAAAATACAGGAGCTGGAGCAGCGTCACTGCTTCCTCCTGTATTATAGAAAATAAAGGAGCTGGAGCAGCGTCTCTGCTTCACCCTGTATTATAGAAAATAAAGGAGCTGGAGCAGCGTCACTGCTTACTTCTGTATTATAGAAAATAAAGGAACTGGAGCAGGGTCACTGCTTCCTACTGTATTATAGAAAATAAAGGATCTGGAGCAGCGTCACTGGTTCCTTCTGTTTTATAGAAAATAAAGGAGCTGGAGCAGAGTCACTGCTTCCTCCCGTATTATAGAAAATAAAGGAGCTGGAGCAGCGTCACTGCTTCCTCCTGTATTATAGAAAATAAAGGAGCTGGAGCAGCGTCACTGCTTCCTCCTGTATTATAGAAAATAAAGGAGCTGAAGCAGCGTCACTGCTTCCTCCTGTATTATAGAAAATACAGGAGCTGGAGCAGCGTCACTGCTTTCTCCTGAATCATAGAAAATAAAGGAGCTGGAGCAGCGTCACTGCTTCCTTCTGTATTATAGAAAATAAAGGAGCTGGAGCAGCGTCACTACCTCCCCCTTTATTATAGAAAATAAAGGAGCTGGAGCAACGTCACTGCTTCCTCCTGTATTATAGAAAATAAAGGAGCTGGAACAGCGTCACTACCTCCCCCTTTATTATAGAAAATAAAGGAGCTGGAGCAGCGTCTCTGCTTCCTTCTGTATTATAGAAAATAAAGGAGCTGGAGCAGCGTCACTACCTCCCCCTTTATTATAGAAAATAAAGGAGCTGGAGCAGCGTCTCTGCTTCCTTCTGTGTTATAGAAAATAAAGGAGCTGGAGCAGCGTCACTACCTCCCCGTTTATTATAGAAAATAAAGGAGCTGGAGCAGCGTCACTGCTTCCTCCTGTATTATAGAAAATAAAGGAGCTGGAGCAGCGTCACTACTTCCTCCTGTGTTATAGAAAACAAAGGAGCTGGAGCAGAGTCACTGCTTCCTCCTGCATTATAGAAAATAAAGGAGCTGGAGCAGCGTCACTGCTTCCTCCTGTATTAAAGAAAATAAAGGAGCTGGAGCAGCGTCACTGCTTTCTCCTGAATCATAAAAAATAAAGGAGCTGGAGCAGCGTCACTGCTTCCTCCTGTATCATAGAAAATAAAGGAGCTGGAGCTGCGTCACTGCTTCCTCCTGTATTATAGAAAATAAAGGAGCTGGAGCAGCGTCACTGCTTTCTCCTGAATCATAGAAAATAAAGGAGCTGGAGCAGCGTCACTGCTTCCTCCTGTATCATAGAAAATAAAGGAGCTGGAGCTGCATCACTGCTTCCTCCTGTATTATAGAAAATAAAGGAGCTGGAGCAGCGTCACTGCTTCCTCCTGTATCATAGAAAATAAAGGAGCTGGAGCTGCGTCACTGCTTCCTCCTGTATTATAGAAAATAAAGGAGCTGGAGCAGCGTCACTGCTTCCTCCTGTATCATAGAAAATAAAGGAGCTGGAGCAGCGTCACTGCTTCCTCCTGTATTATAGAAAATAAAGGAGCTGGAGCAGCGTCACTGCTTCCTCTTGTATCATAGAAAATAAAGGAGCTGGAGCAGCGTCACTGCTTCCTCCTGTATTATTGAAAATAAAGGAGCTGGAGCAGCGTCACTGCTTCCTCCTGTATTATAGAAAATAAAGGAGCTGGAGCTGCGTCACTGCTTCCTCCTGTATTATAGAAAATAAAGGAGCTGTAGCAGCGTCACTGCTTCCTCCTGTATTATAGAAAATAAAGGAGCTGGAGCAGTGTCCCTGCTTCCTCCTGTATTATAGAAAATAAACGAACGGGAGCAGCGTCACTGCTTCCTCCTGTATTATAGAAAATAAAGGAGCTGGAGCAGCGTCACTGCTTCCTCCTGTATTATAGAAAATGAAGGAGCTGGATCAGCGTCACTGCTTCCTCCTGTATTATAGAAAATAAAGGAGCTAGAGCAAAGTCACTGCTTCCTCCTGTATTATAGAAAATAAAGGAGCTGGAGCAGCGTCACTGCTTCCTCCTGTATTATAGAAAATAAAGGAGCAGGAGCAGCGTCACTGCTTCCTCCTGTATTACAGAAAATAAAGGAGCTGGAGCAGCGTCGCTGCTTCCTCCAGTATTATAGAAAATACAGGAGCTGGAGCAGCGTCACCGCTTCCTCCTGTATTATAGAAAATAAACGAGCTGGAGTAGCGTCACTGCTTCCTCCATTATTATAGAAAATAAAGGAGCTGGAGCAGCGTCACTGCTTCCTCCTGTATTATAGAAAATAAAGGAGCTGGAGCAGCGTCACTGCTTCCTCCTGTATTATAGAAAATAAAGGAGCTGGAGCAGCGTCACTGCTTCCTCCTGTATTATAGAAAATAAAGGTGCTGGAGCAGCGTCACTGCTTCCTCCTGTATTATAGAATATAAAGGAGCTGGAGCAGCGTCACTGCTTCCTCCTGTATTATAGAAAATAAAGGAGCTGGAGCAGCGTCACTGCTTCCTCCTGTATTAAAGAAAATAAAGGAGCTGGAGCAGAGTCACTGCTTCCTCCTGTATTATAGAAAATAAAGGAGGAGGAGCAGAGTCTCTGTTTCTTCCTGTATTATAGAAAATAAAGGAGCTGGAGCAGCGTCACTGCTTCCTTCTGTATTATAGAAAATAAAGGAGCTGGAACAGCGTCACTGCTTCCTCCTGTATTATAGAAAATAAAGGAACTGGAACAGCGTCACTGCTTCCTTCTGTATTATAGAAAATAAAGGAGCTGGAGCAGCGTCACTGCTTCCTCCTCTATTATAGAAAATAAAGGAGCTGGAGCAGCGTCACTGCTTCCTCCTGTATTATAGAAAATAAAGGAGCTGGAGCAGCGACTCTGCTTCCTCCTGTATTATAGAAAATAAAGGAGCTGGAGCAGCGTCACTGCTTCCTCCTGTATTATAGAAAATAAAGGAGCTGGAGCAGCGACTCTGCTTCCTCCAGTATTATAGAAAATACAGGAGCTGGAGCAGCGTCACCGCTTCCTCCTGTATTATAGAAAATAAACGAGCTGGAGTAGCGTCACTGCTTCCTCCATTATTATAGAAAATAAAGGAGCTGGAGCAGCGTCACTGCTTCCTCCTGTATTATAGAAAATAAAGGAGCTGGAGCAGCGTCACTGCTTCCTCCTGTATTATAGAAAATAAAGGAGCTGGAGCAGCGTCACTGCTTCCTCCTGTATTATAGAAAATAAAGGAGCTGGAGCAGCGTCACTGCTTCCTCCTGTATTATAGAATATAAAGGAGCTGGAGCAGCGTCACTGCTTCCTCCTGTATTATAGAAAATAAAGGAGCTGGAGCAGCGTCACTGCTTCCTCCTGTATTAAAGAAAATAAAGGAGCTGGAGCAGAGTCACTGCTTCCTCCTGTATTATAGAAAATAAAGGAGGAGGAGCAGAGTCTCTGTTTCTTCCTGTATTATAGAAAATAAAGGAGCTGGAGCAGCGTCACTGCTTCCTTCTGTATTATAGAAAATAAAGGAGCTGGAGCAGCGTCACTGCTTCCTCCTGTATTATAGAAAATAAAGGAACTGGAACAGCGTCACTGCTTCCTTCTGTATTATAGAAAATAAAGGAGCTGGAGCAGCGTCACTGCTTCCTCCTCTATTATAGAAAATAAAGGAGCTGGAGCAGCGTCACTGCTTCCTCCTGTATTATAGAAAATAAAGGAGCTGGAGCAGCGACTCTGCTTCCTCCTGTATTATAGAAAATAAAGGAGCTGGAGCAGCGTCACTGCTTCCTCCTGTATTATAGTAAATAAAGGAGCTGGAGCAGCGTCACTGCTTCCTCCTGTATTATATAAAATAAAGGAGCTGGAGCAGCGTCACTGCTTCCTCCTGTATTATAGAAAATAAAGGAGCTGGAGCAGCGTCACTGCTTCCTCCTGTATTATAGAAAATAAAGGAGCTGGAGCAGCGTCTCTGCTACCTCCTGTATTATAGAAAATAAAGGAGCTGGAGCAGCGTCACTGCTTCCTCCTGTATTATAGAAAATAAAGGAACTGGAGCAGCGTCACTGCTTCCTCCTGTATTATAGAAAATAAAGGAGCTGGAGCAGCGTCTCTGCTTCCTTCTGTATTATAGAAAATAAAGGAGCTGGAGCAGCGTCACTACCTCCCCCTTTATAATAGAAAATAAAGGAGCTGGAGCAACGTCACTGCTTCCTCCTGTATTATAGAAAATAAAGGAGCTGGAACAGCGTCACTACCTCCCCCTTTATTATAGAAAATAAAGGAGCTGGAGCAGCGTCTCTGCTTCCTTCTGTATTATAGAAAATAAAGGAGCTGGAGCAGCGTCACTACCTCCCCCTTTATTATAGAAAATAAAGGAGCTGGAGCAGCGTCTCTGCTTCCTTCTGTATTATAGAAAATAAAGGAGCTGGAGCAGCGTCACTACCTCCCCCTTTATTATAGAAAATAAAGGAGCTGGAGCAGCGTCACTGCTTCCTCCTGTATTATAGAAAATAAAGGAGCTGGAGCAGCGTCACTGCTTCCTCCTGTATTATAGAAAATAAAGGAGCTGGAGCAGCGTCACTGCTTCCTCCTGTATTATAGAAAATAAAGGAGCTGGAGCAGCGTCACTGCTTCCTCCTGTATTATAGAAAATAAAGGAGCTGGAGCAGCGTCACTGCTTCCTCCTGTATTATAGAATATAAAGGAGCTGGAGCAGCGTCACTGCTTCCTCCTGTATTATAGAAAATAAAGGAGCTGGAGCAGCGTCACTGCTTCCTCCTGTATTTAAGAAAATAAAGGAGCTGGAGCAGAGTCACTGCTTCCTCCTGTATTATAGAAAATAAAGGAGGTGGAGCAGAGTCTCTGCTTCTTCCTGTATTATAGAAAATAAAGGAGCTGGAGCAGCGTCACTGCTTCCTTCTGTATTATAGAAAATAAAGGAGCTGGAGCAGCGTCACTGCTTCCTCCTGTATTATAGAAAATAAAGGAACTGGAGCAGCGTCACTGCTTCCTTCTGTATTATAGAAAATAAAGGAGCTGGAGCAGCGTCACTGCTTCCTCCTGTATTATAGAAAATAAAGGAGCTGGAGCAGCGTCACTGCTTCCTCCTGTATTATAGAAAATAAAGGAGCTGGAGCAGCGTCTCTGCTTCCTCCTGTATTATAGAAAATAAAGGAGCATGAGCAGCGTCTCTGCTTCCTCATGTATTATAGAAAATAAAGGAGCTGGAGCAGCGTCACTGCTTCCTCCTGTATTATAGAAAATAAAGGAGGTGGAGCAGCGTCTCTGCTTCCTCATGTATTATAGAAAATAAAGGAGCTGGAGCAGCGTCACTGCTTCCTCCTGTATTATAGAATATAAAGGAGCTGGAGCAGCGTCACTGCTTCCTCCTGTATTATAGAAAATAAAGGAGCTGGAGCAGCGTCACTGCTTCCTCCTGTATTAAAGAAAATAAAGGAGCTGGAGCAGAGTCACTGCTTTCTCTTGTATTATAGAAAATAAAGGAGGTGGAGCAGAGTCTCTGCTTCTTCCTGTATTATAGAAAATAAAGGAGCTGGAGCAGCGTCACTGCTTCCTTCTGTATTATAGAAAATAAAGGAGCTGGAGCAGCGTCACTGCTTCCTCCTGTATTATAGAAAATAAAGGAACTGGAGCAGCGTCACTGCTTCCTTCTGTATTATAGAAAATAAAGGAGCTGGAGCAGCGTCACTGCTTCCTCCTCTATTATAGAAAATAAAGGAGCTGGAGCAGCGTCACTGCTTCCTCCTGTATTATAGAAAATAAAGGAGCTGGAGCAGCGTCTCTGCTTCCTCCGGTATTATAGAAAATAAAGGAGCTGGAGCAGCGTCACTGCTTCCTCCTGTATTATAGAAAATAAAGGAGCTGGAGCAGCGTCACTGCTTCCTCCTGTATTATAGAAAATAAAGGAGCTGGAGCAGCGTCACTGCTTCCTCCTGTATTATAGAAAATAAAGGAGCTGGAGCAGCGTCACTGCTTCCTCCTGTATTATAGAAAATAAAGGAGCTGGAACAGCGTCTCTGCTACCTCCTGTATTATAGAAAATAAAGGAGCTGGAGCAGCGTCACTGCTTCCTCCTGTATTATAGAAAATAAAGGAACTGGAGCAGCGTCACTGCTTCCTCCTGTATTATAGAAAATAAAGGAGCTGGAGCAGCGTCTCTGCTTCCTTCTGTATTATAGAAAATAAAGGAGCTGGCGCAGCGTCACGACCTCCCCCTTTATTATAGAAAATAAACGAGCTGGAGCAACGTCACTGCTTCCTCCTGTATTATAGAAAATAAAGGAGCTGGAACAGCGTCACTATCTCCCCCTTTATTATAGAAAATAAAGGAGCTGGAGCAGCGTCTCTGCTTCCTTCTGTATTATAGAAAATAAAGGAGCTGGAGCAGCGTCACTACCTCCCCCTTTATTATAGAAAATAAAGGATCTGGAGCAGCGTCTCTGCTTCCTTCTGTATTATAGAAAATAAAGGAGCTGGAGCAGCGTCACTACCTCCCCGTTTATTATCGAAAATAAAGGAGCTGGAGCAGCGTCACTGCTTCCTCCTGTATTATAGAAAATAAAGGAGCTGGAGCAGCGTCACTGCTTCCTCCTGCATTATAGAAAATAAAGGAGCTGGAGCAGCGTCACTACTTCCTCCTGTGTTATAGAAAATAAAGGAGCTGGAGCAGAGTCACTGCTTCCTCCTGTATTATAGAAAATAAAGGAGCTGGAGCAACGTCACTGCTTCTTCCTGTACTATAGAAAATAAAGGAGCTGGAGCAGCGTCACTGCTTCCTCCTGTATTATAGAAAATAAAGGAGCTGGAGCAGCGTCACTGCTTCCTCCTGTATTATAGAAAATAAAGGAGCTGGAGCAGCGTCACTGCTTCCTCCTGTATTATAGAAAATAAAGGAGCTGGAGCAGCGTCTCTGCTTCCTCCTGTACTATAGAAAATAAAGGAGCTGGAGCAGAGTCACTGCTTCCTCCTGTATTATAGAAAATAAAGGAGCTGGAGCAGCGTCACTGCTTCCTTCTGTATTATAGAAAATAAAGGAGCTGGAGCAGCGTCACTGCTTCCTCCTCTATTATAGAAAATAAAGGAGCTGGAGCAGCGTCACTGCTTCCTCCTGTATTATAGAAAATAAAGGAGATGGAGCAGCGTCTCTGCTTCCACCTGTATGATTGAAAATAAAGGAGCTGGAGCAGCGTCACTGCTTACTCCTCTCTTATAGAAAATAAAGGAGCTGGAGCAGCGTCTCTGCTTCCTCCTGTATTATAGAAAATAAAGGAGCTGGAGCAGCGTCACTGCTTCCTCCTGTATTATAGAAAATAAAGGAGATGGAGCAGCGTCTCTGCTTCCTCCTGTATGATTGAAAATAAAGGAGCTGGAGCAGCGTCACTGCTTCCTCCTGTATTATAGAAAATAAAGGAGCTGGAGCAGTGTCTCTGCTTCGTCTTGTATTATAGAAAATACAGGAGCTGCAGCAGCGTCTCTGCTTCCTCCTGTATTATAGAAAATAAAGGAGCTGGAGCAGCGTCTCTGCTTCCTCCTGTGTTATAGAAAATAAAGGAGCTGGAGCAGCGTCTCTGCTTCACCCTGTATTATAGAAAATAAAGGAGCTGGAGCAGCGTCACTGTTTCCTCCTGTATTATAGAAAATAAAGGAGCTAGAGCAGCGTCACTGCTTCCTCCTGTGTTAAAGAAAATAAAGGAGCTGGAGCGGCGTCACTGCTTCCTCCTGTATTATAGAAAATACAGGAGCTGGAGCAGCGTCACTGCTTCCTCCTGTATTATAGAAAATAAAGGAGCTGGAGCAGCGTCTCTGCTTCACCCGGTATTATAGAAAATAAAGGAGCTGGAGCAGCGTCACTGCTTCCTTCTGTATTATAGAAAATAAAGGAGCTGGAGCAGCGTCACGACCTCCCCCTTTATTATAGAAAATAAACGAGCTGGAGCAACGTCACTGCTTCCTCCTGTATTATAGAAAATAAAGGAGCTGGAACAGCGTCACTATCTCCCCCTTTATTATAGAAAATAAAGGAGCTGGAGCAGCGTCTCTGCTTCCTTCTGTATTATAGAAAATAAAGGAGCTGGAGCAGCGTCACTACCTCCCCCTTTATTATAGAAAATAAAGGAGCTGGAGCAGCGTCTCTGCTTCCTTCTGTTTTATAGAAAATAAAGGAGCTGGAGCAGCGTCACTACCTCCCCGTTTATTATAGAAAATAAAGGAGCTGGAGCAGCGTCACTGCTTCCTCCTGTATTATAGAAAATAAAGGAGCTGGAGCAGCGTCACTGCTTCCTCCTGTATTATAGAAAATAAAGGAGCTGGAGCAGCGTCACTACTTCCTCATGTGTTATAGAAAATAAAGGAGCTGGAGCAGAGTCACTGCTTCCTCCTGTATTATAGAAAATAAAGGAGCTGGAGCAACGTCACTGCTTCTTCCTGTACTATAGAAAATAAAGGAGCTGGAGCAGCGTCACTGCTTCCTCCTGTATTATAGAAAATAAAGGAGCTGGAGCAGCGTCACTGCTTCCTCCTGTATTATAGAAAATAAAGGAGCTGGAGCAGCGTCACTGCTTCCTCCTGTATTATAGAAAATAAAGGAGCTGGAGCAGCGTCTCTGCTTCCTCCTGTATTCTAGAAAATAAAGGAGCTGGAGCAGAGTCACTGCTTCCTCCTGTATTATAGAAAATAAAGGAGCTGGAGCAGCGTCACTGCTTCCTTCTGTATTATAGAAAATAAAGGAGCTGGAGCAGCGTCACTGCTTCCTCCTGTATTATAGAAAATAAAGGAGCTGGAGCAGCGTCACTGCTTCCTCCTGTATTATAGAAAATAAAGGAGATGGAGCAGCGTCTCTGCTTCCTCCTGTATGATTGAAAATAAAGGAGCTGGAGCAGCGTCACTGCTTACTCCTCTATTATAGAAAATAAAGGAGCTGGAGCAGTGTCTCTGCTTCGTCTTGTATTATAGAAAATAAAGGAGCTGGAGCAGCGTCTCTGCTTCCTCCTGTATTATAGAAAATAAAGGAGCTGGAGCAGCGTCACTGCTTCCTCCTGTATTATAGAAAATAAAGGAGATGGAGCAGCGTCTCTGCTTCCTCCTGTATGATTGAAAATAAAGGAGCTGGAGCAGCGTCACTGCTTACTCCTCTATTATAGAAAATAAAGGAGCTGGAGCAGTGTCTCTGCTTCGTCTTGTATTATAGAAAATAAAGGAGCTGGAGCAGCGTCTCTGCTTCCTCCTGTATTATAGAAAATACAGGAGCTGCAGCAGCGTCTCTGCTTCCTCCTGTATTATAGAAAATAAAGGAGCTGGAGCAGCGTCTCTGCTTCCTCCTGTATTATAGAAAATAAAGGAGCTGGAGCAGCGTCTCTGCTTCACCCTGTATTATAGAAAATAAAGGAGCTGGTGCAGCGTCACTGCTTCCTCCGGTATTATAGAAAATAAAGGAGCTGGAGCAGCGTCTCTGCTTCCTCCTGTATTATAGAAAATACAGGAGCTGCAGCAGCGTCTCTGCTTCCTCCTGTATTATAGAAAATAAAGGAGCTGGAGCAGCGTCTCTGCTTCCTCCTGTATTATAGAAAATAAAGGAGCTGGAGCAGCGTCTCTGCTTCACCCTGTATTATAGAAAATAAAGGAGCTAGAGCAGCGTCACTGCTTCCTCCTGTGTTAAAGAAAATAAAGGAGCTGGAGCGGCGTCACTGCTTCCTCCTGTATTATAGAAAATACAGGAGCTGGAGCAGCGTCACTGCTTCCTCCTGTATTATAGAAAATAAAGGAGCTGGAGCAGCGTCTCTGCTTCACCCTGTATTATAGAAAATAAAGGAGCTGGAGCAGCGTCACTGCTTACTTCTGTATTATAGAAAATAAAGGAACTGGAGCAGGGTCACTGCTTCCTACTGTATTATATTAAATACAGGAGCTGGAGCAGCGTCACTGGTTCCTTCTGTTTTATAGAAAATAAAGGAGCTGGAGCAGAGTCACTGCTTCCTCCCGTATTATAGAAAATAAAGGTGCTGGAGCAGCGTCACTGCTTCCTCCTGTATTATAGAAAATAAAGGAGCTGGAGCAGCGTCACTGCTTCCTCCTGTATTATAGAAAATAAAGGAGCTGGAGCAGCGTCACTGCTTCCTCCTGTATTATAGAAAATAAAGGTGCTGGAGCAGCGTCACTGCTTCCTCCTGTATTATAGAAAATACAGGAGCTGGAGCAGCGTCACTGCTTTCTCCTGAATCATAGAAAATAAAGGAGCTGGAGCAGCGTCACTGCTTCCTTCTGTATTATAGAAAATAAAGGAGCTGGAGCAGCGTCACTACCTCCCCCTTTATTATAGAAAATAAAGGAGCTGGAGCAACGTCACTGCTTCCTCCTGTATTATAGAAAATAAAGGAGCTGGAACAGCGTCACTACCTCCCCCTTTATTATAGAAAATAAAGGAGCTGGAGCAGCGTCTCTGCTTCCTTCTGTATTATAGAAAATAAAGGAGCTGGAGCAGCGTCACTACCTCCCCCTTTATTATAGAAAATAAAGGAGCTGGAGCAGCGTCTCTGCTTCCTTCTGTATTATAGAAAATAAAGGAGCTGGAGCAGCGTCACTACCTCCCCGTTTATTATAGAAAATAAAGGAGCTGGAGCAGCGTCACTGCTTCCTCCTGTATTATAGAAAATAAAGGAGCTGGAGCAGCGTCACTGCTTCCTCCTGTATTATAGAAAATAAAGGAGCTGGAGCAGCGTCACTACTTCTTCCTGTGTTATAGAAAATAAAGGAGCTGGAGCAGAGTCACTGCTTCCTCCTGCATTATAGAAAATAAAGGAGCTGGAGCAGCGTCACTGCTTCCTCCTGTATTATAGAAAATAAAGGAGCTGGAGCAGCGTCACTGCTTTCTCCTGAATCATAGAAAATAAAGGAGCTGGAGCAGCGTCACTGCTTCCTCCTGTATTATAGAAAATAAAGGAGCTGGAGCAGCGTCACTGCTTCCTCCTGTATCATAGAAAATAAAGGAGCTGGAGCTGCGTCACTGCTTCCTCCTGTATTATAGAAAATAAAGGAGCTGGAGCAGCGTCACTGCTTCCTCCTGTATTACAGAAAATAAACGAACGGGAGCAGCGTCACTGCTTCCTCCTGTATTATAGAAAATAAAGGAGCTGGAGCAGCGTCACTGCTTCCTCCTGTATTATAGAAAATGAAGGAGCTGGAGCAGCGTCACTGCTTCCTCCTGTATTATAGAAAATAAAGGAGCTAGAGCAAAGTCACTGCTTCCTCCTGTATTATAGAAAATAAAGGAGCTGGAGCAGCGTCACTGCTTCCTCCTGTATTATAGAAAATAAAGGAGCAGGAGCAGCGTCACTGCTTCCTCCTGTATTACAGAAAATAAAGGAGCTGGAGCAGCGTCACTGCTTCCTCCTGTATTATGTAAAATACAGGAGCTGGAGCAGCGTCACCGCTTCCTCCTGTATTATAGAAAATAAACGAGCTGCAGTAGCGTCTCTGATTCCTCCTGTATTATAGAAAACAAAGGAGCTTGAGCAGCGTCTCTGCTTCCTCATGTATTATAGAAAATAAAGGAACTGGAGCAGCGTCACTGCTTCCTTCTGTATTATAGAAAATAAAGGAGCTGGAGCAGCGTCACTGCTTCCTTCTGTATTATAGAAAATAAAGGATTTGGAGCAGCGTCACTGCTTCCTCCTGTATTATAGAAAATAAAGGAGCTGGAGCAGCGTCTCTGCTTCCTCCTGTATTATAGAAAATAAAGGAGCTGGAGCAGCGTCACTGCTTCCTGCTGTATTATAGAAAATAAAGGAGCTGGAGCAGCGTCACTGCTTCCTCCTGTATTATGGAAAATAAAGGAGCTGGAGCAGCGTCTCTGCTTCCTCCTGTATTATAGAAAATAAAGGAGCTGGAGCAGCGTCACTGCTTCCTCCTGTATTATAGAAAATAAAGGAGCTGGAGCAGCGTCACTGCTTCCTCCTGTATTATAGAAAATAAAGGAGCTGGAGCAGCGTCACTGCTTCCTCCTGTATTATAGAAAATAAAGGAGCTGGAGCAGCGTCACTGCTTCCTCCTGTATTATAGAAAATAAAGGAGCTGGAGCAGCGTCTCTGCTACCTCCTGTATTATAGAAAATAAAGGAGCTGGAGCAGCGTCACTGCTTCCTCCTGTATTATAGAAAATAAAGGAACTGGAGCAGCGTCACTGCTTCCTCCTGTATTATAGAAAATAAAGGTGCTGGAGCAGCGTCTCTGCTTCCTTCTGTATTATAGAAAATAAAGGAGCTGGAGCAGCGTCACTACCTCCCCCTTTATTATAGAAAATACAGGAGCTGGAGCAACGTCACTGCTTCCTCCAGTATTATAGAAAATAAAGGAGCTGGAACAGCGTCACTACCTCCCCCTTTATTATAGAAAATAAAGGAGCTGGAGCAGCGTCTCTGCTTCCTTCTGTATTATAGAAAATAAAGGAGCTGGAGCAGCGTCACTACCTCCCCCTTTATTATAGAAAATAAAGGAGCTGGAGCAGCGTCTCTGCTTCCTTCTGTATTATAGAAAATAAAGGAGCTGGAGCAGCGTCACTACCTCCCCCTTTATTATAGAAAATAAAGGAGCTGGAGCACCGTCACTGCTTCCTCCTGTATTATAGAAAATAAAGGAGCTGGAGCAGCGTCACTGCTTCCTCCTGTATTATAGAAAATAAAGGAGCTGGAGCAGCGTCACTACTTACTCCTGTTTTATAGAAAATAAAGGAGCTGGAGCAGAGTCACTGCTTCCTCCTGTATTATAGAAAATAAAGGAGCTGGAGCAGCGTCACTGCTTCCTCCTGTATTATAGAAAATAAAGGAGCTGGAGCAGCGTCACTGCTTTCTCCTGAATCAGAGAAAATAAAGGAGCTGGAGCAGCGTCACTGCTTCCTCCTGTATTATAGAAAAAAAAAGGAGCTGGAGCAGCGTCACTGCTTCCTCCGGTATTATAGAAAATGAAGGAGCTGGAGCAGCGTCACTGCTTCCTCCTGTATTATAGAAAATAAAGGAGCTGGAGCAGCGTCACTGCTTCCTCCTGTATTATAGAAAATAAAGGAGCTGGAGCAGCGTCACTGCTTCCTCCTGTATTATAGAAAATAAAGGAGCTGGAGCAGCGTCACTGCTTCCTCCTGTATTACAGAAAATAAAGGAGCTGGAGCAGCGTCACTGCTTCCTCCTGTATTATAGAAAATACAGGAGCTGGAGCAGCGTCACCGCTTCTTCCTGTATTATAGAAAATAAACGAGCTGGAGTAGCGTCTCTGATTCCTCCTGTATTATAGAAAATAAAGGAGCTTGAGCAGCGTCTCTGCTTCCTCATGTATTATAGAAAATAAAGGAGCTGGAGCAGCGTCACTGCTTCCTCCTGTATTATAGAAAATAAAGGAGCTGGAGCAGCGTCACTGCTTCCTCCTGTATTATAGAAAATAAAGGAGCTGGAACAGTGTCACAGCTTCCTCCTGTATTATAGAAAATAAAGGAGCTGGAGCAGCGTCACTGCTTCCTCCTGTATTATAGAAAATAAAGGAGCTGGAGCAGCGTCACTGCTTCCTCCTGTATTATAGAAAATAAAGGAGCTGGAGCAGCGTCACTGCTTCCTCCTGTATTATAGAAAATAAAGGAGCTGGAACAGTGTCACAGCTTCCTCCTGTATTATAGAAAAAAAAGGAGCTGGATCAGTGTCACTGCTTCCTCCTGAATCATAGAAAATAGAGGAGCTGGAGCAGCGTCTCTGCTTCATCCTGTATTATAGAAAGTAAAGGAGCTGGAGCAGGGTCACTACTTCCTCCTGTATTATGGAAAATAAAGGAGCTGGAGCAGCGTCACTGCTTCCTTCGGTATTATAGAAAATAAAGGAGCTGGAGCAGCGTCACTGCTTCCTCCTGTATTATAGAAAATAAAGGAGCTGGAGCAGCGTCACTGCTTCCTCCTGTATTATAGAAAATAAAGGAGCTGTAGCAGCGTCACTGCTTCCTCCTGTATTATAGAAAATAAAGGAGCTGTAGCAGCGTCACTTCTTCCTCCTATAAAATAGAAAATAAAGGAGCTGGAGCAGCGTCACTGCTTCCTCCTGTATTATAGAAAATAAAGGAGCTGGAGCAGCGTCACTGCTTCCTCCTGTATTATAGAAAATAAAGGAGCTGTAGCAGCGTCACTGCTTCCTCCTGTATTATAGAAAATAAAGGAGCTGCAGCAGCGTCACTTCTTCCTCCTATATTATAGAAAATAAAGGAGCTGGAGCAGCGTCGCTGCTTCCTCCTGTATTATAGAAAATAAAGGAGCTGGAGCAGCGTCGCTGCTTCCTACTGTATTATTGAAAATAAAGGAGCTGGAGCAGCGTCACTGCTTCCTTCTGTATTATAGAAAATAAAGGAGCTGGAGCAGCGTCACTGCTTCCTCCTGTATTATAGAAAATAAAGGAGCCGGAGCAGCGTCATTGCTCCCTCCTGTATTATAGAAAATAAAGAAGCTGGAGCAGCGTCGCTGCTTCCTCCTGTATTATAGAGAATAAAGGAGTTGGAGCAGCGTCGCTGCTTCCTCCCGTATTATAGAAAATAAAGGAGCTGGTGCAGCGTCTCTGCTTCCAACTGTATTATAGAAAATAAAGGAGCTGGAGCAGCGTCACTGCTTCCTCCTGTATTATAGAAAATAAAGGAGCTGGAGCAGCGTCGCTGCTTCTTCCTGTATTATAGAAAATAAAGGAGCTGGAGCAGCGTCACTGCTTCCTCCTGTATTATAGAAAATAAAGGAGCTGGAGCAGAGTCACTGCTTCCTCCTGCATTATAGAAAATAAAGGAGCTGGAGCAGCGTCACTACCTCCCCCTTTATTATAGAAAATAAAGGAGCTGGAGCAGCGTCTCTGCTTCCTTCTGTATTATAGTAAATAAAGGAGCTGGAGCAGCGTCACTACCTCCCCCTTTATTATAGAAAATAAAGGAGCTGGAGCAGCGTCACTGCTTCCTCCTGTATTATAGAAAATAAAGGAGCTGGAGCAGCGTCTCTGCTTCCTCCTGTTTTATAGAAAATAAAGGAGCTGGAGCAGCGTCACTGCTTCCTCCGGTATTATAGAAAATAAAGGAGTTGGAGCAGCGTCACTACTTCCTCCTGTTTTATAGAAAATAAAGGAGCTGGAGCAGAGTCACTGCTTCCTCCTGTATTATAGAAAATAAAGGAGCTGGAGCAGCGTCACTGCTTCCTCCTGTATTATAGAAAATAAAGGAGCTGGAGCAGCGTCACTGCTTTCTCCTGAATCAGAGAAAATAAAGGAGCTGGAGCAGCGTCACTGCTTCCTCCTGTATTATAGAAAATAAAGGAGCTGGAGCAGCGTCACTGCTTCCTCCTGTATTATAGAAAATGAAGGAGCTGGAGCAGCGTCACTGCTTCCTCCTGTATTATAGAAAATAAAGGAGCTGGAGCAGCGTCACTGCTTCCTCCTGTATTATAGAAAATAAAGGAGCTGGAGCAGCGTCACTGCTTCCTCCTGTATTATAGAAAATAAAGGAGCTGGAGGAGAGACACTGCATCCTCTTGTATTATAGAAAATAAAGGAGCTGGAGCAGCCTCACCGCTTCCTCCTTTATTATAGAAAATAAAGGAGCTGGAGCAGCGTCACTGCTTCCGCCGGTATTATAGAAAATAAAGGAGCTGGAGCAGCGTTTGCGCTTCCTCCTGATTTATAGAACATAAAGGAGCTGGAGCAGCGTCACTGCTTCCTCCTGTATTATAGAAAATAAAGGAGCTGGAACAGTGTCACTGCTTCATCCTGTATTATAGAAAAAAACGGAGCTGGATCAGTGTCACTGCTTCCTCCTGAATCATAGAAAATAGAGGAGCTGGAGCAGTGTTACTGCTTCCTCCTGAATCATAGAAAATAGAGGAGCTGGAGCAGAGTCACTGCTTCCTCCTATATTATAGAAAATAAACGAGCTGGAGCAGCGTCACTGCTTCCTCCTGTATTATAGAAAATAAAGGAGCTGGAGCAGCGTCTCTGCTTCATCCTGTATTATAGAAAGTAAAGGAGCTGGAGCAGCGTCACTACTTCCTCCTGTATTATGGAAAATAAAGGAGCTGGAGCAGCGTCACTGCTTCCTCCTGTATTATAGAAAATAAAGGAGCTGGAGCAGCGTCACTGCTTCCTCCTGTATTATAGAAAATAAAGGAGCTGGAGCAGCGTCACTGCTTCCTCCTGTATTATAGAAAATAAAGGAGCTGTAGCAGCGTCACTGCTTCCTCCTGTATTATAGAAAATAAAGGAGCTGTAGCAGCGTCACTTCTTCCTCCTATATTATAGAAAATAAAGGAGCTGGAGCAGCGTCGCTGCTTCCTCCTGTATTATAGAAAATAAAGGAGCTGGAGCAGCGTCGCTGCTTCCTACTGTATTATAGAAAATAAAGGAGCTGGAGCAGCGTCACTGCTTCCTTCTGTATTATAGAAAATAAAGGAGCTGGAGCAGCGTCACTGCTTCCTCCTGTCTTATAGAAAATAAAGGAGCTGGAGCAGCGTCGCTGCTTCCTCCTGTATTATAGAAAATAAAGGAGCCGGAGCAGCGTCACTGCTTCCTCCTGTATTATAGAAAATAAAGGAGCTGGAGCAGCGTCACTGCTTTCTCCTGAATCATAGAAAATAAAGGAGCTGGAGCAGCGTCACTGCTTCCTCCTGTATTATAGAAAATAAAGGAGCTGGAGCAGCGTCTCTGCTTCCTTCTGTATTATAGAAAATAAAGGAGCTGGAGCAGCGTCACTACCTCCCCCTTTATTATAAAAAATAAAGGAGCTGGAGCAGCGTCTCTGCTTCCTTCTGTGTTATAGAAAATAAAGGAGCTGGAGCAGCGTCACTACCTCCCCGTTTATTATAGAAAATAAAGGAGCTGGAGCAGCGTCACTGCTTCCTCCTGTATTATAGAAAATAAAGGAGCTGGAGCAGAGTCACTACTTCCTCCTGTGTTATCGAAAATAAAGGAGCTGGAGCAGCGTCACTGCTTCCTCCTGTATTATAGAAAATAAAGGAGCTGGAGCAGCGTCACTGCTTCCTCCTGTATTAAAGAAAATAAAGGAGCTGGAGCAGCGTCACTGCTTTCTCCTGAATCATAGAAAATAAAGGAGCTGGAGCAGCGTCACTGCTTCCTCCTGTATTATAGAAAATAAAGGAGCTGGAGCAGCGTCACTGCTTCCTCCTGTATCATAGAAAATAAAGGAGCTGGAGCAGCGTCACTGCTTCCTCCTGTATTATAGAAAATAAAGGAGCTGGAGCTGCGTCACTGCTTCCTCCTGTATTATAGAAAATAAAGGAGCTGGAGCAGCGTCACTGCTTCCTCCTGTATTACAGAAAATAAACGAACGGGAGCAGCGTCACTGCTTCCTCCTTTATTATAGAAAATAAAGGAGCTGGAGCAGCGTCACTGCTTCCTCCTGTATTATAGAAAATGAAGGAGCTGGATCAGCGTCACTGCTTCCTCCTGTATTATAGAAAATAAAGGAGCTAGAGCAAAGTCACTGCTTCCTCCTGTATTATAGAAAATAAAGGAGCTGGAGCAGCGTCACTGCTTCCTCCTGTATTATAGAAAATAAAGGAGCAGGAGCAGCGTCACTGCTTCCTCCTGTATTATAGAAAATAAAGGAGCAGGAGCAGCGTCTCTGCTTCCTCCTGTATTACAGAAAATAAAGGAGCTGGAGCAGCGTCGCTGCTTCCTCCTGTATTATAGAAAATACAGGAGCTGGAGCAGCGTCTCCACTTCCTCCTGTATTATAGAAAATAAACGAGCTGGAGTAGCGTCACTGCTTCCTCCATTATTATAGAAAATAAAGGAGCTGGAGCAGCGTCACTGCTTCCTCCTGTATTATAGAAAATAATGGAGCTGGAGCAGCGTCACTGCTTCCTCCTGTATTATAGAAAATAAAGGAGCTGGAGCAGCGTCACTGCTTCCTCCTGTATTATAGAAAATAAAGGAGCTGGAGCAGTGTCACTGCTTCCTCCTGTATTATAGAATATGAAGGAGCTTGAGCAGCGTCACTGCTTCCTCCTGTATTATAGAAAATAAAGGAGCTGGAGCAGCGTCACTGCTTCCTCCTGTATTAAAGAAAATAAAGGAGCTGGAGCAGAGTCACTGCTTCCTCCTGTATTATAGAAAATAAAGGAGGTGGAGCAGCGTCACTGCTTCCTCCTGTATTATAGAAAATAAAGGAGCTGGAGCAGCGTCACTGCTTCCTTCTGTATTATAGAAAATAAAGGAGCTGGAGCAGCGTCACTGCTTCCTCCTGTCTTATAGAAAATAAAGGAGCTGGAGCAGCGTCTCTGCTTCACCCTGTATTATAGAAAATAAAGGAGCTGGAGCAGCGTCACTGCTTACTTCTGTATTATAGAAAATAAAGGAACTGGAGCAGGGTCACTGCTTCCTTCTGTATTATAGAAAATAAAGGATCTGGAGCAGCGTCACTGGTTCCTTCTGTTTTATAGAAAATAAAGGAGCTGGAGCAGAGTCACTGCTTCCTCCCGTATTATAGAAAATAAAGGAGCTGGAGCAGCGTCACTGCTTCCTCCTGTATTATAGAAAATAAAGGAGCTGGAGCAGCGTCACTGCTTCCTCCTGTATTATAGAAAATAAAGGAGCTGAAGCAGCGTCACTGCTTCCTCCTGTATTATAGAAAATACAGGAGCTGGAGCAGCGTCTCTGCTTTCTTCTGTATTATAGAAAATAAAGGAGCTGGAGCAGCGTCACTACCTCCCCCTTTATTATAGAAAATAAAGGAGCTGGAGCAGCGTCTCTGCTTCCTTCTGTGTTATAGAAAATAAAGGAGCTGGAGCAGCGTCACTACCTCCCCGTTTATTATAGAAAATAAAGGAGCTGGAGCAGCGTCACTGCTTCCTCCTGTATTATAGAAAATAAAGGAGCTGGAGCAGCGTCACTGCTTCCTCCTGTATTATAGAAAATAAAGGAGCTGGAGCAGCGTCTCTGCTTCCTTCTGTATTATAGAAAATAAAGGAGCTGGAGCAGCGTCACTACCTCCCCCTTTATTATAGAAAATAAAGGAGCTGGAGCAACGTCACTGCTTCCTCCTGTATTATAGAAAATAAAGGAGCTGGAACAGCGTCACTACCTCCCCCTTTATTATAGAAAATAAAGGAGCTGGAGCAGCGTCTCTGCTTCCTTCTGTATTATAGAAAATAAAGGAGCTGGAGCAGCGTCACTACCTCCCCCTTTATTATAGAAAATAAAGGAGCTGGAGCAGCGTCTCTGCTTCCTTCTGTGTTATAGAAAATAAAGGAGCTGGAGCAGCGTCACTACCTCCCCGTTTATTATAGAAAATAAAGGAGCTGGAGCAGCGTCACTGCTTCCTCCTGTATTATAGAAAATAAAGGAGCTGGAGCAGCGTCACTGCTTCCTCCTGTATTATAGAAAATAAAGGAGCTGGAGCAGCGTCACTACTTCCTCCTGTGTTATAGAAAATAAAGGAGCTGGAGCAGAGTCACTGCTTCCTCCTGCATTATAGAAAATAAAGGAGCTGGAGCAGCGTCACTGCTTCCTCCTGTATTATAGAAAATAAAGGAGCTGGAGCAGCGTCACTGCTTTCTCCTGAATCATAAAAAATAAAGGAGCTGGAGCAGCGTCACTGCTTCCTCCTGTATCATAGAAAATAAAGGAGCTGGAGCTGCGTCACTGCTTCCTCCTGTATTATAGAAAATAAAGGAGCTGGAGCAGCGTCACTGCTTTCTCCTGAATCATAGAAAATAAAGGAGCTGGAGCAGCGTCACTGCTTCCTCCTGTATCATAGAAAATAAAGGAGCTGGAGCTGCGTCACTGCTTCCTCCTGTATTATAGAAAATAAAGGAGCTGGAGCAGCGTCACTGCTTCCTCCTGTATCATAGAAAATAAAGGAGCTGGAGCTGCGTCACTGCTTCCTCCTGTATTATAGAAAATAAAGGAGCTGGAGCAGCGTCACTGCTTCCTCCTGTATCATAGAAAATAAAGGAGCTGGAGCAGCGTCACTGCTTCCTCCTGTATTATAGAAAATAAAGGAGCAGGAGCAGCGTCACTGCTTCCTCCTGTATTACAGAAAATAAAGGAGCTGGAGCAACGTCGCTGCTTCCTCCAGTATTATAGAAAATACAGGAGCTGGAGCAGCGTCACCGCTTCCTCCTGTATTATAGAAAATAAACGAGCTGGAGTAGCGTCACTGCTTCCTCCATTATTATAGAAAATAAAGGAGCTGGAGCAGCGTCACTGCTTCCTCCTGTATTATAGAAAATAAAGGAGCTGGAGCAGCGTCACTGCTTCCTCCTGTATTATAGAAAATAACGGAGCTGGAGCAGCGTCACTGCTTCCTCCTGTATTATAGAAAATAAAGGAGCTGGAGCAGCGTCACTGCTTACTCCTGTATTATAGAATATAAAGGAGCTGGAGCAGCGTCACTGCTTCCTCCTGTATTATAGAAAATAAAGGAGCTGGAGCAGCGTCACTGCTTCCTCCTGTATTAAAGAAAATAAAGGAGCTGGAGCAGAGTCACTGCTTCCTCCTGTATTATAGAAAATAAAGGAGGTGGAGCAGAGTCTCTGTTTCTTCCTGTATTATAGAAAATAAAGGAGCTGGAGCAGCGTCACTGCTTCCTTCTGAATTATAGAAAATAAAGGAGCTGGAGCAGCGTCACTGCTTCCTCCTGTATTATAGAAAATAAAGGAACTGGAACAGCGTCACTGCTTCCTTCTGTATTAAAGAAAATAAAGGAGCTGGAGCAGCGTCACTGCTTCCTCCTCTATTATAGAAAATAAAGGAGCTGGAGCAGCGTCACTGCTTCCTCCTGTATTATAGAAAATAAAGGAGCTGGAGCAGCGACTCTGCTTCCTCCTGTATTATAGAAAATAAAGGAGCTGGAGCAGCGTCACTGCTTCCTCCTGTATTATAGTAAATAAAGGAGCTGGAGCAGCGTCACTGCTTCCTCCTGTATTATAGAAAATACAGGAGCTGGAGCAGCGTCACTGCTTCCTCCTGTATTATAGAAAATACAGGAGCTGGAGCAGCGTCACTGCTTCCTCCTGTATTATAGAAAATAAAGGAGCTGGAGCAGCGTCTCTGCTTCACCCTGTATTATAGAAAATAAAGGAGCTGGAGCAGCGTCACTGCTTACTTCTGTATTATAGAAAATAAAGGAACTGGAGCAGGGTCACTGCTTCCTACTGTATTATAGAAAATAAAGGATCTGGAGCAGCGTCACTGGTTCCTTCTGTTTTATAGAAAATAAAGGAGCTGGAGCAGAGTCACTACCTCCCCGTTTATTATAGAAAATAAAGGAGCTGGAGCAGCGTCACTGCTTCCTCCTGTATTATAGAAAATAAAGGAGCTGGAGCAGCGTCACTGCTTCCTCCTGTATTATAAGAAAATAAAGGAGCTGGAGCAGCGTCACTACTTCCTCCTGTGTTATAGAAAATAAAGGAGCTGGAGCAGAGTCACTGCTTCCTCCTGCATTATAGAAAATAAAGGAGCTGGAGCAGCGTCACTGCTTCCTCCTGTATTATAGAAAATAAAGGAGCTGGAGCAGCGTCACTGCTTTCTCCTGAATCATAAAAAATAAAGGAGCTGGAGCAGCGTCACTGCTTCCTCCTGTATCATAGAAAATAAAGGAGCTGGAGCTGCGTCACTGCTTCCTCCTGTATTATAGAAAATAAAGGAGCTGGAGCAGCGTCACTGCTTTCTCCTGAATCATAGAAAATAAAGGAGCTGGAGCAGCGTCACTGCTTCCTCCTGTATCATAGAAAATAAAGGAGCTGGAGCTGCGTCACTGCTTCCTCCTGTATTATAGAAAATAAAGGAGCTGGAGCAGCGTCACTGCTTCCTCCTGTATCATAGAAAATAAAGGAGCTGGAGCTGCGTCACTGCTTCCTCCTGTATTATAGAAAATAAAGGAGCTGGAGCAGCGTCACTGCTTCCTCCTGTATCATAGAAAATAAAGGAGCTGGAGCAGCGTCACTGCTTCCTCCTGTATTATAGAAAATAAAGGAGCAGGAGCAGCGTCACTGCTTCCTCCTGTATTACAGAAAATAAAGGAGCTGGAGCAACGTCGCTGCTTCCTCCAGTATTATAGAAAATACAGGAGCTGGAGCAGCGTCACCGCTTCCTCCTGTATTATAGAAAATAAACGAGCTGGAGTAGCGTCACTGCTTCCTCCATTATTATAGAAAATAAAGGAGCTGGAGCAGCGTCACTGCTTCCTCCTGTATTATAGAAAATAAAGGAGCTGGAGCAGCGTCACTGCTTCCTCCTGTATTATAGAAAATAAAGGAGCTGGAGCAGCGTCACTGCTTCCTCCTGTATTATAGAAAATAAAGGAGCTGGAGCAGCGTCACTGCTTACTCCTGTATTATAGAATATAAAGGAGCTGGAGCAGCGTCACTGCTTCCTCCTGTATTATAGAAAATAAAGGAGCTGGAGCAGCGTCACTGCTTCCTCCTGTATTAAAGAAAATAAAGGAGCTGGAGCAGAGTCACTGCTTCCTCCTGTATTATAGAAAATAAAGGAGGTGGAGCAGAGTCTCTGTTTCTTCCTGTATTATAGAAAATAAAGGAGCTGGAGCAGCGTCACTGCTTCCTTCTGTATTATAGAAAATAAAGGAGCTGGAGCAGCGTCACTGCTTCCTCCTGTATTATAGAAAATAAAGGAACTGGAACAGCGTCACTGCTTCCTTCTGTATTAAAGAAAATAAAGGAGCTGGAGCAGCGTCACTCCTTCCTCCTCTATTATAGAAAATAAAGGAGCTGGAGCAGCGTCACTGCTTCCTCCTGTATTATAGAAAATAAAGGAGCTGGAGCAGCGACTCTGCTTCCTCCTGTATTATAGAAAATAAAGGAGCTGGAGCAGCGTCACTGCTTCCTCCTGTATTATAGTAAATAAAGGAGCTGGAGCAGCGTCACTGCTTCCTCCTGTATTATAGAAAATACAGGAGCTGGAGCAGCGTCACTGCTTCCTCCTGTATTATAGAAAATACAGGAGCTGGAGCAGCGTCACTGCTTCCTCCTGTATTATAGAAAATAAAGGAGCTGGAGCAGCGTCTCTGCTTCACCCTGTATTATAGAAAATAAAGGAGCTGGAGCAGCGTCACTGCTTACTTCTGTATTATAGAAAATAAAGGAACTGGAGCAGGGTCACTGCTTCCTACTGTATTATAGAAAATAAAGGAGCTGGAGCAGCGTCTCTGCTTCCTTCTGTTTTATAGAAAATAAAGGAGCTGGAGCAGAGTCACTGCTTCCTCCCGTATTATAGAAAATAAAGGAGCTGGAGCAGCGTCACTGCTTCCTCCTGTATTATAGAAAATAAAGGAGCTGGAGCAGAGTCACTGCTTCCTCCTGTATTATAGAAAATAAAGGAGCTGAAGCAGCGTCACTGCTTCCTCCTGTATTATAGAAAATACAGGAGCTGGAGCAGCGTCACTGCTTTCTCCTGAATCATAGAAAATAAAGGAGCTGGAGCAGCGTCACTGCTTCCTTCTGTATTATAGAGAATAAAGGAGCTGGAGCAGCGTCACTACCTCCCCCTTTATTATAGAAAATAAAGGAGCTGGAGCAACGTCACTGCTTCCTCCTGTATTATAGAAAATAAAGGAGCTGGAACAGCGTCACTACCTCCCCCTTTATTATAGAAAATAAAGGAGCTGGAGCAGCGTCTCTGCTTCCTTCTGTATTATAGAAAATAAAGGAGCTGGAGCAGCGTCACTACCTCCCCCTTTAATATAGAAAAAAAAGGAGCTGGAGCAGCGTCTCTGCTTCCTTCTGTGTTATAGAAAATAAAGGAGCTGGAGCAGCGTCACTACCTCCCCGTTTATTATAGAAAATAAAGGAGCTGGAGCAGCGTCACTGCTTCCTCCTGTATTATAGAAAATAAAGGAGCTGGAGCAGCGTCACTGCTTCCTCCTGTATTATAGAAAATAAAGGAGCTGGAGCAGCGTCACTACTTCCTCCTGTGTTATAGAAAATAAAGGAGCTGGAGCAGAGTCACTGCTTCCTCCTGCATTATAGAAAATAAAGGAGCTGGAGCAGCGTCACTGCTTCCTCCTGTATTATAGAAAATAAAGGAGCTGGAGCAGGGTCACTGCTTTCTCCTGAATCATAAAAAATAAAGGAGCTGGAGCAGCGTCACTGCTTCCTCCTGTATTATAGAAAATAAAGGAGCTGGAGCAGCGTCACTGCTTTTTCCTGAATCATAGAAAATAAAGGAGCTGGAGCAGCGTCACTGCTTCCTCCTGTATCATAGAAAATAAAGGAGCTGGAGCTGCGTCACTGCTTCCTCCTGTATTATAGAAAATAAAGGAGCTGGAGCAGCGTCACTGCTTCCTCCTGTATCATAGAAAATAAAGGAGCTGGAGCTGCGTCACTGCTTCCTCCTGTATTATAGAAAATAAAGGAGCTGGAGCAGCGTCACTGCTTCCTCCTGTATCATAGAAAATAAAGGAGCTGGAGCAGCGTCACTGCTTCCTCCTGTATTATAGAAAATAAAGGAGCTGGAGCAGCGTCACTGCTTCCTCTTGTATCATAGAAAATAAAGGAGCTGGAGCAGCGTCACTGCTTCCTCCTGTATTATAGAAAATAAAGGAGCTGGAGCAGCGTCACTGCTTCCTCCTGTATCATAGAAAATAAAGGAGCTGGAGCTGCGTCACTGCTTCCTCCTGTATTATAGAAAATAAAGGAGCTGGAGCAGCGTCACTGCTTCCTCCTGTATTATAGAAAATAAACGAACGGGAGCAGCGTCACTGCTTCCTCCTGTATTATAGAAAATAAAGGAGCTGGAGCAGCGTCACTGCTTCCTCCTGTATTATAGAAAATGAAGGAGCTGGATCAGCGTCACTGCTTCCTCCTGTATTATAGAAAATAAAGGAGCTAGAGCAAAGTCACTGCTTCCTCCTGTATTATAGAAAATAAAGGAGCTGGAGCAGCGTCACTGCTTCCTCCTGTATTATAGAAAATAAAGGAGCTGGAGCAGCGTCACTGCTTCCTCCTGTATTATAGAAAATAAAGGAGCAGGAGCAGCGTCACTGCTTCCTCCTGTATTACAGAAAATAAAGGAGCTGGAGCAGCGTCGCTGCTTCCTCCAGTATTATAGAAAATACAGGAGCTGGAGCAGCGTCACCGCTTCCTCCTGTATTATAGAAAATAAACGAGCTGGAGTAGCGTCACTGCTTCCTCCATTATTATAGAAAATAAAGGAGCTGGACAAGCGTCACTGCTTCCTCCTGTATTATAGAAAATAAAGGAGCTGGAGCAGCGTCACTGCTTCCTCCTGTATTATAGAAAATAAAGGAGCTGGAGCAGCGTCACTGCTTCCTCCTGTATTATAGAAAATAAAGGAGCTGGAGCAGCGTCACTGCTTCCTCCTGTATTATAGAATATAAAGGAGCTGGAGCAGCGTCACTGCTTCCTCCTGTATTATAGAAAATAAAGGAGCTGGAGCAGCGTCACTGCTTCCTCCTGTATTAAAGAAAATAAAGGAGCTGGAGCAGAGTCACTGCTTCCTCCTGTATTATAGAAAATAAAGGAGGTGGAGCAGAGTCTCTGTTTCATCCTGTATTATAGAAAATAAAGGAGCTGGAGCAGCGTCACTGCTTCCTTCTGTATTATAGAAAGTAAAGGAGCTGGAGCAGCGTCACTGCTTCCTCCTGTATTATAGAAAATAAAGGAACTGGAACAGCGTCACTGCTTCCTTCTGTATTATAGAAAATAAAGGAGCTGGAGCAGCGTCACTGCTTCCTCCTCTATTATAGAAAATAAAGGAGCTGGAGCAGCGTCACTGCTTCCTCCTGTATTATAGAAAATAAAGGAGCTGGAGCAGCGACTCTGCTTCCTCCTGTATTATAGAAAATAAAGGAGCTGGAGCAGCGTCACTGCTTCCTCCTGTATTATAGAAAATAAAGGAACTGGAGCAGCGTCACTGCTTCCTCCTGTATTATATAAAATAAAGGAGCTGGAGCAGCGTCACTGCTTCCTCCTGTATTATAGAAAATAAAGGAGCTGGAGCAGCGTCACTGCTTCCTCCTGTATTATAGAAAATAAAGGAGCTGGAGCAGCGTCTCTGCTACCTCCTGTATTATAGAAAATAAAGGAGCTGGAGCAGCGTCACTGCTTCCTCCTGTATTATAGAAAATAAAGGAACTGGAGCAGCGTCACTGCTTCCTCCTGTATTATAGAAAATAAAGGAACTGGAGCAGCGTCACTGCTTCCTTCTGTATTATAGAAAATAAAGGAGCTGGAGCAGCGTCACTACCTCCCCCTTTATAATAGAAAATAAAGGAGCTGGAGCAACGTCACTGCTTCCTCCTGTATTATAGAAAATAAAGGAGCTGGAACAGCGTCACTACCTCCCCCTTTATTATAGAAAATAAAGGAGCTGGAGCAGCGTCTCTGCTTCCTTCTGTATTATAGAAAATAAAGGAGCTGGAGCAGCGTCACTACCTCCCCCTTTATTATAGAAAATAAAGGAGCTGGAGCAGCGTCTCTGCTTCCTTCTGTATTATAGAAAATAAAGGAGCTGGAGCAGCGTCACTACCTCCCCCTTTATGATAGAAAATAAAGGAGCTGGAGCAGCGTCACTGCTTCCTCCTGTATTATAGAAAATAAAGGAGCTGGAGCAGCGTCACTGCTTCCTCCTGTATTATAGAAAATAAAGGAGCTGGAGCAGCGTCACTGCTTCCTCCTGTATTATAGAAAATAAAGGAGCTGGAGCAGCGTCACTGCTTCCTCCTGTATTATAGAAAATAAAGGAGCTGGAGCAGCGTCACTGCTTACTCCTGTATTATAGAATATAAAGGAGCTGGAGCAGCGTCACTGCTTCCTCCTGTATTATAGAAAATAAAGGAGCTGGAGCAGCGTCACTGCTTCCTCCTGTATTTAAGAAAATAAAGGAGCTGGAGCAGAGTCACTGCTTCCTCCTGTATTATAGAAAATAAAGGAGGTGGAGCAGAGTCTCTGCTTCTTCCTGTATTATAGAAAATAAAGGAGCTGGAGCAGCGTCACTGCTTCCTTCTGTATTATAGAACATAAAGGAGCTGGAGCAGCGTCACTGCTTCCTCCTGTATTATAGAAAATAAAGGAACTGGAGCAGCGTCACTGCTTCCTTCTGTATTATAGAAAATAAAGGAGCTGGAGCAGCGTCACTGCTTCCTCCTGTATTATAGAAAATAAAGGAGCTGGAGCAGCGTCACTGCTTCCTCCTGTATTATAGAAAATAAAGGAGCTGGAGCAGCGTCTCTGCTTCCTCCTGTATTATAGAAAATAAAGGAGCTTGAGCAGCGTCTCTGCTTCCTCATGTATTATAGAAAATAAAGGAGCTGGAGCAGCGTCACTGCTTCCTCCTGTATTATAGAAAATAAAGGAGGTGGAGCAGCGTCTCTGCTTCCTCATGTATTATAGAAAATAAAGGAGCTGGAGCAGCGTCACTGCTTCCTCCTGTATTATAGAATATAAAGGAGCTGGAGCAGCGTCACTGCTTCCTCCTGTATTATAGAAAATAAAGGAGCTGGAGCAGCGTCACTGCTTCCTCCTGTATTAAAGAAAATAAAGCAGCTGGAGCAGAGTCACTGCTTTCTCTTGTATTATAGAAAATAAAGGAGGTGGAGCAGAGTCTCTGCTTCTTCCTGTATTATAGAAAATAAAGGAGCTGGAGCAGCGTCACTGCTTCCTTCTGTATTATAGAAAATAAAGGAGCTGGAGCAGCGTCACTGCTTCCTCCTGTATTATAGAAAATAAAGGAACTGGAGCAGCGTCACTGCTTCCTTCTGTATTATAGAAAATAAAGGAGCTGGAGCAGCGTCACTGCTTCCTCCTCTATTATAGAAAATAAAGGAGCTGGAGCAGCGTCACTGCTTCCTCCTGTATTATAGAAAATAAAGGAGCTGGAGCAGCGTCTCTGCTTCCTCCGGTATTATAGAAAATAAAGGAGCTGGAGCAGCGTCACTGCTTCCTCCTGTATTATAGAAAATAAAGGAGCTGGAGCAGCGTCACTGCTTCCTCCTGTATTATAGAAAATAAAGGAGCTGGAGCAGCGTCACTGCTTCCTCCTGTATTATAGAAAATAAAGGAGCTGGAGCAGCGTCACTGCTTCCTCCTGTATTATAGAAAATAAAGGAGCTGGAGCAGCGTCTCTGCTACCTCCTGTATTATAGAAAATAAAGGAGCTGGAGCAGCGTCACTGCTTCCTCCTGTATTATAGAAAATAAAGGAACTGGAGCAGCGTCACTGCTTCCTCCTGTATTATAGAAAATAAAGGAGCTGGAGCAGCGTCTCTGCTTCCTTCTGTATTATAGAAAATAAAGGAGCTGGAGCAGCGTCACGACCTCCCCCTTTATTATAGAAAATAAACGAGCTGGAGCAACGTCACTGCTTCCTCCTGTATTATAGAAAATAAAGGAGCTGGAACAGCGTCACTATCTCCCCCTTTATTATAGAAAATAAAGGAGCTGGAGCAGCGTCTCTGCTTCCTCCTGTTTTATAGAAAATAAAGGAGCTGGAGCAGCGTCACTACCTCCCCCTTTATTATAGAAAATAAAGGAGCTGGAGCAGCGTCTCTGCTTCCTTCTGTATTATAGAAAATAAAGGAGCTGGAGCAGCGTCACTACCTCCCCGTTTATTATAGAAAATAAAGGAGCTGGAGCAGCGTCACTGCTTCCTCCTGTATTATATAAAATAAAGGAGCTGGAGCAGCGTCACTGCTTCCTCCTGTATTATAGAAAATAAAGGAGCTGGAGCAGCGTCACTGCTTCCTCCTGTATTATAGAAAATAAAGGAGCTGGAGCAGCGTCTCTGCTACCTCCTGTATTATAGAAAATAAAGGAGCTGGAGCAGCGTCACTGCTTCCTCCTGTATTATAGAAAATAAAGGAACTGGAGCAGCGTCACTGCTTCCTCCTGTATTATAGAAAATAAAGGAACTGGAGCAGCGTCACTGCTTCCTTCTGTATTATAGAAAATAAAGGAGCTGGAGCAGCGTCACTACCTCCCCCTTTATAATAGAAAATAAAGGAGCTGGAGCAACGTCACTGCTTCCTCCTGTATTATAGAAAATAAAGGAGCTGGAACAGCGTCACTACCTCCCCCTTTATTATAGAAAATAAAGGAGCTGGAGCAGCGTCTCTGCTTCCTTCTGTATTATAGAAAATAAAGGAGCTGGAGCAGCGTCACTACCTCCCCCTTTATAATAGAAAATAAAGGAGCTGGAGCAACGTCACTGCTTCCTCCTGTATTATAGAAAATAAAGGAGCTGGAACAGCGTCACTACCTCCCCCTTTATTATAGAAAATAAAGGAGCTGGAGCAGCGTCTCTGCTTCCTTCTGTATTATAGAAAATAAAGGAGCTGGAGCAGCGTCACTGCTTCCTCCTGTATTATAGAAAAGAAAGGAGCTGGAGCAGCGTCACTGCTTCCTCCTGTATTATAGAAAATAAAGGAGCTGGAGCAGCGTCACTGCTTCCTCCTGTATTATAGAAAATAAAGGAGCTGGAGCAGCGTCTCTGCTTCCTCCTGTATTCTAGAAAATAAAGGAGCTGGAGCAGAGTCACTGCTTCCTCCTGTATTATAGAAAATAAAGGAGCTGGAGCAGCGTCACTGCTTCCTTCTGTATTATAGAAAATAAAGGAGCTGGAGCAGCGTCACTGCTTCCTCCTGTATTATAGAAAATAAAGGAGCTTTAGCAGCGTCACGGCTTCCTCCTGTATTATAGAAAAAAAAAGGAGCTGGAGCAGCGTTACCGCTTCCTCCTGTATTATAGAAAATAAAGGAGCTGGAGCAGCGTCACTGCTTCCTCCTGTATTATAGAAAATAAAGGAGATGGAGCAGCGTCTCTGCTTCCTCCTGTATGATTGAAAATAAAGGAGCTGGAGCAGCGTCACTGCTTACTCCTCTATTATAGAAAATAAAGGAGCTGGAGCAGTGTCTCTGCTTCGTCTTGTATTATAGAAAATAAAGGAGCTGGAGCAGCGTCTCTGCTTCCTCCTGTATTATAGAAAATACAGGAGCTGCAGCAGCGTCTCTGCTTCCTCCTGTATTATAGAAAATAAAGGAGCTGGAGCAGCGTCTCTGCTTCCTCCTGTATTATAGAAAATAAAGGAGCTGGAGCAGCGTCTCTGCTTCACCCTGTATTATAGAAAATAAAGGAGCTGGAGCAGCGTCACTGTTTCCTCCTGTATTATAGAAAATAAAGGAGATGGTGCAGCGTCACTGCTTCCTACTGTATTATAGAAAATAAAGGAGCTAGAGCAGCGTCACTGCTTCCTCCTGTATTAAAGAAAATAAAGGAGCTGGAGCGGCGTCACTGCTTCCTCCTGTATTATAGAAAATACAGGAGCTGGAGCAGCGTCACTGCTTCCTCCTGTATTATAGAAAATAAAGGAGCTGGAGCAGCGTCTCTGCTTCACCCTGTATTATAGAAAATAAAGGAGCTGGAGCAGCGTCACTGCTTACTTCTGTATTATAGAAAATAAAGGAACTGGAGCAGGGTCACTGCTTCCTACTGTATTTTATTAAATACAGGAGCTGGAGCAGCGTCACTGGTTCCTTCTGTTTTATAGAAAATAAAGGAGCTGGAGCAGAGTCACTGCATCCTCCCGTATTATAGAAAATAAAGGTGCTGGAGCAGCGTCACTGCTTCCTCCTGTATTATAGAAAATAAAGGAGCTGGAGCAGCGTCACTGCTTCCTCCTGTATTATAGAAAATAAAGGAGCTGAAGCAGCGTCACTGCTTCCTCCTGTATTATAGAGAATAAAGGAGCTGGAGCAGCGTCACTGCTTCCTCCTGTATTATAGAAAATAAAGGAGCTGAAGCAGCGTCACTGCTTCCTCCTGTATTATAGAAAATACAGGAGCTGGAGCAGCGTCACTGCTTTCTCCTGAATCATAGAAAATAAAGGAGCTGGAGCAGCGTCACTGCTTCCTTCTGTATTATAGAAAATAAAGGAGCTGGAGCAGCGTCACTACCTCCCCCTTTATTATAGAAAATAAAGGAGCTGGAGCAACGTCACTGCTTCCTCCTGTATTATAGAAAATAAAGGAGCTGGAACAGCGTCACTACCTCCCCCTTTATTATAGAAAATAAAGGAGCTGGAGCAGCGTCTCTGCTTCCTTCTGTATTATAGAAAATAAAGGAGCTGGAGCAGCGTCACTACCTCCCCCTTTATTATAGAAAATAAAGGAGCTGGAGCAGCGTCTCTGCTTCCTTCTGTATTATAGAAAATAAAGGAGCTGGAGCAGCGTCACTACCTCCCCGTTTATTATAGAAAATAAAGGAGCTGGAGCAGCGTCACTGCTTCCTCCTGTATTATAGAAAATAAAGGAGCTGGAGCAGCGTCACTGCTTCCTCCTGTATTATAGAAAATAAAGGAGCTGGAGCAGCGTCACTACTTCTTCCTGTGTTATAGAAAATAAAGGAGCTGGAGCAGAGTCACTGCTTCCTCCTGCATTATAGAAAATAAAGGAGCTGGAGCAGCGTCACTGCTTCCTCCTGTATTATAGAAAATAAAGGAGCTGGAGCAGCGTCACTGCTTCCTCCTGTATTATAGAAAATAAAGGAGCTGGAGCAGCGTCACTGCTTTCTCCTGAATCATAGAAAATAAAGGAGCTGGAGCAGCGTCACTGCTTCCTCCTGTATCATAGAAAATAAAGGAGCTGGAGCTGCGTCACTGCTTCCTCCTGTATTATAGAAAATAAAGGAGCTGGAGCAGCGTCACTGCTTCCTCCTGTATTACAGAAAATAAACGAACGGGAGCAGCGTCACTGCTTCCTCCTGTATTATAGAAAATAAAGGAGCTGGAGCAGCGTCACTGCTTCCTCCTGTATTATAGAAAATGAAGGAGCTGGAGCAGCGTCACTGCTTCCTCCTGTATGAAAGAAAAAAAAAGGAGCTAGAGCAAAGTCACTGCTTCCTCCTGTATTACAGAAAATAAAGGAGCTGGAGCAGCGTCACTGCTTCCTCCTGTATTATGTAAAATACAGGAGCTGGAGCAGCGTCACCGCTTCCTCCTGTATTATAGAAAATAAACGAGCTGGAGTAGCGTCTCTGATTCCTCCTGTATTATAGAAAACAAAGGAGCTTGAGCAGCGTCTCTGCTTCCTCATGTATTATAGAAAATAAAGGAACTGGAGCAGCGTCACTGCTTCCTTCTGTATTATAGAAAATAAAGGAGCTGGAGCAGCGTCACTGCTTCCTTCTGTATTATAGAAAATAAAGGAGCTGGAGCAGCGTCACTGCTTCCTCCTGTATTATAGAAAATAAAGGAGCTGGAGCAGCGTCTCTGCTTCCTCCTGTATTATAGAAAATAAAGGAGCTGGAGCAGCGTCACTGCTTCCTGCTGTATTATACAAAATAAAGGAGCTGGAGCAGCGTCACTGCTTCCTCCTGTATTATAGAAAATAAAGGAGCTGGAGCAGCGTCTCTGCTTCCTCCTGTATTATAGAAAATAAAGGAGCTGGAGCAGCGTCACTGCTTCCTCCTGTATTATAGAAAATAAAGGAGCTGGAGCAGCGTCACTGCTTCCTGCTGTATTATAGAAAATAAAGGAGCTGGAGCAGCGTCACTGCTTCCTCCTGTATTATAGAAAATAAAGGAGCTGGAGCAGCGTCTCTGCTACCTCCTGTATTATAGAAAATAAAGGAGCTGGAGCAGCGTCACTGCTTCCTCCTGTATTATAGAAAATAAAGGAACTGGAGCAGCGTCACTGCTTCCTCCTGTATTATAGAAAATAAAGGTGCTGGAGCAGCGTCTCTGCTTCCTTCTGTATTATAGAAAATAAAGGATCTGGAGCAGCGTCACTACCTCCCCCTTTATTATAGAAAATAAAGGAGCTGGAGCAACGTCACTGCTTCCTCCTGTATTATAGAAAATAAAGGAGCTGGAACAGCGTCACTACCTCCCCCTTTATTATAGAAAATAAAGGAGCTGGAGCAGCGTCTCTGCTTCCTTCTGTATTATAGAAAATAAAGGAGCTGGAGCAGCGTCACTACCTCCCCCTTTATTATAGAAAATAAAGGAGCTGGAGCAGCGTCTCTGGTTCCTTCTGTATTATAGAAAATAAAGGAGCTGGAGCAGCGTCACTACCTCCCCCTTTATTATAGAAAATAAAGGAGCTGGAGCACCGTCACTGCTTCCTCCTGTATTATAGAAAATAAAGGAGCTGGAGCAGCGTCACTGCTTCCTCCTGTATTATAGAAAATAAAGGAGCTGGAGCAGCGTCACTACTTCCTCCTGTTTTATAGAAAATAAAGGAGCTGGAGCAGAGTCACTGCTTCCTCCTGTATTATAGAAAATAAAGGAGCTGGAGCAGCGTCACTGCTTCCTCCTGTATTATAGAAAATAAAGGAGCTGGAGCAGCGTCACTGCTTTCTCCTGAATCAGAGAAAATAAAGGAGCTGGAGCAGCGTCACTGCTTCCTCCTGTATTATAGAAAATAAAGGAGCTGGAGCAGCGTCACTGCTTCCTCCGGTATTATAGAAAATGAAGGAGCTGGAGCAGCGTCACTGCTTCCTCCTGTATTATAGAAAATAAAGGAGCTGGAGCAGCGTCACTGCTTCCTCCTGTATTATAGAAAATAAAGGAGCTGGAGCAGCGTCACTGCTTCCTCCTGTATTATAGAAAATAAAGGAGCTGGAGCAGCGTCACTGCTTCCTCCTGTATTACAGAAAATAAAGGAGCTGGAGCAGCGTCACTGCTTCCTCCTGTATTATAGAAAATACAGGAGCTGGAGCAGCGTCACCGCTTCTTCCTGTATTATAGAAAATAAACGAGCTGGAGTAGCGTCTCTGATTCCTCCTGTATTATACAAAACAAAGGAGCTTGAGCAGCGTCTCTGCTTCCTCCTGTATGATAGAAAATAAAGGAGCTGGATCAGTGTCACAGCTTCCTCCTGAATCATAGAAAATAAAGGAGCTGGAGCAGCGTCACTGCTTCCTCCTGTATGATAGAAAATAAAGGAGCTGGATCAGTGTCACAGCTTCCTCCTGAATCATAGAAAATAGAGGAGCTGGAGCAGTGTCACTGCTTCCTCCTGAATCATAGAAAATAGAGGAGCTGGAGCAGCGTCTCTGCTTCATCCTGTATTATAGAAAGTAAAGGAGCTGGAGCAGCGTCACTACTTCCTCCTGTATTATGGAAAATAAAGGAGCTGGAGCAGCGTCACTGCTTCCTCCGGTATTATAGAAAATAAAGGAGCTGGAGCAGCGTCACTGCTTCCTCCTGTATTATAGAAAATAAAGGAGCTGGAGCAGCGTCACTGCTTCCTCCTGTATTATAGAAAATAAAGGAGCTGTAGCAGCGTCACTGCTTCCTCCTGTATTATAGAAAATAAAGGAGCTGTAGCAGCGTCACTTCTTCCTCCTGTATTATAGAAAATAAAGGAGCTGGAGCAGCGTCGCTGCTTCCTCCTGTATTATAGAAAATAAAGGAGCTGGAGCAGCGTCACTGCTTCCTCCTGTATTATAGAAAATAAAGGAGCTGGAGCAGCGTCGCTGCTTCCTACTGTATTATAGAAAATAAAGGAGCTGGAGCAGCGTCACTGCTTCCTTCTGTATTATAGAAAATAAAGGAGCTGGAGCAGCGTCACTGCTTCCTCCTGTATTATAGAAAATAAAGGAGCTGGAGCAGCGTCGCTGCTTCCTCCTGTATTATAGAAAATAAAGAAGCTGGAGCAGCGTCGCTGCTTCCTCCTGTATTATAGAGAATAAAGGAGCTGGAGCAGCGTCGCTGCTTCCTCCCGTATTATAGAAAATAAAGGAGCTGGAGCAGCGTCACTGCTTCCTACTGTATTATAGAAAATAAAGGAGCCGGAGCAGCGTCACTGCTCCCTCCTGTATTATAGAAAATAAAGAAGCTGGAGCAGCGTCGCTGCTTCCTCCTGTATTATAGAGAATAAAGGAGCTGGAGCAGCGTCGCTGCTTCCTCCCGTATTATAGAAAATAAAGGAGCTGGTGCAGCGTCTCTGCTTCCAACTGTATTATAGAAAATAAAGGAGCTGGAGCAGCGTCACTGCTTCCTCCTGTATTATAGAAAATGAAGGAGTTGGAGCAGCGTCGCTGCTTCTTCCTGTATTATAGAAAATAAAGGAGCTGGAGCAGCGTCACTGCTTCCTCCTGTATTATAGAAAATAAAGGAGCTGGAGCAGAGTCACTGCTTCCTCCTGTATTATAGAAAATAAAGGAGCTGGAGCAGCGTCACTACCTCCCCCTTTATTATAGAAATTAAAGGAGCTGGAGCAGCGTCTCTGCTTCCTTCTGTATTATAGTAAATAAAGGAGCTGGAGCAGCGTCACTACCTCCCCCTTTATTATAGAAAATAAAGGAGCTGGAGCAGCGTCACTGCTTCCTCCTGTATTATAGAAAATAAAGGAGCTGGAGCAGCGTCTCTGCTTCCTCCTGTTTTATAGAAAATAAAGGAGCTGGAGCAGCGTCACTGCTTCCTCTGGTATTATAGAAAATAAAGGAGCTGGAGCAGCGTCACTACTTCCTCCTGTTTTATAGAAAATAAAGGAGCTGGAGCAGAGTCACTGCTTCCTCCTGTATTATAGAAAATAAAGGAGCTGGAGCAGCGTCCATGCTTCCTCCTGTATTATAGAAAATTAAGGAGCTGGAGCAGCGTCACTGCTTTCTCCTGAATCAGAGAAAATAAAGGAGCTGGAGCAGCGTCACTGCTTCCACCTGTATTATAGAAAATAAAGGAGCTGGAGCAGCGTCACTGCTTCCTCCTGTATTATAGAAAATGAAGGAGCTGGAGCAGCGTCACTGCTTCCTCCTGTATTATAGAAAATAAAGGAGCTGGAGCAGCGTCACTGCTTCCTCCTGTATTATAGAAAATAAAGGAGCTGGAGCAGCGTCACTGCTTCCTCCTGTATTATAGAAAATAAAGGAGCTGGAGGAGAGACACTGCATCCTCTTGTATTATAGAAAATAAAGGAGCTGGAGCAGCGTCACTGCTTCCGCCGGTATTATAGAAAATAAAGGAGCTGGAGCAGCGTTAGCGCTTCCTCCTGATTTATAGAACATAAAGGAGCTGGAGCAGCGTCACTGCTTCCTCCTGTATTATAGAAAATAAAGGAGCTGGAACAGTGTCACTGCTTCCTCCTGTATTATACAAAAAAACGGAGCTGGATCAGTATCACTGCTTCCTCCTGAATCATAGAAAATAGAGGAGCTGGAGCAGTGTTACTGCTTCCTCCTGAATCATAGAAAATAGAGGAGCTGGAGCAGAGTCACTGCTTCCTCCTATATTATAGAAAATAAACGAGCTGGAGCAGCGTCACTGCTTCCTCCTGTATTATAGAAAATAAAGGAGCTGGAGCAGCGTCTCTGCTTCATCCTGTATTATAGAAAGTAAAGGAGCTGGAGCAGCGTCACTACTTCCTCGTGTATTATGGAAAATAAAGGAGCTGGAGCAGCGTCACTGCTTCCTCCTGTATTATAGAAAATAAAGGAGCTGGAGCAGCGTCACTGCTTCCTCCTGTATTATAGAAAATAAAGGAGCTGGAGCAGCGTCACTGCTTCCTCCTGTATTATAGAAAATAAAGGAGCTGTAGCAGCGTCGCTGCTTCCTCCTGTATTATAGAAAATAAAGGAGCTGTAGCAGCGTCACTTCTTCCTCCTATATTATAGAAAATAAAGGAGCTGGAGCAGCGTCGCTGCTTCCTCCTGTATTATAGAAAATAAAGGAGCTGGAGCAGCGTCGCTGCTTCCTACTGTATTATAGAAAATAAAGGAGCTGGAGCAGCGTCACTGCTTCCTTCTGTATTATAGAAAATAAAGGAGCTGGAGCAGCGTCACTGCTTCCTCCTGTCTTATAGAAAATAAAGGAGCTGGAGCAGCGTCGCTGCTTCCTCCTGTATTATAGAAAATAAAGGAGCCGGAGCAGCGTCACTGCTTCCTCCTGTATTATAGAAAATAAAGGAGCTGGAGCAGCGTCTCTGCTTCCTTCTGTATTATAGAAAATAAAGGAGCTGGAGCAGCGTCACTACCTCCCCCTTTATAATAGAAAATAAAGGAGCTGGAGCAACGTCACTGCTTCCTCCTGTATTATAGAAAATAAAGGAGCTGGAACAGCGTCACTACCTCCCCCTTTATTATAGAAAATAAAGGAGCTGGAGCAGCGTCTCTGCTTCCTTCTGTATTATAGAAAATAAAGGAGCTGGAGCAGCGTCACTACCTCCCCCTTTATTATAGAAAATAAAGGAGCTGGAGCAGCGTCTCTGCTTCCTTCTGTATTATAGAAAATAAATGAGCTGGAGCAGCGTCACTACCTCCCCCTTTATTATAGAAAATAAAGGAGCTGGAGCAGCGTCACTGCTTCCTCCTGTATTATAGAAAATAAAGGAGCTGTAGCAGCGTCACTGCTTCCTCCTGTATTATAGAAAATAAAGGAGCTGGAGCAGCGTCACTGCTTCCTCCTGTATTATAGAAAATAAAGGAGCTGGAGCAGCGTCACTGCTTCCTCCTGTATTATAGAAAATAAAGGAGCTGGAGCAGCGTCACTGCTTCCTCCTGTATTATAGAAAATAAAGGAGCTGGAGCAGCGTCACTGCTTCCTCCTGTATTATAGAAAATAAAGGAGCTGGAGCAGCGTCACTGCTTCCTCCTGTATTTAAGAAAATAAAGGAGCTGGAGCAGAGTCACTGCTTCCTCCTGTATTATAGAAAATAAAGGAGGTGGAGCAGAGTCTCTGCTTCTTCCTGTATTATAGAAAATAAAGGAGCTGGAGCAGCGTCACTGCTTCCTTCTGTATTATAGAACATAAAGGAGCTGGAGCAGCGTCACTGCTTCCTCCTGTATTATAGAAAATAAAGGAACTGGAGCAGCGTCACTGCTTCCTTCTGTATTATAGAAAATAAAGGAGCTGGAGCAGCGTCACTGCTTCCTCCTGTATTATAGAAAATAAAGGAGCTGGAGCAGCGTCACTGCTTCCTCCTGTATTATAGAAAATAAAGGAGCTGGAGCAGCGTCTCTGCTTCCTCCTGTATTATAGAAAATAAAGGAGCTTGAGCAGCGTCTCTGCTTCCTCATGTATTATAGAAAATAAAGGAGCTGGAGCAGCGTCACTGCTTCCTCCTGTATTATAGAAAATAAAGGAGGTGGAGCAGCGTCTCTGCTTCCTCATGTATTATAGAAAATAAAGGAGCTGGAGCAGCGTCACTGCTTCCTCCTGTATTATAGAATATAAAGGAGCTGGAGCAGCGTCACTGCTTCCTCCTGTATTATAGAAAATAAAGGAGCTGGAGCAGCGTCACTGCTTCCTCCTGTATTAAAGAAAATAAAGGAGCTGGAGCAGAGTCACTGCTTTCTCTTGTATTATAGAAAATAAAGGAGGTGGAGCAGAGTCTCTGCTTCTTCCTGTATTATAGAAAATAAAGGAGCTGGAGCAGCGTCACTGCTTCCTTCTGTATTATAGAAAATAAAGGAGCTGGAGCAGCGTCTCTGCTTCCTCCGGTATTATAGAAAATAAAGGAGCTGGAGCAGCGTCACTGCTTCCTCCTGTATTATAGAAAATAAAGGAGCTGGAGCAGCGTCACTGCTTCCTCCTGTATTATAGAAAATAAAGGAGCTGGAGCAGCGTCACTGCTTCCTCCTGTATTATAGAAAATAAAGGAGCTGGAGCAGCGTCACTGCTTCCTCCTGTATTATAGAAAATAAAGGAGCTGGAGCAGCGTCTCTGCTACCTCCTGTATTATAGAAAATAAAGGAGCTGGAGCAGCGTCACTGCTTCCTCCTGTATTATAGAAAATAAAGGAACTGGAGCAGCGTCACTGCTTCCTCCTGTATTATAGAAAATAAAGGAGCTGGAGCAGCGTCTCTGCTTCCTTCTGTATTATAGAAAATAAAGGAGCTGGAGCAGCGTCACGACCTCCCCCTTTATTATAGAAAATAAACGAGCTGGAGCAACGTCACTGCTTCCTCCTGTATTATAGAAAATAAAGGAGCTGGAACAGCGTCACTATCTCCCCCTTTATTATAGAAAATAAAGGAGCTGGAGCAGCGTCTCTGCTTCCTTCTGTATTATAGAAAATAAAGGAGCTGGAGCAGCGTCACTACCTCCCCCTTTATTATAGAAAATAAAGGAGCTGGAGCAGCGTCTCTGCTTCCTTCTGTATTATAGAAAATAAAGGAGCTGGAGCAGCGTCACTACCTCCCCGTTTATTATAGAAAATAAAGGAGCTGGAGCAGCGTCACTGCTTCCTCCTGTATTATAGAAAATAAAGGAGCTGGAGCAGCGTCACTGCTTCCTCCTGTATTATAGAAAATAAAGGAGCTGGAGCAGCGTCACTACTTCCTCCTGTGTTATAGAAAATAAAGGAGCTGGAGCAGAGTCACTGCTTCCTCCTGTATTATAGAAAATAAAGGAGCTGGAGCAACGTCACTGCTTCTTCCTGTACTATAGAAAATAAAGGAGCTGGAGCAGCGTCACTGCTTCCTCCTGTATTATAGAAAATAAAGGAGCTGGAGCAGCGTCACTGCTTCCTCCTGTATTATAGAAAATAAAGGAGCTGGAGCAGCGTCACTGCTTCCTCCTGTATTATAGAAAATAAAGGAGCTGGAGCAGCGTCTCTGCTTCCTCCTGTATTCTAGAAAATAAAGGAGCTGGAGCAGAGTCACTGCTTCCTCCTGTATTATAGAAAATAAAGGAGCTGGAGCAGCGTCACTGCTTCCTTCTGTATTATAGAAAATAAAGGAGCTGGAGCAGCGTCACTGCTTCCTCCTGTATTATAGAAAATAAAGGAGCTTTAGCAGCGTCACGGCTTCCTCCTGTATTATAGAAAAAAAAAGGAGCTGGAGCAGCGTTACCGCTTCCTCCTGTATTATAGAAAATAAAGGAGCTGGAGCAGCGTCACTGCTTCCTCCTGTATTATAGAAAATAAAGGAGATGGAGCAGCGTCTCTGCTTCCTCCTGTATGATTGAAAATAAAGGAGCTGGAGCAGCGTCACTGCTTACTCCTCTATTATAGAAAATAAAGGAGCTGGAGCAGTGTCTCTGCTTCGTCTTGTATTATAGAAAATAAAGGAGCTGGAGCAGCGTCTCTGCTTCCTCCTGTATTATAGAAAATACAGGAGCTGCAGCAGCGTCTCTGCTTCCTCCTGTATTATAGAAAATAAAGGAGCTGGAGCAGCGTCTCTGCTTCCTCCTGTATTATAGAAAATAAAGGAGCTGGAGCAGCGTCTCTGCTTCACCCTGTATTATAGAAAATAAAGGAGCTGGAGCAGCGTCACTGTTTCCTCCTGTATTATAGAAAATAAAGGAGATGGTGCAGCGTCACTGCTTCCTACTGTATTATAGAAAATAAAGGAGCTAGAGCAGCGTCACTGCTTCCTCCTGTATTAAAGAAAATAAAGGAGCTGGAGCGGCGTCACTGCTTCCTCCTGTATTATAGAAAATACAGGAGCTGGAGCAGCGTCACTGCTTCCTCCTGTATTATAGAAAATAAAGGAGCTGGAGCAGCGTCTCTGCTTCACCCTGTATTATAGAAAATAAAGGAGCTGGAGCAGCGTCACTGCTTACTTCTGTATTATAGAAAATAAAGGAACTGGAGCAGGGTCACTGCTTCCTACTGTATTTTATTAAATACAGGAGCTGGAGCAGCGTCACTGGTTCCTTCTGTTTTATAGAAAATAAAGGAGCTGGAGCAGAGTCACTGCATCCTCCCGTATTATTGAAAATAAAGGTGCTGGAGCAGAGTCACTGCTTCCTCCTGTATTATAGAAAATAAAGGAGCTGGAGCAGCGTCACTGCTTCCTCCTGTATTATAGAAAATAAAGGAGCTGAAGCAGCGTCACTGCTTCCTCCTGTATTATAGAAAATAAAGGAGCTGAAGCAGCGTCACTGCTTCCTCCTGTATTATAGAAAATACAGGAGCTGGAGCAGCGTCACTGCTTTCTCCTGAATCATAGAAAATAAAGGAGCTGGAGCAGCGTCACTGCTTCCTTCTGTATTATAGAAAATAAAGGAGCTGGAGCAGCGTCACTACCTCCCCCTTTATTATAGAAAATAAAGGAGCTGGAGCAACGTCACTGCTTCCTCCTGTATTATAGAAAATAAAGGAGCTGGAACAGCGTCACTACCTCCCCCTTTATTATAGAAAATAAAGGAGCTGGAGCAGCGTCTCTGCTTCCTTCTGTATTATAGAAAATAAAGGAGCTGGTGCAGCGTCACTACCTCCCCCTTTATTATAGAAAATAAAGGAGCTGGAGCAGCGTCTCTGCTTCCTTCTGTATTATAGAAAATAAAGGAGCTGGAGCAGCGTCACTACCTCCCCGTTTATTATAGAAAATAAAGGAGCTGGAGAAGCGTCACTGCTTCCTCCTGTATTATAGAAAATAAAGGAGCTGGAGCAGCGTCACTGCTTCCTCCTGTATTATAGAAAATAAAGGAGCTGGAGCAGCGTCACTACTTCTTCCTGTGTTATAGAAAATAAAGGAGCTGGAGCAGAGTCACTGCTTCCTCCTGCATTATAGAAAATAAAGGAGCTGGAGCAGCGTCACTGCTTCCTCCTGTATTATAGAAAATAAAGGAGCTGGAGCAGCGTCACTGCTTTCTCCTGAATCATAGAAAATAAAGGAGCTGGAGCAGCGTCACTGCTTCCTCCTGTATTATAGAAAATAAAGGAGCTGGAGCAGCGTCACTGCTTCCTCCTGTATCATAGAAAATAAAGGAGCTGGAGCTGCGTCACTGCTTCCTCCTGTATTATAGAAAATAAAGGAGCTGGAGCAGCGTCACTGCTTCCTCCTGTATTACAGAAAATAAACGAACGGGAGCAGCGTCACTGCTTCCTCCTGTATTATAGAAAATAAAGGAGCTGGAGCAGCGTCACTGCTTCCTCCTGTATTATAGAAAATGAAGGAGCTGGAGCAGCGTCACTGCTTCCTCCTGTATTATAGAAAATAAAGGAGCTAGAGCAAAGTCACTGCTTCCTCCTGTATTATAGAAAATAGAGGAGCTGGAGCAGCGTCACTGCTTCCTCCTGTATTATAGAAAATAAAGGAGCAGGAGCAGCGTCACTGCTTCCTCCTGTATTACAGAAAATAAAGGAGCTGGAGCAGCGTCACTGCTTCCTCCTGTATTATGTAAAACACAGGAGCTGGAGCAGCGTCACCGCTTCCTCCTGTATTATAGAAAATAAACGAGCTGGAGTAGCGTCTCTGATTCCTCCTGTATTATAGAAAACAAAGGAGCTTGAGCAGCGTCTCTGCTTCCTCATGTATTATAGAAAATAAAGGAACTGGAGCAGCGTCACTGCTTCCTTCTGTATTATAGAAAATAAAGGAGCTGGAGCAGCGTCACTGCTTCCTTCTGTATTATAGAAAATAAAGGAGCTGGAGCAGCGTCACTGCTTCCTCCTGTATTATAGAAAATAAAGGAGCTGGAGCAGCGTCTCTGCTTCCTCCTGTATTATAGAAAATAAAGGAGCTGGAGCAGCGTCACTGCTTCCTGCTGTATTATACAAAATAAAGGAGCTGGAGCAGCGTCACTGCTTCCTCCTGTATTATAGAAAATAAAGGAGCTGGAGCAGCGTCTCTGCTTCCTCCTGTATTATAGAAAATAAAGGAGCTGGAGCAGCGTCACTGCTTCCTCCTGTATTATAGAAAATAAAGGAGCTGGAGCAGCGTCACTGCTTCCTCCTGTATTATAGAAAATAAAGGAGCTGGAGCAGCGTCACTGCTTCCTCCTGTATTATAGAAAATAAAGGAGCTGGAGCAGCGTCTCTGCTACCTCCTGTATTATAGAAAATAAAGGAGCTGGAGCAGCGTCACTGCTTCCTCCTGTATTATAGAAAATAAAGGAACTGGAGCAGCGTCACTGCTTCCTCCTGTATTATAGAAAATAAAGGTGCTGGAGCAGCGTCTCTGCTTCCTTCTGTATTATAGAAAATAAAGGATCTGGAGCAGCGTCACTACCTCCCCCTTTATTATAGAAAATAAAGGAGCTGGAGCAACGTCACTGCTTCCTCCTGTATTATAGAAAATAAAGGAGCTGGAACAGCGTCACTACCTCCCCCTTTATTATAGAAAATAAAGGAGCTGGAGCAGCGTCTCTGCTTCCTTCTGTATTATAGAAAATAAAGGAGCTGGAGCAGCGTCACTACCTCCCCCTTTATTATAGAAAATAAAGGAGCTGGAGCAGCGTCTCTGCTTCCTTCTGTATTATAGAAAATAAAGGAGCTGGAGCAGCGTCACTACCTCCCCCTTTATTATAGAAAATAAAGGAGCTGGAGCACCGTCACTGCTTCCTCCTGTATTATAGAAAATAAAGGAGCTGGAGCAGCGTCACTGCTTCCTCCTGTATTATAGAAAATAAAGGAGCTGGAGCAGCGTCACTACTTCCTCCTGTTTTATAGAAAATAAAGGAGCTGGAGCAGAGTCACTGCTTCCTCCTGTATTATAGAAAATAAAGGAGCTGGAGCAGCGTCACTGCTTCCTCCTGTATTATAGAAAATAAAGGAGCTGGAGCAGCGTCACTGCTTTCTCCTGAATCAGAGAAAATAAAGGAGCTGGAGCAGCGTCACTGCTTCCTCCTGTATTATAGAAAATAAAGGAGCTGGAGCAGCGTCACTGCTTCCTCCTGTATTATAGAAAATGAAGGAGCTGGAGCAGCGTCACTGCTTCCTCCTGTATTATAGAAAATAAAGGAGCTGGAGCAGCGTCACTGCTTCCTCCTGTATTATAGAAAATAAAGGAGCTGGAGCAGCGTCACTGCTTCCTCCTGTATTATAGAAAATAAAGGAGCTGGAGCAGCGTCACTGCTTCCTCCTGTATTACAGAAAATAAAGGAGCTGGAGCAGCGTCACTGCTTCCTCCTGTATTATAGAAAATACAGGAGCTGGAGCAGCGTCACCGCTTCTTCCTGTATTATAGAAAATAAACGAGCTGGAGTAGCGTCTCTGATTCCTCCTGTATTATAGAAAATAAAGGAGCTGGAGCAGCGTCACTGCTTCCTCCTGTATTATAGAAAATAAAGGAGCTTGAGCAGCGTCTCTGCTTCCTCATGTATTATAGAAAATAAAGGAGCTGGAGCAGCGTCACTGCTTCCTCCTGTATTATAGAAAATAAAGGAGCTGGAGCAGCGTCACTGCTTCCTCCTGTATTATAGAAAATAAAGGAGCTGGAACAGTGTCACAGCTTCCTCCTGAATCATAGAAAATAAAGGAGCTGGAGCAGCGTCACTGCTTCCTCCGGTATTATAGAAAATAAAGGAGCTGGAGCAGCGTCACTGCTTCCTCCTGTATTATAGAAAATAAAGGAGCTGGAGCAGCGTCACTGCTTCCTCCTGTATTATAGAAAATAAAGGAGCTGGAGCAGCGTCACTACTTCCTCCTGTATTATAGAAAATAAAGGAGCTGTAGCAGCGTCACTGCTTCCTCCTGTATTATAGAAAATAAAGGAGCTGTAGCAGCGTCACTTCTTCCTCCTATATTATAGAAAATAAAGGAGCTGGAGCAGCGTCGCTGCTTCCTCCTGTATTATAGAAAATAAAGGAGCTGGAGCAGCGTCGCTGCTTCCTACTGTATTATAGAAAATAAAGGAGCTGGAGCAGCGTCACTGCTTCCTTCTGTATTATAGAAAATAAAGGAGCTGGAGCAGCGTCACTGCTTCCTCCTGTATTATAGAAAATAAAGGAGCTGGAGCAGCGTCGCTGCTTCCTCCTGTATTATAGAAAATAAAGGAGCCGGAGCAGCGTCACTGCTCCCTCCTGTATTATAGAAAATAAAGAAGCTGGAGCAGCGTCGCTGCTTCCTCCTGTATTATAGAGAATAAAGGAGCTGGAGCAGCGTCGCTGCTTCCTCCCGTATTATAGAAAATAAAGGAGCTGGTGCAGCGTCTCTGCTTCCAACTGTATTATAGAAAATAAAGGAGCTGGAGCAGCGTCACTGCTTCCTCCTGTATTATAGAAAATGAAGGAGTTGGAGCAGCGTCGCTGCTTCTTCCTGTATTATAGAAAATAAAGGAGCTGGAGCAGCGTCACTGCTTCCTCCTGTATTATAGAAAATAAAGGAGCTGGAGCAGAGTCACTGCTTCCTCCTGTATTATAGAAAATAAAGGAGCTGGAGCAGCGTCACTACCTCCCCCTTTATTATAGAAATTAAAGGAGCTGGAGCAGCGTCTCTGCTTCCTTCTGTATTATAGTAAATAAAGGACCTGGAGCAGCGTCACTACCTCCCCCTTTATTATAGAAAATAAAGGAGCTGGAGCAGCGTCACTGCTTCCTCCTGTATTATAGAAAATAAAGGAGCTGGAGCAGCGTCTCTGCTTCCTCCTGTTTTATAGAAAATAAAGGAGCTGGAGCAGCGTCACTGCTTCCTCCGGTATTATAGAAAATAAAGGAGCTGGAGCAGCGTCACTACTTCCTCCTGTTTTATAGAAAATAAAGGAGCTGGAGCAGAGTCACTGCTTCCTCCTGTATTATAGAAAATAAAGGAGCTGGAGCAGCGTCACTGCTTCCTCCTGTATTATAGAAAATAAAGGAGCTGGAGCAGCGTCACTGCTTTCTCCTGAATCAGAGAAAATAAAGGAGCTGGAGCAGCGTCACTGCTTCCTCCTGTATTATAGAAAATAAAGGAGCTGGAGCAGCGTCACTGCTTCCTCCTGTATTATAGAAAATGAAGGAGCTGGAGCAGCGTCACTGCTTCCTCCTGTATTATAGAAAATAAAGGAGCTGGAGCAGCGTCACTGCTTCCTCCTGTATTATAGAAAATAAAGGAGCTGGAGCAGCGTCACTGCTTCCTCCTGTATTATAGAAAATAAAGGAGCTGGAGGAGAGACACTGCATCCTCTTGTATTATAGAAAATAAAGGAGCTGGAGCAGCGTCACTGCTTCCGCCGGTATTATAGAAAATAAAGGAGCTGGAGCAGCGTTAGCGCTTCCTCCTGATTTATAGAACATAAAGGAGCTGGAGCAGCGTCACTGCTTCCTCCTGTATTATAGAAAATAAAGGAGCTGGAACAGTGTCACTGCTTCCTCCTGTATTATAGAAAAAAACGGAGCTGGATCAGTGTCACTGCTTCCTCCTGAATCATAGAAAATAGAGGAGCTGGAGCAGTGTTACTGCTTCCTCATGAATCATAGAAAATAGAGGAGCTGGAGCAGAGTCACTGCTTCCTCCTATATTATAGAAAATAAACGAGCTGGAGCAGCGTCACTGCTTCCTCCTGTATTATAGAAAATAAAGGAGCTGGAGCAGCGTCTCTGCTTCATCCTGTATTATAGAAAGTAAAGGAGCTGGAGCAGCGTCACTACTTCCTCCTGTATTATGGAAAATAAAGGAGCTGGAGCAGCGTCACTGCTTCCTCCTGTATTATAGAAAATAAAGGAGCTGGAGCAGCGTCACTGCTTCCTCCTGTATTATAGAAAATAAAGGAGCTGGAGCAGCGTCACTGCTTCCTCCTGTATTATAGAAAATAAAGGAGCTGTAGCAGCGTCGCTGCTTCCTCCTGTATTATAGAAAATAAAGGAGCTGTAGCAGCGTCACTTCTTCCTCCTATATTATAGAAAATAAAGGAGCTGGAGCAGCGTCGCTGCTTCCTCCTGTATTATAGAAAATAAAGGAGCTGGAGCAGCGTCGCTGCTTCCTACTGTATTATAGAAAATAAAGGAGCTGGAGCAGCGTCACTGCTTCCTTCTGTATTATAGAAAATAAAGGAGCTGGAGCAGCGTCACTGCTTCCTCCTGTCTTATAGAAAATAAAGGAGCTGGAGCAGCGTCGCTGCTTCCTCCTGTATTATAGAAAATAAAGGAGCCGGAGCAGCGTCACTGCTTCCTCCTGTATTATAGAAAATAAAGGAGCTGGAGCAGCGTCGCTGCTTCCTCCTGTATTATAGAGAATAAAGGAGCTGGAGCAGCGTCTCTGCTTCCTCCTGTATTATAGAAAATAAAGGAGCTGGAGCAGCGTCACTGCTTCCTCCTGTCTTATAGAAAATAAAGGAGCTGGAGCAGCGTCGCTGCTTCCTCCTGTATTATAGAAAATAAAGGAGCCGGAGCAGCGTCACTGCTTCCTCCTGTATTATAGAAAATAAAGGAGCTGGTGCAGCGTCTCTGCTTCCTACTGTATTATAGAAAATAAAGGAGCTGGAGCAGCGTCACTGCTTCCTCCTGTATTATAGAAAATAAAGGAGCTGGAGCAGCGTCGCCGCTTCTTCCTGTATTATAGAAAATAAAGGAGCTGGAGCAGCGTCACTGCTTCCTCCTGTATTATAGAAAATAAAGGAGCTGGAGCAGAGTCACTGCTTCCTCCTGTATTATAGAAAATAACGGAGCTGGAGCAGCGTCACCGCTTCCTCCTGTATTATAGAAAATAAAGGAGCTGGAGCAGCGTCACTGCTTCCTCCTGTATTATAGAAAATAAAGGAGCTGGAGCAGCGTTACTGCTTCCTCCTGTAATATAGAAAATAAAGGAGCTGGAGCAGCGTCACCGCTTCCTCCTGTATTATAGAAAATAAAGGAGCTGGAGCAGCGTCACTTCTTCCTCCGGTATTATAGAAAATAAAGGAGCTGGAGCAGCGTCACCGCTTCCTCCTGTATTATAGAAAATAAAGGAGCTGGAGCAGTGTCACTGCTTCCTCCTGTATTATAGAAAATAAAGGAACTGGAGCAGCGTCACTGCTTCCTCCTGTATTATAGAAAATAAAGGTGCTGGAGCAGCGTCACTGCTTCCTCCTGTATTATAGAAAATAACGGAGCTGGAGCAGCGTCACCTCTTCCTCCTGTATTATAGAAAATAAAGGAGCTGGAGCAGCGTCACCGCTTCCTCCTGTATTATAGAAAATAAAGGAGCTGGAGCAGCGTCACTTCTTCCTCCTGTATTATAGAAAATAAAGGAGCTGGAGCAGCGTCACTGCTTCCTCCTGTATTATAGAAAATAATGGAGCTGGAGCAGCTTCACTTCTTCCTCCTGTATTATAGAAAATAAAGGAGCTGGAGCAGCGTCACTGCTTCCTCCTGTATTATAGAAAATAAAGGAGCTGGAGCAGAGTCTCTGCTTCTTCCTGTATTATAGAAAATAAAGGAGCTGGAGCAGCGTCACTGCTTCCTCCTGTTTTATAGAAAATAAAGGAGCTGGAGCAGCGTCACTGCTTCCTCCTGGATTATAGAAAATAAAGGAGCTGGAGCAGAGTCACTCCCACCAATTTTCCGATGTCACAGCGCTCTGCACTGAATCTCCCATTTATTGTTTCCACCAAATCTCTCATTTACACATATCCCTGTCCTAATTCTCCCATTTCCTGTTGCCATACACCCATTCCCTAATTTAGCTCCACTGTGCACCAGGTCTTCCATTCAGTATTTCCCTGCAACAATTCTCCCATTTCTTAGTCTGCTCCCAGAATTCTCAAATCTTGCAATCCCCGCATCAAATCTCCAAATTACTGATCCTAGACATATCTTCCCTTTTGTGGTGAACTGCACCAACTCCCTCATTCCGTGGTACACTGTATTGAATCTGGACCACTAATCCTTTGTAACATTTGTCCTATTTACTGATTCACTGCCCGTGTTCTCCCATTTGCTCCAATTCTCGAAGTTATCAGCACCCTGCACCAGGTCTCTCATTTACTGATACCCCACCCCAATTCTCCAATTCAGTGTTGCTGAGCACCATTTCCCCCAATTACTGATGTCCTGAACAAGTTCTCCACTCAGTGTTGCCTTACACCAATCCTCATACTGACTGATGTCTTCGAAGAATTTAGGGGTGCGCTACTCTAAATCTCCCAAGAGGTAATGCCCTGCTCCAATTCTCCCATTAAGGGCAACGCAGCATAACTCACCCAATTAGTGCTGAACTGCACTAATTCACCCATTATCTGATGGTCTGTTGCAAATTCTCACATTTCGATAAGCTCTTTCCCAACTTTTCCATTTAGTAGTTTCTTGCAATGATTCTCCAATTTAGTGAAGAGCTGCCAGGAAATCTTAAATTTAAGCATGGACAGGTTGGATTGAAGGTTCTGTTTCCGTGCTGTACATCTCTCAGTCTGTAATTAGTGCTCCGCTTCCCTGCCCCAATTCTCCCATTTCCCAATCCTGCACTAATTCGGGAATTTCACCAACTCACCCAATGAGGTTATCCTGCCCCAATCCTCCCACTTAGAATTGCATGAATTCTCCAATTATTGTTGCCCTGCATCAATTCCTTCCATTTAATTGTTCCCTAAAATACATCTTCCACGTACGGGTGCCCTGCTGATTTTTTTTTCATTTAGTGATGCACTGAACTGAATCTCCAATTTACCAATGCTTGCAACATTTCTTTTTATTGAATACCTGCCCCCTATTCCCCAATTTAGACATGCTCTACTCCAATTTTCCAATATATTGGCACTCCCACCAATTTTCTAATGTAACTGCACTGTGCAATAGATCTCCAAATTATTGTTTCCCACGAAATCTCCCATTTACTCATATCCCTGTACTAATCCTTCCATTTACTGGTGCCTGAGCCCGATTCTACCATTTAAGGGTGCGCTACTCTAATTCTCCCATTTACTGTTGCCATGCACCAATTCTCGAATTGAGCTCCACTGTGCACCAGGTCTCTCATTTACTGATGTCCCGCATCAATTCTCCAATTCTTTGTTGCCTCGTACCATTTCCGTGGTTCTGTTCGCCGAGCTGGGAATTTGTGTTGCAGACGTTCCGTCCCCTGTCTCGGTGAGATCCTCAGTGTTTGGGAGCCTCCTGTGAAGCGCTTCTGTGATCTTTCCTTCCGCATTTATAGTGGTTTGAATCTGCCGCGTCCGTTGTCAATTCCAGCTGTCCGTTGCAGTGGCCGGTATATTGGGTCCAGGTCGATGTGTTTATTGATTGAATCTGTGGATGAGTGCCATGCCTCTAGGAATTCCCTGGCTGTTCTCTGTTTGGCTTGTCCTATAATAGTAGTGTTGTCCCAGTCGAATTCATGTTGCTTGTCATCTGTGTGCGTGGCTACTAAGGATAGCTGGTCGTGTCGTTTCGTGGCTAGTTGGTGTTCATGGATACGGATCGTTAGCTGTCTTCCTGTTTGTCCTATGTAGTGTTTTGTGCAGTCCTTGCATGGGATTATGTACACTACGTTGGTTTTGCTCATGTTGGGTATCGGGTCCTTTGTTCCAGTGAGTTTTTGTCTGAGAGTGGTTGTTGGTTTGTGTGCTGTTATGAGTCCTAGTGGCCTCAGTAGTCTGGCTGTCAGTTTGGAAATGCTCCTGATGTATGGGAACATGGCTAGTCCTTTGGGTTGTGGTTCGCTGTCTTTCCCTTAGGCATCTGTTGATGAAATTGCGCGGGTATCCGTTTTTGTCGAATACATTGTATAGGTGTCCTTCTTCCTCTTTTTGCTGTTCTGGTGTGCTGCAGTGTGTTGTGGCTCTTTTGCACAGTATCTTGATGCAACTTCTTTTGTGTGTGTTGGGCTGGTTGCTTTCATAGTTCAGAACTGGGTCTGTGTGTGTGGCTTTCCTGTATACCTGAATTCACGACAAAGGTGTACAGGAAAGCCACACACACATTCACGCATCAAGTATTGTCCTGTCCGAATGCTCCCATTTAGTGCTACACTGCACCAATTCTCCCATTTACTGCTAAATGAAACTCTCCCATTTGGTTCTAACTGCACTAATTTGACAATATCAGATCCCTGTTCCAAATTCTCTTATTTCGATAAGCCCTTTACCAATCCTTCCATTTAGTATTTCCTTGGAATGATTCTCCAAATTCGTGGAGCGCTGCCAGAATTCTAAAATTGAGTCACAGACAAGTTGGACTGAAGTGTCTGTTTCCATGGTGTACATCTCTATGACTGTTTGACTCTATGACTCCACTGCTCTGCACCATTTCTCCCATTTACCAATCCTGCACAAATCCTGAAACTGCACCAACTCTCCCATTGAGTATTATCCTGCCCTATTTAAAAGCCACTGCATACATTCTCCCATTATTGAATCCCTGCTTCAGTTCCTTCCATTTAATTGTTCCCTGAATCACTTCTTCCACGTACGGATGCCCTGCTGAATGGTTTTCATTTAGTGATGCACTGAACTGAATCTCCAATTTACCGAACCTTGCAACATTTCTTTTTATTGATTCCCTGGCCCCGATTCCCCAATCAGGAATAGAATCTTGTTGTACTTTTGAGACTGGTGTCATAATTTTAAACTTGTATGTTGGGGCAGTAGAATTGCCCTTTGGGTAGAGAACTGACTCGAAGGTAGAAGACAGAGGGTGTTGGGGAGGGGTGCTTTTCAGACTGGAGGCCTGTGACCAGCGGTGTGTCACAAGGATCGGTGCTGGGTCCACTGTTGTTTTGTCATTTATATAAATGATTTGGATGTGACCATAGGACGAATGGATAGTAAGTTTGCAGATGACAGTAAAATTGGAAGTGTCGAGGACAGTGAAGATGGTTACCTCAGAGTGCAACAGGATCTTGATCAGATGGGCCAATGGGCCGAGGAGCGGCACATGGAGATTAATTTAGTTAAATGTGAGGTGCTGCATTTTGGAAAGGCAAAAGAGAGCAGGATATTTACACTGAATAGCAAGGTACTAGTGATGTTGGTAAACAAATAGACCTGGAGTGCAGCTTCATCGATCGTTGAAGGTGGACTAACATTTCGATAGGATAGTGAAGAAAGCGTTTGTCATTTTTGTCTTTATTGCTCAGTTACTTGGGTAAAGGAGTTGGGAGGTGATGTTGCGGTATTGGTTCAGCCACTTTTGGTATATAGTGCAATTCTGGACTCCCTCCTATAAGAACGATGTTGTGAAACTTGAAAGGGTTCAGAAAAGATTTACAAGGTTGTTGCCAAGGTTGGAGGGTTTGTGCTGGAGGTTAAGACTGTATAGGTTGAGGCTATTATCCCTGGAGCGTCAGTGGCTGAGGGGTAACCTTATAGACGTTCACAAAATCATGAAGGACCCTCAATAAGGTAAAAAGGCAAGGTGATTTCCCTGTGGTGGGGTAGTCCAGAAGCAGATGGCATATGTTAAAGTTGAGAGGGGAAACATAAAAGGGACCTAAGGGGAACATTTTTCCAGCAGAGGGCACTGTGTGCATGAGCTGCCAGAGGAAGTAGTGGAGGCTGGTACAATTACAACATTTAAAAGGTATCTGGGTGGGTGTAGGAATTAAAAAGGGTTCAGAGGAACATGGGCCAAATTCTGACAAATAGGATGAGATTGACATCGGATATCAGTTCAGCATGGATGTGTTGGACTGAATGATTTGTTTCTGAGCTTATATTGCTCTAAGTGGGTTGAGCTCCGGATTGTAGATTTATGAAGCAGAAAATAAAGTATGGTACAGAGTTAGACCGAGAAATCCTGCTGATCTCATCAGCTTTATCCTGTTTTCCTGATCCTCCTCCTTCAATCAATGCATTTTTCAGATCCTCATTCAGAATTCCTGGAGCTCTGTAACTGGCCTGGAACAATGTGTGGAAAGTCCTATTACAGTCCACACGAGGTACCTTTCCCACTGCCCTGCTCCCACGGCCTGCAATGCTGCAGACTGAGCAGACAACCCGAAGCACAATGATGAGCTCCTTCTGGCCCACGGCCCTCCTTCTCACTGAATGAAGACAATCACCAGAAGCAGAATTCAGCTCTTGTTGGAGCCTTAAATACCTGACTCTGTCTGACTGAGTGAAGATTGGACTCAGAAACAGAAATGAAATCAACTTCCTATCTGCATTGTGTCACTCTTTAAGATCTCTGTGTGTCTGAGTTCAGGTCATTTGATTGGAGACTGTGGATAGTGGGTCCCCAGTGAAATGGAAAGAATGGTGGAGGAGCTCACTGAGGGACATCTCTCAAAGTGAGAGTCAGAAAGATGCTATTCCACATTGGAAGGGTTTAAGGGGAATTGATGGCTCAGAAAAATGTTATATGGATGTTTGTAAAACTTAGGAACTCTGACTGTTTTGTGGCTGAAGTTTATTTTATCCTTGTGTCGATTTGACACATTAATCCTCCCTCGCCACCACTACAGAAGCTGTTGGAACTGTTCAGTGTTTCCAGCGGCTTCTGTAATTATTTCAGGTTCCTGACGGGAGCAGTCTCTCACTTTTCGAACAAAACAAACCCATCCTTGTGCTGTACCCAATATTTCAATAAGAAATGGGAAGCAGCAGAGGGGAAAGCTTCCGAGATGCCGAGCAATGCTGCCCGGTTCCACACTGCAATTCACAGGAACCATCGCCAGGAAAAACAAGGAGCAACCGGACAGATCTGGTTATATCCCGGTACCTTTCCTTCAAAGTGCTGTTTACACACCACAACACTGCGGTGGCCAAGAATCGAACCCGCGTCAACTGCTTGGAAGGCAGCTATGGTCACCACTTCCCCACCATCACCCTGCTTGCAGCTCCCTCCCCATTCCCAAACACACTGAACAAGGCCGTGATCATCACCAACTGGATTGGGACTGAAATCCAAACAAGAAATTGCTGGGGAATCTCAGCAGGTCTGACAGAGCCTTAGAGTGAAGCGCTGACTCCTCATCTCAGTCCCAAATAACCTGCCCCTTACCCTGAGAGGGTGGCAATCAAACCCGAATGACCTGCAGATGCTGTAACATTAACGCTGATTTCTCTACACAGATGCTGCCTGACCTGCTGAGCTTTTCCAGCAACTCCTGAGACTGTGTTATTGTGTTTCAGATTCCCAGACCCTCAGGAATAATTTCTCAGCATCTCCCCTCTCAAGCCTCTTCACAATCTGATACATTCCAATTAAACCACCTTTTAATTTTCTGGAATACCGACCCAATTTATTCAGATACTCAGCCCTGGAGCACACGGGTCCCAAATACTGAGCTTTATTTTGTGATTCATTAATGTGTTTGGGTCATTGCCGCTGGGTCCCCACCGATTGCTCAGATATAATTGCTCTGGTGAAGGTGACGGTGAGTTATTGCCTTGAACTGCTGCCAGTTATTTGGGGCAGATAAACCCACAATGATGTAAGGGAGGGAGTTCCAGGATTTCCAACCAATGGCACTTGTGGGACTGAGATGAATTTCCAAGGCAGGGTGGGGAGTGTCTTGATGTGGAATTGTCACCTGGTGGTGTTCCCGTGTATCTGCTGTGTTCAGCATTCCACATGATAGTGCCGTGGGTCTGGAAGCTGCTCTGGAAGGAACCTTGGGGAATTTCTACAGAGCATCTTGTCTCAGCTGAACCATCCCAGTCAGGCACATGAGCACTAATCCTGTAATCCAGCTCTGAGAATGTAATAGCAGGTGGGACCCACCCTGTCCCCCCTAATGTGGCCATGTTTGGGAAACCTCGGAGAGTCCAATCTCATTCATTCCATCTCGGCGTTTTTCCCCGTTTAAGATTGCTTTCAAAGTGCAACAGTGAGATGGCAGGTGTTCGGGTTAACTGCTGGGAAGGAGACATGTCCAACCCTTTCCCAGTAATTGGCAAGCTATTCCCAAGGCCGTGATCAGGACCAATTGGATTGGGACTGAAATCCAAACAGAAACTGCTGGGGGAGCTCAGCGGGTCTGACAGCATCAGCATCAGATCCCTTCAGTTCTGAAGGACAATCCCTGGACTCTAGAGGTTCACTCGGATTTCTCCCACAAATGAGGCCGCTCCCACTAATTCCCACCAGTAATTTCTGTGTTATCTGTTCGCGATCCAGGATCTGCAGTTCCTTGTTCTAAATACAGTAGATGTTGACCCACCGAAGGGGATATTGGGTCAGGTGACGGTCTACCTCATTCATTGGGGCAGATGTCAAGGAGCATCTTAAACAGGAGAGGGATCGGGGGGGAATTGGAGCCGTTTAGAGAGAGAGTACAGAAGGTAAGACAGCTCAGCTCAAAGCACGGCACTTAATGCTGCCCCGATTAAAATATTGAAGATGGCAGAGGGGCAGATGAGCTGAGACAGGGTGGGAGCTGGGAGATATTGATGATGTGGAAGGACAGTGTGTGTATCTGATCACATTCTGTCAGTCTGACTAATAGCAGTCATTCCTGACACTGGATTCACTGAGGGGTGAAGGGTCAGTGAACAGAGCGGACTATCCCTGTTATTCTGTTCCTGACTCTCCAGCTCCCGCTCTGTTAGTGACCTCTCAGTCTCCCGGGAAATGGGCTGTTTCCCAATTGTGCTGGATTCCTGGCCTTTATCCTTGGCCGAGCTGAGAGTTGATGGTCTGAGGAATATCATTCCCAAATGACTCCTGTCCAAGATAATCCCGATGAATGTGTCTGTGTATCATCCATTAATCTGTAAACATCATTGCTCAGGGCTGGAGGGACATGGATTGATGACATTGAGGATGTTATGAACCAGACCAAACTCCTCTGCCTTAAGGAAATGGTCTCGACCCCTTTTCCTGATTTCCTGAAGGGAAGTGTAAGGCGTTACAATGTGATTGGTCAAACTGCCAGGCTGGAATCAAAACACACTTTACTCCACACTATCGTTGGGACACAAACATAAGGAAGAAAGATTGGACAAACCGAACTCGATTGGAAAACTTAACTAAATGAAACGTTATTTAACTACTCAACAGCAACTGCTCAAATATAGTCACATTCCACAAACCACACAATCCTACTACCTGAAGAATGCTGTGAAAATTGAAAAGATTCAGAAAAGATTTATAAGGATGTTTGTAAAGTCAGTGTTTCTGATTGCTTTGAGGCTGGAGTTTAGAGTCACAGAGTCATAGAGATGTACAGCATGGAAACAGACCCTTCGGTCCAACCTGTCCATACCGACCAGATATCCCAACACATATCTGGTCCCACCTGCCAGCACCCAGCCCATATCCCTCCAAACCCTTCCTATTCATATACCTATCCAAATGCCTCTTAAATGTTGCAATTGTACCAGCCTCCACCACATCCTCTGGCAGTTCATTCCATACATGTACCACCCTCTGCGTGAAAAGGTTGCCCCTTTGGTCTCTTTTATATCTTTCCCCTCTCACCCTAAACCTATGCCCTCTAGTTCTGGACTCCTCGACCCCAGGGAAAAGACTTTGCCTCTTTACCCTATCCATGACCCTCATGATTTTGTAAACCTCTATAAGGTCACCCCTCAGCCTCCGACATTCCAGGGTAAACAGCCCCAGCCTGTTCAGCCTCTCCCTGTAGCTCAGATTCTCCAATCTTGGCAACATCCTTGTAAATCTTTTCTGAACCCTTTCAAGTTCCACAACATCTTTCCGATAGGAAGGAAACCAGAATTCCATGCAATATTCCAACAGTGGCCTAACCAATGTCCTGCACAGCTGCAACATGACCTCCCTACTCTTGTACTCACTACTCTGACTGATAAAAGAAAGCATACCAAACGCCTTCTTCACTATCCTATCGACCTGCGACTCCACTTTCAAGGAGCTATGAACCTGCACTCCAAGGTCTCTTTGTTCAACAACACTCCCTAGGACCTTACCATTAAGTGGATAAGTCCTGCTAAGATTTGCTTTCCCAAAATGCGCACCTCAATTTATCTGAATTAAACTCCATCTGCCACTTCTCAGCCCATTGGCCCATTTGGTCCAGATCCTGTTGTAATCTGAGGTATCCCTTTTTGCTGTCCACTACACCTGCAATTTTGGTGTCATCGGAAAACTTTGGATGTTATGCTCACATCCAAATCATTTATGTAAATGACAAAACATTATTTTATCCTTGTGTAGATTTGACACATTAACCCTCCCTCCCCAACACTACAGAAGCTGTTGGAACTGTTCAGTGTTTACAGCGGCTTCTGTAATTATTTCAGGTTCCCTGTTCAGGAATTGTCACCTGGTGGTGTTCCCGTGTATCTGCTGTGTTCAGCATTCCACATGATCGTGCCGTGGGTCTGGAAGCTGCTCTGGAAGGAACCTTGGGGAATTTCTACAGAGCATCTTGTCTCAGCTGAAATATCCCAGTCAGACACTTGAGCACTAATCCTGTAATCCATCTCTGAGAATGTCATAGCAGGTGGGAGCCACCCTGCCCCCCCCTAATGTGGCCATGTTTGGGAAACCTCGGAGAGTCCAATCTCATTCATTCCATCTCGGCATTTTTCCCCGATTAAGATTGCTTTCAAAGTGCAACAGTGCGATGGCAGGGGTTCGATCCCGGGTTAACTGTTGGGAAGGAGACACGTCCAACCCTTTCCCAGTAATTGGCAAGCTATTCCCAAGGCAGCGATCAGGACCAATTGGATTGGGACTGAAATCCAAACAGAAACTGCTGGGGGAGCTCAGCAGGTCTGACAGCATCAGCATCAGATCCCTTCAGTTCTAAAGGACAATCCCTGGACTCGAGAGGTTCACTCGGATTTCTCCCACAAATGATACCCCTCCCACTAATTCCCACCAGTAATTTCTGTGTTATCTGTCAGCTCTCCAGGATCTGCAGTTCCTTGTTTTAAATACAGTAGATGTTGACCCATCGAAGGGGATATTGGGTCAGGTGAGGGTCTACCTCATTCATTGGGGAAGATGTCAAGGAGCATCTTAAACCGGAGAGGGATCAGGGGGAAATTGGATCCATTTAGAGAGAGAGTACAGAAGGTAAGACAGCTCAGCTCAAAGCACGGCACTTAATGCTGCCCCGATTAAAATATTGTAGATGGCAGAGGGGCAGATGAGCTGAGACAGGGTGGCAGCTGGGAGATATTGATGATGTGGAAGGACAGTGTGTGTATCTGATCACATTCTGTCAGTCTGACTAATAGCAGTCATTCCTGACACTGGATTCACTGAGGGGTGAAGGGTCAGTGAACAGAGCGGACTGTCCCTGTTATTCTGTTCCTGACTCTCCAGCTCCCACTCTGTTAGTGACCTCTCAGACTCCCGGGAAATGGGCTGTTTCCCAATTGGGCCGGATTCCTGGCCTTTATCCTTGGCCGAGCTGAGAGTTGATGGTCTGAGGAATATCATTCCCAAATGACTCCTGTCCAAGATAATCCCGATGAATGTGCCTGTGTATCCTCCATTAATCTGTAAACATCATTGCTCAGGGCTGGAGGGACATGGATTGATGACATTGAGGATGTTATGAACCAGACCAAACTCCTCTGCCTTAAGGAAATGGTCTCGACCCCTTTTCCTGATTTCCTGAAGGGAAGTGTAAGGCGTTACAATGTGATTAGTCAAACTGCCAGGCTGGAATCAAAACACACTTTACTCCACACTATCGTTGTAACACAAACATAAGGAAGAAAGATTGGACAAACCGAACTCGATTGGAAACCTTAACAAAATGAACATTATTTAACTATAAACAGCAACTGTTCGGATATAGTAACATTCCATAAACCACACAATTCTGGTCTTTCTGCTATCGGGAGGATGGTGTGAATCTTGTGAAGATTCAGAAAAGATTTACAAGGATGTTTGCAGAGTCAGGATTTCTGATTGATTTGAGGCTGGAGTTTATTTTATCCTTGTATAGATTTGACACATTAACCCTCCCTCCCCACCACTACAGAAGCTGTTGGAACTGTTCAGTGTTTCTGTAATTATTTCAGGTTCCTGACGGGAGCAGTCTCTCACTTTTCGAACAAAACAAACCCATCCTTGTGCTGCACCCAATATTTCAATAAGAAATGGGAAGCAGCAGAGGGGAAAGCTTCCGAGATGCCGAGCAATGCTGCCTGGTTCCACACTGCAATTCACAGGAACCACCGCCAGGAAAAGCAAGGAGCAATCTGACAGACCCATTTTACCACAGAATGAAAGATTTATTTCCTCGATTTATCCCAGTGCCTTACCTTTAAAAGGCTGTTTACAAACCACAACACTGTGATAGCCGGGAATCGAACCCGGGTCAACTGCTTGGAAGGCAGCTCTGCTCCCCACTATCCCACCATCACCCTGCTCCCAGCTCCCTCCCCATTCCCAAACACACTTAACAAGGCCGTGATCATCACCAACTGGATTGGGGCTGAAATCCAAACATACACATCCTCTGTATCTAACCCAGTGATGGAGCGATCCTGATTGAGTTTGATGTGAACAGGATGGGGGAATTGGGAGATTTAATCAGTACCTAACGCCGAGCTCAAAATGGCCTGGGAATTTGAAATGCTGCAGTGTAGAGGGAGATTTACTCTGTATCTGACCCCATTCTCTACCTGTCCTGGGGATTTAAATGGGGACAGTTTAATGGGAGCTTTACGTTGTCAGGAACCCTGTGCTCCCTCTGCCCTGGGAGTGTTTGCTGGGAACACTGTCTAACCTCTGTGATATGGATCCTATGAAGATTGATGGGAGACAGTGTAAATGGTATTGTCAGGGTCCAATTCCTTCACGTGGATGAGAGTAGATGAGAAAAAATGATCCCAGTGGGACTGAAGGGTCAGTAACAGAATGAAGACACCATTGGCTCAGAGACAGGAGACAGGATAGAGGGGAATGAGGGTTTCAGACTGGAGGGAGCTACAGGCACATACAAGTTGGGAACTGTTTTCAGTAAAAGGCAATTGATCCCAGGTCACTGCAGAGTGTAAGAATCTGATGCCTTTCCCTCACTATCCTCCTCCAATCCCTGGGAAGATCTGCTCCCACACCATGTTCCATCCTAACTGCTGACTGTGTTAGATACATTAATACATTGGGGATGGGCAGGGGGTGCTTTTAACCCTGGGATCTTGCTGTGTAACTTGCCTTCAAAATACTCTCGCTTCCCCTTTCAACTAATCTTTTCTCTCTTTTATCCCGAGGAACTTTGGAAAGCTGCAACGTGAAGATCCAAAATGTTCGAGTCCAGGAAAGAACAACCTCCAGAGGGGGAGCACGGGCCTGAGGCCTGAGGCCTGGTCGACAGGCTGCACCCTGTGGGGGCCCACAGTGAGTTGTGTGTTTATTTACCCCGAGGTTTAATCTCCTCTGGGGGACCTTGGGTTTTAGGGGCCTCTGGGTAACTGGCTCCTGTCAGATTGTGGCCCTGTCATTTTTAAAACAGATTTGAAGCCTGGGACTGAAGTATGTCAATTCCCAGGATCTGAGAGGCAGGACTGCCCTCGGGGGGAATTAAAACCCAAATGATCTGACCCTCTCTGAAGACGTCTCATAAAGTCAGAGTGATGTGGGTTATCGAGAGGGCAGGATGAGAAAATTCAACAGTGAGAGAAAGAGAGTGAGAGAAACACTTAAAAAAATGAAAGAGCTGGAGAAACAGAAGGGGAGAGAGAGGGAGAGGCATTTTGAGATTGTGAAGTCGCTGCAATGTTTGATTCTGGGGTGACAGGAAATAATTAAACTGAAGCAGCGTCACGGAGGGGGAAATGGTCAGAGTCATTAGCTGCTGCTGCATTGTAGCATGTGGGATCTTGCTGTGCACCAACTCCCCCAATACTACCATTGCAGGCAGTGAGTGTTTTAATCAGCTAACCTATCATTTCAAAATTTTTCCAAGGCTTTAGCATAAAAATGCAGCTCATTGCCCGTTATATTTGTTTTTGGATGTTGCTGAGAGATTGTCTGTGTCACTGAGAGAGGGAAATCTGGGATCTTGCTGTGCAATCATTCTGTAATGATTTTCCTCTTTTCAACTAATGCTGTCTCTTTCCTCCCACAGGCCACTTGAAGATTCAAAGAGAGAAACTTTAAGATCAGGAGACCTTTGAACAACAACTTTCTCCAGAGGGGACACAGTCTGAGGCCTGAGGCCTGGTCGATAAGTTGCACTGTGTGGGCGGGATTCTGTGTTTATTTACCTCAAGGGTTAATCTCATTTTGGGGACCCTGGGTTTTAGAGGCCTCTGGTTAATTGGCTCCTGTTGGACTGTGGCCCTGTTGGTTTTAAAACAGGTTTGAAGCCTGGGGTTAAAGTAACCGGGGCCCTGGGATTTGACACCAACACATCAATCCCCAGTGAGTGTCTGACAGACAGGACTCCCCCAAAGAGGGAATTAAAACTATAAATGAGAAACTCTATCCAAAGACTTGTTGTAACATCAGAGTAATACTACTTGTGGGATCTTGCTGTGTCTCAAACCACCTGCAGAGTGGCCTACATTGCAGCAAGGGTGACCAAATGTGATAATCCCATAAATAAGACCCAGGTTGGCCCAATCCCTGAGTATCTGGGAGGGGATCTCTCTCTATCTATCTCTCTCTCTCTCTCTCTCTCTCTCTGTCCCCTCTCTCACACCCTCTCCTGCTTCTTTTGTTGGTTTTTCAAACAAATAAAACCGTCCCACACACAGCAATGAGACTCGTGGGTATTTGAAGTGGGGGAGATGGAAATATTTTGCAGCACAAGGTGATTGTTTTTGAGACAAAGGGGTAAAAAAAGACAAGATGCAGACAAAGACAGAGAGTGTGTGTGGGACGGAGGGAGGGATAGAGGGATAAGATGTGTCTTTGTAGCTGGGCTGGGAAAGGGAGACAGGATCTGGGGGAGTGGGGAGAGAACGGGACTCTCCAATATCCCATCATCGCCCAGCTCCAATCACTTCCTTCTAGAAAGTACCATCCACAAAATTAAATCCTGGGATGGAGGGGCTGATTTTTAAAAAAACAAAACAGGAGTCTCAAAGAAATCCACAGCCTTTTGTTGGACAGAAAGTAGGATTGGAGCACATTCAGGAGCAGGAAGGGAGTACCCTGTGGGATCTCCCTGTGCGTCAATGGCCCACAGCATTGCTGGCACAGAGACTGCTGGGAAACTGTTCATCAGAGGGAATATTGTCAAATATAAATGTTGCAATCTTTTAAAAGGTAAGATAAAGATTACCATGTACAAGGTTAAATCAGAGAAAGGGAAAAAGGTTAGAGATGGAGAAGGGGAGGGTGGAGAGAGAGAGAGAGAGAGCAAGCGAGTGCATAGAGAAGAAAGAAAGTGGGAAGTGGTTTGAATTTGTCGAACAGCAGGATCTCTGTCATCCTGAAGCCAGAATTGAACCCTCAGCCAGCATCAGTGAAACACACAATCTGTCTGTGTTCCCACTGCTACTTGTGGGATCTTGCTGTGTCTGAAGGGACTGAAGGGTCAGTAACAGAATGAAGACACCATTGGCTCAGAGACAGGAGACAGAATAGAGGGTAATGAGGGTTTCAGACTGGAGGGAGCTACAGCCACATACAAGTTGGGAACTGTTTTCAGTAAAAGGCAATTGATCCCAGATCACTGCAGAGTGTAAGAATCTGATGTCTTTCCCTCACCATCCCCCTCCAATCTCTGGGAAGATCTGCTCCCACACCACGTTTCACTGTTGACTGTGTTCGATATTTTGATACATTGGGGATGGACGGGGGGTGATTTTAAACCTGGGATTTTAAGCTTGCCTTCAAAATGCTCTCGCTCCCCCTTTCACGTGATCTTTTCTCTCTTTTATCCCGAGGAACCTTTGTTTGGAAAGCTGCAATGTGAAGATCCAGGAAAGAACAACCTCCAGAGGGGGAGCACGGGCCTGAGGCCTGAGGCCTGGTCGACAGGCTGCACCCTGTGGGGACCCACAGTGAGTTGTGTGTTTATTTACCCCGAGGTTTAATCTCCTCTGGGGGACCCTGGGTTTTAGGGGCCTCTGGGTAACTGGTTCCTGTCGGATTGCGGCCCTGTCATTTTTAAAACAGATTTGAAGCCTGGGGTTAAAGTAACTGGGGACTTGCGATTTAATACAAATATATGAATCCGCAGAAAATGTCTGACAGACCAGACTCCCCAAGAAGGGAATAAAAACCTTAAATGCGAAACTCTCCCCAAAGACTTGTTCTAATGTCAGAGTAATGTGGGATGTGTACAGGCCTGGGTGATCAAATGTGTTAATCACATAAATAAGACACAGGTTGGCCCATTCAATTCAATTCCCGGAGTATCAGCGAGGGGATCTCTCTGTCTGTCTGTATGTCTCTCTCTCTCTCTATCTCTCTCTCTCTCTCTCTGTCCCCTCTCTCACACCCTCTCCAGCTTCTTTTGTTGATATTTTAAACAAATAAAACCGTCCCACACACAGCAATGTGACTCGTGGGTATTTGAAGTGGGGGAGATGGAAATATTTTGCAGCACAAGGTGATTGTGTTTGAGACAAAGGGGTGAAAGAACACAAGATGCACAGAGAGAGAGTGTGGGAAGGAGGGAGTGATAGAGGGATAAGATGGAGGGGTGAAGGAGAGGAGGGGAGGGGGGGAAGGAGGGGGAGGAGGGTGGGTGGAAAGGAGAGGGGAAGGGGTGTAATGCGAGGTGGGGAAGGAGAGAGGGGTAAGGAGAGGTGGGGAAGGAGAGGTGGGGAAGGAGGGGGGAAGGAGAGAGGTGGTGAGGAGAGGGGGGAAGGAAAGGGGAAGGAGAGGGGATGAAAGTAGAGATGGAGTAAGGTGAGGGGGAAGCAGAGGGGGGAAGGAGAGGGTGGGAAAGGGGGAGAAGGAGAGGGGGGAAGGAGAGTGGGGGAAGGGGGTGGACAGAGAGAGGGTGAAAGTAGAGATGGGGTAAGGAGAGGGGGAAGAAGATATGGGAAGGGGAAATATGGGAAGATATGGGAAGGAGAGAGAGGGGTTTGAGAGTCGGGGGAAGGAGAGCGGGGGAAGGAGAGGGGGAAGAAGAGGGGGAATGGGGTGAAGGTGAGTAGGGGAAAGGGGGGAAGTAGAGGGAGAAGGAGGGGGAAGGAGAGGGGCAAGGAGACGGAGGCAGAGAGTGGAGAGGAGAGATGTCAGAAGGAGTTGGGGGAAAGAGAGAGGAAAAGAGTGTGGTAAGGAGAGGGGGGAAGGGTGGAAGGAGAGGGGGGAAGGGCGAATGGACAGGGAGTGAAAGAGAGGGGGAGGAGGGTTGTGAGAAGGAGATAGAGTGAAGGGGGGTGAAGGAGAGGGCGAAACGTAGATGTGGGGAAGGAGAGGGTGGAAGGAGAGAGGGGGGACGTAGAGAGTGGGGAAGGACAGAGGGGAGGAAGGAGTGAGGGGAAGTAGCGAGGGGGGGAAGTAGAGAGTGGGGAAGGACAGAGGGGAGGAAGGAGCGAGGGGGGAAGGAGAGGGGCAAAAAAGAGGGGAGGGAAGGGGAGAGGGGAAGGAGAGAAGGGGGAAGGAGAGAAGGGGGAAGGAGAGAGAGGGGAGAAGGAGAGACCGGAATGAAGGGGGAATTAGAGAGGGGGAAAGGAGAGAGTGGGGAAGGACAGAGGGGTAGAAGGAGCAAGGGGGGAAGGAGACGGGGGCGAATGAGAAGAGGGGGAAGGGGAGAGGGAAGGAAGGGGAAGGAGAGAGGGGAGAAGGAGAGAGGGAAGGAGAGGGAAGGAGAGGGGGGAAGGAGAGAGGGAAGGAAGGGGGAAGGAGAGAGGGGAGAAGGAGACGTGGGGAAGGAGAGGGGAAAGGAGAGGGGGGAAGGAGAGAGGATAAGGAATGGGGAAAGAGAGAGGGAGAAGGAAGAGGGAAGGAGAGGGGGAAGGAGAGAGGGGCAAGTAGAGAGTGGGGAAGGACAGAGGAGTGGAAGGAGCAAGGGGGGAAGGAGACAGGGGGAATGAGAGGAGGGGGAAGGAGAGAGGGAAGGAAGGGGGGAAGGAGAGGGGGGAAGGAGAGAGGATAAGGAATGGGGAAAGAGAGAGAGGGAGAACGAAGAGGGAAGGAGAGGGGGAAGGAGAGAGGGGGAGGAGAGAAAGGGGAAGGAATGGGGAAGGAGCGAGGGTGGAAGGAGAGAGGCGGTAAAGGAGAGAGGGGAAGGAAGGGGGAAGGAGAGAGGGGAGAAGGGGAGGGAGGAAGGAAGGGGGAATGAGAGGGGGAGAAGGAGACGGGGTAAGGAAGGGGAAAGGAGAGAGGGGAGAAGTAAGAGTGGAGAACGAGAGGGGGAAGGAGAGAGGCGGGAAGAAGGAGCAAGGAAGGGGGAGGAGGGAGGGGAAGGGGAGGCAGAAGGAGAGAGAGGAGAAGGAGAGAGGGGAGAAAGAAAGGGGGGGAAGGAGAGAGGGGAGAATGAGAGAAGGGAAGGAGAGGGGCACTGAGAGAGGGGAGAATGAGGTGGGAAAGGAAGGAGGGAGAAAGAGAGATCAGAAGAAAGGGGAAAGGAGAGACGGGAAAAGGAGAGAGGGGAAGGAAGGGAGAAGGAGAGAGGGGAGAAGGAGGGGGTAAAGGTAGGGGGAAGGAGACAGGGGAGAAGGAGAGGGGGGTAAATGAAGGGGGTAGGAGAGAGGGGAAGGAAGTGGGAAGGAGAGGTGGAGAAAGAGAGAGGTGGGAAGGGGAGAGAGAGAAAGGACAGAGGGGAAGAACTGGCGAAGGAGAGAGGGGAGAAGGAGAGAGGGGCGAAGGAGACGGGGGAAGGAGAGGGGCAACGAGAGAGGGGAGAAGGAGGGGGGTAAAGGAAGGGGAAAGGAGACAGGGGAGAAGGAGAGAGGGGAAGGAAGGGGGAATGAGAGAGTAGAGAACGAAAGGGGGAAAGGGGGGAGAAGGAGAGGGTGAAAGGAAGGGGGAGGAGAGAGGGGGGAAGGATAGAGGGGAGAGAAAGCAGGGGGCAGAAGAGAGGACAGAAGGAGAGCGGGGAAGGAAGTGGGAGGAGAGAGGGGAGAAGGAGAGGGGGTAAGGAAGGGAGAAGGAGAGAGGGGAGAAGGAGGGGGTAAAGGAAGGGTGTAGGAGAGAGGGGAAGGAAGGGGGAAGGAGCAGTGGAGAAAGAGAGAGGTGGGAAGGAGAGAGAGAGAAAGGACAGAGGTGAAGAACCGGCGAAGGAGAGAGGGGAGAAGGAGAGAGGGGAAGGAGGGGGCAACGAAAGAAGGGAGAAGGGGGGGGCGAAGGAAGGGGAAAGGAGACAGGGGAGAAGGAGAGGGGCGTAATTGAAGGGAGTAGGAGAGAGGGCAAGGAAGTGGGAAGGAGAGGTGGAGAAATAGAGAGGTGGGAAGGAGAGAGAGAGAAAGGACAGAGGGGAAGAACCGGCGAAGGAGAGAGGGGAGAAGGAGAGAGGGGCGAAGGAGACGGGGGAAGGAGAGGGGCAACGAGAGAGGGGAGAAGGAGGGGGGTAAAGAAAGGGGAAAGGAGACAGGGGAGAAGGAGAGAGGGGAAGGAAGGGGGAATGAGAGAGTAGAGAACGAAAGGGGGAAAGGGGGGAGAAGGAGAGGGTGAAAGGAAGGGGGAGGAGAGGGGGGGAAGGAAGTGGGAAGGAGAGGTGGAGAAAGAGAGAGGTGGGAACGGGAGAGAGAGAAAGGACAGAGGGGAAGAACTGGCGAAGGAGAGAGGGGAGAAGGAGATAGGGGAGAAGGAGACAGGGAAGGAGAGGGGCAACGAGAGAGGGGAGAAGGAGGGGGGTAAAGGAAGGGGAAAGGAGACAGGGGAGAAGGAGAGAGGGGAAGGAAGGGGGAATGAGAGAGTAGAGAACGAAAGGGGGAAAGGGGGGAGAAGGAGAGGGTGAAAGATAGGGGGAGGAGAGAGGGGGGAAGGATAGAGGGGAGGGAAAGCAGGGGGCAGAATAGAGGACAGAAGGAGAGCGGGGAAGGAAGTGGGAGGAGAGAGGGGAGAAGGAGAGGGGGTAAGGAAGGGAGAAGGAGAGGGGGAGGAGTGGGGGAAGGAGAGACGGGAGAAGGAGAGGGGGTAAGGAAGGGAAGGAGAGAGGGGAGAAGGAGAGAGGGGGAAGGAACGGGGAAGAAGATTGGGAGAAGAAGGGGGGAAGGAAGGGGGAAGGAGATGGGGAGGAAGGGGGAAGGAGATGGGGGAAGGAAGGGGGAAGGAGATGGGGGAAGGAAGGGGGAAGGAGATGGGGGAAGGAGATGGGGGAAGGAAGGGGGAAGGAGATGGGGGAAGGAAGGGGGAAGGAGATGGGCGGAAGAAGGGGGAAGGAGATGGGGGAAGGAAGGGGGAAGGAGATGGGGGAAGGAAGGGGGAAGGAGATAGGGGGAAGGAGAGGGGGGAAGGAGATAGGGGGAGGAGATAGTTGGAAGGAGATTGGGAGGAAGGAGAGGGGAAGGAGATGGGGGGAAGGAAGATGGAAGGAGATGGGGGGAGGAAGGGGGAAGGAGATGGGGGAAGGAGATGGGGGAAGGGGGCAAGGAAGGGGGAAGGCGATAAGGGGGGAAGGAGGGGCAAGGAGATAGGGGAAGGGGGAAGGAAGGGGGAAGGAGAGGGGAGGAAGGAGATAAGGGGGAAGGAGAGGGAGGAAGGAAATAGGGGGAAGGAGAGGGGGGAAGGAAGGGGGAAGGAGATGGGGAAGAAGAAGATTGGGGGGAGGAGATGGGGGAAGGAGATGGGGGAAGGCGATGGGGGGAAGGAGAGGGGAAGGAAGGGGGAAGGAGATGGGGGAAGGAGGTGGAAGGAAGGGGGTTTGAGATAAGTGGGAAGGAGATAGTTGGGAAGGAGATAGCGGGGTAGGAGATAGGGGGAAGGAGATGGGGCAAGGAGATAGGGGGGAAGGAGAGGGGAAGGAGATGGGGGAAGGAAGGGGGAAGGAGATGGGGAGGGAAGGAGGGGAGAAGGAAGAGGGAAGGAGGGGTGGGAAGGAAGGGGGGAGGGGGGAAGGAAGGGGGAGAGAGAGAGAGGGGAAGGGGATGGGAGGGTGGAAGGTGAAAGGAGAGTGGGGGAAAGGAGAGGGGGCAGGAAGGGGGACAGAGAGGGAGGAAGGAGAGGGGAAGGAGAGAGGGGGGAAGGAGAGGGGGGAAGGAAGGGGGAAGGAGAGAGGGGGAAAGAGAGAGGGGGGAAAGAAGGGGGAAGGGGAGAGGGGGAAGGAGAGGGGATAGGGAAGGGGGAAGGAGAGGGGGGAGAAGAAGGAGATGGGGGAAAGGAAGGAGAGGGGAGTGAAGGAGAGGGGGGAAGGAAGGAGAGGGGGAACGAAGAAGATGGGGAAGGAGAGGGGGGAAGGAAGGGGGAAGGAGAGAGGGGGAAAGGATAGGGGGAAGGAAGCAGATGGGGGCAAGGAGAGGGGAAGGAGGTGGGAAGGAATGAGGGGGAGGAAGGAAGGGAGGAGGAAGGAGGGGAGAGAGTGAGGGTGGGAAGGCAGGAGATGGGGGAAGGAGAGGGGGGGAAGGAAGGGGGAAGGAAGGATGGGGGAAGGGGGGGCAAGGAAGGAGTTGGGGGGAAGGAGAGGGGGGAAGGAAGGGGGAGGAAGGAGATGGGGGAAGGAAGGAGATGGGGGAAGGAGGGGGAAGGCAAGAGATGGGGGAAGGAGAGGGGAAGGAAGCGGGAAGGAAGCAAGGGGTAAGGAAGGGGGAAGGAAGGAGATGGGGGAAGGAAAGGGGGGAAGGAAGGGGGAAGGAAGGAGATGGGAGTGAAGGGGGGCGATGGAAGGAGAGGGGGTGAAGGAGGGGGGAGGAAGGAAATGAGGGAAGGAAGGAGAGGGGGCGAAGGCAGGAGATGGGGGAAGGAGAGGGGGAAGCGGGAGGAAGGAGGACGGAAGGAGTGGGGGAAGGAAGGGGGAAGGAACGAGATGCTGAGAAGGAGGGGGGAAGGAAGGGGGGAAGGAGAGTGGGTGAAGGAGTGGGGAGGAAGAAAGGGGGAAGGAGAGAGGGAGGAAAGAGAGGGGGAAGGAGAGAAGGGGAAATGAGAGGGGGGAACGAAGGGGGAAAGAAGGGGGGAGGAGAGGGGGGAAGGAAGGAGATGGGGGGAAGGAAGGTGATGGGGGAAGGAGGGGGATAGGGGGGAAAGGAAGGAGATGGGGGTGAAGGAGAGGGGAAGGAGAGGGGTCCGGAATGAAGGAGATGGGGGAGAAGGGGAGGGGGGAAGGAGAGAGGGGGAGAAGGAAGGAGAGGGGGGTGTAAGGGGGGCGAGGAAGGAGATGGGGGGAGGAAGGAGATGGGGTGAAGGAGGAGGCGAAGGAAGGAGGGGGAAGGAAGAACGGGGGAGGAAGGAGGGGGGCAGGGAAGAAGGGGGGAAGGAAGGAGATGGGGGAAGGAGAGGGGGAAGGAGGGGGGAAGGAAGGGGGAAGGAAGTAGAGGGGGAAGGAAGGGGGAAGGAAGGAGATGGGGAAGGGAGGAGATGGGAGGGAAGGAAGGAGATGGGGAAGGGAGGAGATGGGAGGGAAGGAAGGAGATGGGGAAGGGAGGAGATGGGAGGGAAGGAAGGAGATGGGGGTGAAGGGGGGCGATGGAAGGAGAGGGGGTGAAGGAGGGGGGAGGAAGGAGGTGGGGGGAAGGAAGAAGATGGCGGGGAAGGAGACGGGGCGAAGACAGGAGATGGGGAAGGAGAGGGGGGAAGAAGGGGGGAGGAAGGAGGACGGAAGGAGAGAGGGAGGAAAGAGAGGGGAAGGAGAGATGGTGGAATGAGAGGGGGGAAGGAAGGGGGAAGGAAGTGGGGAGGAGAGAGGGGAAGGAAGGAGATGGGTGGAAGGAAGGTGATGGGGGAAGGAGGGGGGAAGGGGGGAAGGAAGGAGGTGGGGGTGATGGAGAGGGGGGAAGGAGAGGGGGCAGAATGAAGGAGATGGGGAGAAGGGGAGGGTGGAAGGAGTGAGGGGGAGAAGGAAGGAGAGGGGGTGTAAGGGGGAGCTAGGAAGGAGATGGGGGAGGAAGGAGATGGGGTGTAGGAGGGGGGAAAGAAGGATGGGGGAAGGAAAATCGGGGGGAAAGAAGGAGGGTGGCAGGGAAGGATGGGGGAAGGCAGGAGATGGGGGGAAGGAGAGGGGGAAGGGGGGGAAGGAAAGGGGAAGGAAGTAGAGGGGAAGGAAGGGGGAAGGAAGGAGATGGGGGAAGGAGAGGGGGAAGAAAGGAGGAAGGAAGGAGATGGGGGAAGGAAGGAGATGGGGAGAAGAAAGGAGAGGGAGTTGAAGGAGGGGGAGGAAGGAGATCGGGGTGAAGGGGGGAGGCAGGAGATGGGCAGAAGGAGAGGGGGGATGGAGGGGGGAAGGAAGGGGAAGGAATGTGAGGGGTAAGGAAGGAGATGGGGAGAAGAAAGGAGAGGGAGTTGAAGGAGGGGGAGGAAGGAGATCGGGGTGAAGGGGGGGGAGGCAGGAGATGGGCAGAAGGAGAGGGGGGATGGAGGGGGGAAGGAAGGGGGAAGGAATGTGAGGGGTAAGGAAGGAGATGGGGGAAGGAGAGGGGGAGTAAGGAATGGGGAAGGAGAGAGGTGGGAAGGGGGGGCAAGGAGATGGGGGGAAGGAAGGAGATGGGGAGGAAGGGGGGAAGGAGGGGAAGAAGGAGATGGGTGGAAGGAAGGAGATGGGGAAGGAAGGAGAGGGGGCAAGGGGGGGAACGAGGGGGGGAAGGAGAGAGGGGGAATGAAGGAGATGGGGGAAGGAGGGGGGAAGTAGGGGGGAAGGAAGGGGGGCAGAAGGAAGGAGAGGGGAGAAGAAGGAGAGGGTGGGAGGGAAGGAGGGGTGGAAGGAAGGAGAGGGGGTGAAGGAGGGGGAGAGGAAGGAGATGGGGGGAATGGAGGAGATGGGGGAAGGCGAGGTGTGTAAGGAGGGGGGAAGGAAGGGGGAAGGATGGAGGGGAAGGAAGGGGGGAAGAAAGGAGATGGGGGAAAGGTGGGGGAGGAAGGAGAGGGGGGAAGGAAGGAGATGGTGGGAAGGAGAGGAGGGCGAAGGCGGAGGGAATAAAGGGGGAAGGTAGGAGAGGGGGAAGGAAGGGGCAAGAAATGAGGGGGGAAGGTAGGAGGGGAGAAGAAAGGAGAGGGGGAAGGAAGGAGAGGGGGAAGGAAGGAGAGTGGGGGGAGGAAGGAGAGGGGGGAAGGACGGGGGAGAAGGAAGGGGGAAGTAGATGGGGGAAGGTGGGGTGGAAAGAAGGGGGAAGGAGATGGGGGAGGGGGGCAAGGAGATGGGTGGAAGGAAGGAGAGGGGGCAATGGGGGAACGAGGGGGGAAGGAGAGAGGGGGAATGAAGGAGATGCGGGGAAGGAGGGGGAAGTAGGGGGGAAGGAAGGAGGGGGCGGAAGGAAGGAGAGGGGAGAAGAAGGAGAGGGTGGGAGGGAAAGAGATGGGGGAAGGAGAGTGGGGTGAAGGCAGGAGATGGGGGGAAGGCGAGGGGTGGAAGGAAGTAGATGGGGAAGGACGGAGGGGGGCAAGGAGGGGGGAAGTAGGGGGGGAAGGAGAGAGGGGAAATGAAGGGAGATGGGGGAAGGAGGGGGAAGTAGGGGGGAAGGAAGGAGGGGGGGCGGAAGGAAGGAGATGGGAGAAGAAGGAGAGGGTGGGAGGGAAGGAGGGGTGGAAGGAAGGAGAGGGGGTGAAGGAGGGGGAGAGGAAGGAGATGGGGGAAGGAAGGAGATGGGGGGAAGGAGAGGGGAGGAAGGAGATGGGGAGAAGGAAGGAGATGGGGGTGAAGGAGGGGGGAGGAAGTTGATGGGGGGAAGGAAGGAGATGGTGCGAAGGAGGGGGGGCGAAGGCTGGAGATGGGGGGAAGGAGAGGGGGGAGGGAGGGGGGGAATAAAAGGGGAAGGAAGGAGAGAGGAAGGAAGGGGAGGAAAGGAGGGGGAAGGTAGGAGGGGAGAAGACAGGAGAGGGGGAAGGAAGGAGATGGTGGGAAGGAGAGGGGGAAGGAGGGGGGAATAAAGGGGGAAGGTAGGAGCGGCGTAAGGAAGGGGGAAGGATGGAGGGGGGAAGAAGGGGGAAGAAAGGAGATGGGGGAATGGGGGGAAGGAAGAAGATGGGGAGAAATAAGGAGATGGGGGTGAAGGAGGGGGGAGGAAGGAGATGGTGGGAAGGAGGGGGGGCGAAGGCTGGAGATGGGGGCAAGGAGAGGGGTAAGGAGGGGGAAAAAAAGGGGAAGGTAGGAGAGGCGTAAGGAAGGGGGAAGAAAGGAGGGGGGGAAGGTAGGAGGGGAAAAGAAGGAGATGGGAAAGGAAGGAGAGTGGGTGGAGGAAGGAGAGGGGGAAGGACAGGGGGAGAAGGAAGGGGGAAGTAGATGGGGGAAGGAGGCGTGGAAGGAAGGGGGAAGGAGATGGGGGGAGGAGGGGGGAAGGAGGGGAGGAAGGAGATAGGTGGAAGGAAGGAGATGGGGAAGGAAGGAAAGGGGGCAAGGGGGGGAAGTAGGCGGGGAAGGAGAGAGGGGGAATGAAGGAGATGGGGGAAGGAGGGGGGAGGTAGGAGGGGAAGGAAGGAGGGGGGCGGAAGGAAGGAGATGGGAGAAGAAGGAGAGGTGGGAGGGAAGGAGGGGTGGAAGGAAGGAGAGGTGGTGAAGGAGGGGGAGAGGAAGAAGATGGGGGAAGGAATGAGATGGGGGAAGAAGAGGGGGGGTGAAGGCAGGAGATGGGGGAAGGTGAGGGGAGGAATGAGGGGGAAGGAAGAGGGAAGGATGGAGTGGGGAAGAGAAGGGGAAGAAAGGAGATGGGGAAGGAGGGGGGAAGGAAGGAGATGGGGAAGGAAGGAGATGGTGGGAAGGAGAGGGGGCGAAGGCAGGAGATGGGGGAAGGAGAGGGGGGAGGGAGGGGGGGAATAAAAGGGGAAGGAAGGAGAGAGGGAAGCAAGGGGGAAGAAAGGAGGGGGGAAGTTAGGAGGGGGGAAGGAAGGGGGAAGAAAGGAGATGGGGGAAGGAGGGGGGGAAGGAATGGGGAAGGAAGGAGATGGGGAAGGAAGGAGATGGGGGAAGGAAGGATGGGGGAATGAAGGGTGAAGGAAGGAGGGGGGGCAGGTGGGGGGAGGAAGGGGGAGTGAAGGAGAGTGGGTAGGATGGGGGAAGGAAGGGGGAAGGAGAGGGGCGCAAGGAGAGGGGGTGAAGGAGAGGGGAGGGAAGGAAGGAGGGGGGTAAGGAAGGAGAGGGGGGAAGGAAGGAGAGGGGGGAAGGAGAGGGGGAAGAAGGGTGGAGGAAGGAGGGAGGGAAGGAAGGAGGGGGTAAGGAGAGTGGGGGAGAAAGGAGACCGGGGAAGGAAGGAGATGGGGGAAGGGGGAAGGATGGGGAAGGAAGGGGGAAGGAAGGAGGGAGGCAGGTGGGGGGAGGAAGGGGGGAATGAAGGAGAGCGGGGGAAGGAGTGGGGAAGGAAGGGGGAAGGAAGGAGATGGGGGAAGGAGAGGGGGGAAGGAGGGGGGAGGAAGGATTGGGGAAGGAAAGGGGAAGGAAGTAGATGGGAGGGAAGGAGGGGGGAAGGAGGGTGGAAGGAAGGAGAGGGGGGAAGGAGAGAGGGGAAGCAGAGTGGGGAAGGAGAGTGGGGGAAGGAGGGGGGAAGGAAGGAGATGGGGTGAAGGAGGGGGGGAAGGAAGGACGGGGAAGGAAAGGGGGAAGGAAGGAGATGGGAGGGAAGGAGGGTGGGAAGGAGGGGGCAAGAAGGGGGCAGGAAGGGGGAAGGAAGGAGAGGGGGGGAAGGAGAGTGGGGGAAGGAGAGTGGGGGAAGGAGGGGGGAAGGAAGGGGGAAAGAAGGAGAGGGGGGAAGTAGAGTGGGGGTAGGAGAGTGGGGGAAGGAGGGGGGAAGGAAGGGGGAAGGAAGGAGATGGGGTGAAGGAGAGGGAGGAAAGAGAGAGGGGAAGGAAGGGGGAAGGGAGGGGGTGGAAGGAGGGGGGAAGTAAGGAGATAGGGAAGGACATGGAGGGAAGGAGATGGGGGTAGGAAGGAGATGGGGAGGAAGGAGAGGGGGAGGAGGGGGAAGGAAGCAGATGGGGAAGGAAGGAGAGGGGTGGAAGGAGAGGCGGGAAGAAAGGGGGGAGGAAGCAGATGGGGGGAAGGAGAGGGGGGAGGAGAGGGGGAAGGAAGGGGGAAGGAAGGAGATGGGGGAAGGAGGTGGAAGGAGAGGGGAGAAGGAAGGGGGAAGGAAGGAGATGTGAAAGGAAGGAGATGGGGAACGGGAGAAGGAGAGGGGGAAGGAGAGGGGGAATGAGAGGGGGGGAAGGAAGGGGGAAGGAAGGAGATTGGGGTAAGGAGAGGGGAAGGAAGGGGAAGGAAGGGGGAAGGAAGGGGGAAGGAAGGAGATGGGGAAGGAGAGGGGGGAAGGGAGAGGAAGGAAGGACGGTAGAAGGAAAGGGGGGAAGGAAGGAGATGGGAGGGAAGGAGAGGGAAGAAGGGGGGAAGAAGGGGGCAGGAGGGGGAAGGAAGGAGAGGTGGGTAGGAGAGTGGGGGAAGGAGGGGGGAAGGAAGGAGAGGGGGGTAGGAGAGTGGCGGAAGGAGAGGGGGAAGTAAGGGGGAAGGAAGGGGGAAGGTAGGGGGGAAGGAAGGAGATGGGGGATGGAGATGGAGGGTAGGAGATGGGGTAGGAAGGAGATGGGGAGGAAGGAGAGGGGGAGGAGAGGGAAGGAAGGAGATGGGGAAGGAAGGAGAGGGGTGGAAGGAGAGGGGGAAGAAATGGGGAGGAAGCAGATGGGGGGCAAAGAGGGGGGAAGGAAAGAGGAAGGAAGGAGATCGGGGGAAGGAGAGGGGGAGGAGAGGGGGAAGGAAGGGGGAAGGAAGGAGATGGTGGAAGGAGGGGGAAGGAGAGGGGAGGAAGGAAGGGGGAAGGAAGAAGATGTGAAAGGAAGCAGATGGGAGAAGGGGGAAGGAGAGGGGGAAGGAGAGGGGGGAAACAGAGGGGGGAAGGAAGTTGGAAGGAAGGAGATTGGGGGAAGGAGAGGGGGAAGGAAGGGGAAGGAAGGGGAAGGAAGTGGGAAGGAAGGAAATGGGGGAAGGAGAGGGGGGAAGGAAGGTGGAAGGAAGGTGGAAGGAGGAGATGGAGGGGAAGGGGGAAGGAAGGAGATGGGGGAAGGAGAGGGGGCGGAAGAAGGGGGAAGGAAGGAAATGGGGGAAGGAGGGGAGGGAGGGGGAAGGAAGGGGTAAGGAAGGAGATGGGGGAATGAGAGGGGGGAAGGAAAGGAGAAGCAAGGAGATGGGGGAAGGAGCGGGGGAAGGAAGGGAGAAGGAAGGAGATGGGGAAGGAAGAGGGAAGGATGGAGATGGGGGAAGGAGACGGGGGAAGGAAGGAGATGGGGAAAAGAGAGGGGGGTGGAGGGGGCAATGAAGGGGGAAGGAGGGGGGGTGAAGGAGAGGGGAGGAAGGATGGGGGAAGGAGAGATGGGGAAATGAGAGGGGGAGGGAAGGGGGGTAGGAAGGGGTGAGGAGGGGGGGGAAGGAAGGAGTTGGGGGGAAGGAAGGTGATGGGGAAGGAGGGGGAAAGGGGGAAGGAAGGAGATGGTGGTGTAGGAGAGGGGGAAGGAGAGGGGGCAGAATGAAGGAGATGGGCGAGAAGGGGAGGGGGAAGGAGAGGGGGGAGAAGGAAGGAGAGGGGGGGTGTAAGGGGGAGCCAGGAAGGAGATGGGGTGTAGGAGGGGGGGAAAGAAGGATGGGGGAAGGAAGAACAGGGGGGAGGAAGGAGGGGGGCAGGGAAGGAGGGGGGAAGGAAGGAGATGGGGGAAGGAGAGGTGAGGAAGGCAGGAGATGGGGGAAGGAGAGGGGGGAAGGAGGGGGTGAAGGGAGGGAGAAGGAAGTAGAGGGGGAAGGAAGGGGGAAGGAAGGAGATGGGGGAAGGAGAGGGGGGAAGGAATGGGGAAGGAAGGGGGGAAGGAAGGGGGAAGGAAGGAGATGGGGGGGAGGAAGGAGATGGGGGAAGGAAGGAGATCGGGGTGAAGGGGGGGGAAGGCAGGAGATGGGCAGAAGGAGAGGGGGGATGGAGGGGGGAAGGAAGTGGGAGGGAATGTGAGGGGGAAGGAAGGAGATGGGGGAAGGAGAGGGGTAGTAAAGAAGGGGGAGGAGAGAGGTGGGAAGGAGGGGGGAAGGAATGGGGAAGGAGATGGGGGAAGGGGGGGCAAGGGGATGGGGAAGGAAGGTGATGAAGAGGAAGGGGGGGAAGGAGGGGAGGAAGGAGATGGGTGGAAGGAAGGAGATGGGGGGAAGGAAGGAGAGGGGGCAAGGGGGGGAACGAGGGGGGAAGGAGAGAGGGGAATGAAGGAGATGGGGAAGGAGGGGGAAGTAGGGGGGAAGGAAGGAGGGGGGGCAGAAGGAAGGAGAGGGGAGAAGAAGGAGAGGGTGGGAGTGAAGGAGGGGTGGAAGGAAGGAGAGGGGGTGAAGGAGGGGGAGAGGAAGGAGATAGGGGAAGGAAGGAGATGGGGGAAGGAGAGGGGGGTGGAGGGGGCAAGGAAGGGAGGAAGGAGGCGATGAAGGAGATGGGTGGAAGGAAGGAGATGGGGGAAGGAAGGAGGGGGGCAAAGGGTGGGAAGGAGGGGTGGAAGGAGAGGGGGGAATGAAGGAGATGGGGGGAAGAAGGGGCTAAGTAGGGGGGAAGGAAGGAGGGGGGCGGAAGGAAGGAGAGGGGAGAAGAAGGAGAGGGTGGGAGGGAAAGAGGGGTGGAAGGAAGGAGAGGGGGCAAAGGAGGGGGAGAGGAAGAAGATGGGGGAAGGAAGGAGATGGCGGGAAGGAGAGTGGGGTGAAGGCAGGAGATGGGGGGAAGGCGAGGGGTGGAAGTAGGGGGGAAGGAAGGGGGAAGGATGGAGAGGGGGAAGGAAGGGGGAAGATAGGAGATGGGGGAATGAGGGGGGAAGGAAGGAGATGGGGAGAAGGAAGGAGATGGGGGTGAAGGAGAGGGGGGAAGGAGGGGGGAATAAAGGGGTAAGGTAGGAGAGGGGGATGGAGAGGGGGAAGAAAGGAGGGGGGGAAGGAAGGAGTGGGGTAAGGAAGGAGGGGGGAAGGAGGGGGAAAGAAGGAGGAAGGAAGGACGGGGGAAGGAAAGGGGGGAAGGAAGGAGATGGGAGGGAAGGAGGAGGGAAGGAGGGGGAAGAAGGGGGCAGGAAGGGGGAAGGAAGCAGAGGGGGGAAGGAGAGTGGGGGAAGGAGAGTGGAGGAAGGAGGGGGGAAGGAAGGGGGTGGAAGGAGGGAGGAAGGAAGGAGATGGGGAAGGAAGGGGGAAGGAAGGAGAGGGGGAAGGAAGGTGGAAGGAGGAGATGGACGGAAAGGGGGAAGGAAGGTGGAAGGAAGGAGATGGGGGAAGGAGGAGGGGGGAGGGGGAAGGAAGGGGTAAGGAAGGAGATGGGGGAATGAGAGGGGGGAAAGAAAGGAGAAGCAAGGAGATTGGGCAAGGAGCGGGGGGAAGGAAGGGAGAAGGAAGGAGATGGGGGAAGGAAGAGGGGTGGAAGAAGGGGGGAAGGAAGGGGGAAGGATACCGGGGGGAAGGAAGGGGGAAGAAAGGAGATGGGGAATGAGGGGGAAGGAAGGAGATGGGGAGAAGGAAGGAGATGGGGGTGAAGGAGGGGGGAGGAAGGAGATGGGGGGAAGGTAGGAGATGGTGGGAAGGAGGGGGGGGGAAGTAGACGGGGGGATGTAAGGGGGAAGGAGGGGGGAAGGAAGGAGATGGGGGAAGGAGGGGGAATAAAGGGGGAAGGTAGGAGAGGGGGAAGGAAGGGGGACGAAAGGAGGGGGAAGGTAGGAGGGGAGAAGACTGGAGAGGGGGAAGGAAGGAGAGTGGGGGGGGAGGAAGGAGGGGGGGGAAGGACAGGGGAGAAAGAAGGGGGAAGTAGATGGGGGAAGGTGGGGTGTAAAGAAGGGGGAAGGAGATGGGGGAGGGGGGCAAGGAGATTGGGGGAAAGAAGGAGACGGGGAGGAAGGGAGGAAGGAGGCGATGAAGGAGATGGGTGGAAGGAAGGAGATGGGTGGAAGGAAGGAGAGGGGCAAGGGGTGGGACCGAGGGGGGAAGGAGAGAGGGGAATGAAGGAGATGGGGGAAGGAGGGGGGCAGTAGGGGGGAAGGAAGGAGGGGGGGCGGAAGGAAGGAGAGGGGAGAAGAAGGAGAGGTTGGGAGGGAAGCAGGAGTGGAAGGAAGGAGAGGGGGTGAAGGAGGGGGAGAGGAAGGAGATGGGGGAAGGAGAGGGGGGTGAAGGCAGGAGATGGGGAAGGCGAGGGGTGGAAGAAGGGGGGAAGGAAGGGGGAAGGATAGAGGGGGGAAGGAAGGGGGAAGAAAGGAGATGGGGAGAAGGAAGGAGATGGGGTTGAAGGAGGGGGGAGGAAGGAGATGGGGGGAAGGAAGGAGATGGTGGGAAGGAGGGGGGTGCGAAGTCAGGAGATGGGGGGAAGGAGAGGGGGGAAGGAGGGGGAATAAAGGGGGAAGTCAGGAGAGGGGGATAGAAGGGGGACAAAAGGAGGGGGAAGGTAGGAGATGGGGTGAAGGAGAGGGGGGAAGTAGACGGGGGGATGTAAGGGGGAAGGAGGGGGGAAGGAATGAGATGGGGAAGGAGATGGAGGGAAGGAGATGGGGTAGGAAGGAGATGGCGAGGAAGGAGAGGGGGAGGATGGGGAAGGAAGGAAAGGGGTGGAAGAAGAGGGGGGAAGCAAGGAGGGAGGAAGGAGATGGGGGGCGGAGAGGGGGGAAGGAAAGAGGAAGGAAGGAGATGTGGGAAGGAGAGGGGGAGGAGAGGGGGAAGGAAGGGGGAAGGACGTAGATGGGGGAAGGAGGGGGGAAGGAGAGGGGAGGAAGGAAGGGGGAAGGAAGGAGATGTGAAAGGAAGGAGATGGGGAAGTGGGGAAGGAGAGGGGGAAGGAGAGGGGGAAAGGGGGGGAAGGAAGGGAGAAGGAAGGAGATTGGGGGAAGGAGAGGGGGAAGGAGAGTGGGGGAAGGAGGGGAGAATGAACGAGATGGGGTGAAGGAGGGGGGAGGGAGAGGGGGAAGGAAGGGGGAAGGAAGGGGGTGGAAGGAGGGGGGAAGGAAGGAGATGGGGAAGGAAATGGAAGGAAGGAGATGGGGGTAGGAAGGAGATGGGGAGGAAGGAGAGGGGGAGGAGGGGGAAGGAAGGAGATGGGGAAGGAAGGAAAGGGGTGGAAGGAGAGCGGGGAAGAAAGGGGGAGGAAGGAGATGGGGGCGGAGAGGGGGGGAAGGAAACAGGAAGGAAGTAGATGGGGGAAGGAGGGGGGAAGGAGAGGGGAGGAAGGAAGGGGGAAGGAAGGGGGTGGAAGGAGGGGGGAAGGAAGGAGATGGGGAAGGAAATGGAAGGAAGGAGATGGGGGTAGGAAGGAGATGGGGAGGAAGGAGAGGGGGAAGGAGATGGAGGGAAGGAGATGGGGGTAGGAAGGAAATGGGGAGGAAGGAGAGGGGGAGGAGGGGGAAGGAAGGAGATGGGGAAGGAAGGAAAGGGGTGGAAGAAGAGGGGGGAAGAAAGGGGGAGGAAGGAGATGGGGGCGGAGAGGGGGGGAAGGAAACAGGAAGGAAGTAGATGGGGGAAGGAGGGGGGAAGGAGAGGGGAGGAAGGAAGGGGGAAGGAAGGAGAGGTGAAAGGAAGGAGATGGGGAAGGGGGGAAGGAGAGGGGGAAGGAGAGGGGTAAAGAGAGGGGGGAAGGAAGGGGGAAGGAAGGAGATTGGGGGAAGGAGAGGGGGAAAGGAAGGGGAAGGAAGTGGGGAGGAAGGGGGAAGGAAGGAGATGGGGGAAGGAGGGGGGAAGGAAGGTGGAAGGAGGAGATGGAGGGGAAGGGGGAAGGAAGGTGGAGGGAAGGAGATGGGGAAAGGAGGAGGGGGAAGGGGAAGGAAGGGGGAAGGAAGGAGATGGGGAAGGAGAGGGGGGAAGGAAGGGGGAAGGAAGGTGGAAGGAAGGAGAGGGGGAAGGAAGGGGGAAGAAAGGAGATGGAGAAGGGGGGGGGGAAGGAAGGGGGAAGGAAGGAGATGGGGGAAGGAAGGAGATGGGGATGGAAGGAAATGGGGGAAGGAAGGAGGAGGGGGAAGGAAGGAGAGGGGGAAGGAAGGAGGGAGGTAAGGAAGAAGAGGGGGGAAGGAAGGAGAGGGGGAAGGAAGGAGAGTGGGGGGGAAGGAAGGAGGGGGGGTAGGAGAGGGGCGGAAGAAGAGGGGGTGAAAGAGAGGGGAGGGAAGGAAGGAGTGGGGAAAGGAAGAAGAGGGGGGCAGGAGAGGGGGAAGAAGGGAGGAGGAAGGAGGTAGGAAGGAAGGAGAGCGGGGGAAGGAGAGGGGGAAGGAAGGAATCCAGGGAAGGAAGGAGATGCGGGAAGGGGGGAAGGATGGGGGAAGGAAGGGGAAGGAAGGAGGGGGGCAGGTGGGGGGAGGAAGGGGGAATGAAGGATGGGGGAAGTAAGGGGGAAGGAAGGAGCTGCGGGAAGGAGAGGGGGGAAGGAGGGGAAGGAGGGGGGAGGAAGGAGAGGGGAGGAAGGAAGGGGGAAGGAAGGAGAGGTGAAAGGAAGGAGATGGGGAAGGGGGAAGGAGAGGGGGAAGGTTAGGGGTAAAGAGAGGGGGGAAGGAAGGGGGAAGGAAGGAGATTGGGTGAAGGAAAGGGGGGAAGGAAGGGGAAGGAAGGGGGGGAGGAAGGGAGAAGGAAGGAGATGGGGGAAGGAGGGGGGAAGGAAGGTGGAAGGAGGAGATGGAGGGGAAGGGGGAAGGAAGGAGATGGGGGAAGGAGAGGGGGCAGAAGGAAGGGGGAAGGAAGGTGAAAGGAGGAGATGGAGGGGAAGGGGGAAGGAAGGTGGAGGGAAGGAGATGGGGATAGGAGGAGGGGGAAGGGGAAGGAAGGTGGAAGGAAGGAGATGGGGAAGGAAGGAGATGGGGAAGGAGAGGGGGGAAGGAAGGGGGAAGGAAGGAGAGGGGGAAGGAAGGGGGAAGAATGGAGATGGAGAAGGGGGGAAGGAAGGGGGAAGGAAGGTGATGGGGGAAGGAAGGAAATGGGGGAAGGAAGGAGGAGGGGGAAGGAAGGAGAGGGGGAAGGAAGGAAGGGGGTAAGGAAGGAGAGGGGGGAAGGAAGAGAGAGGGGGAAGGAAGGAGAGTGGGGGGGAAGGAAGGAGAGGGGGGAAGGAGAGGTGTGGAAGGAGAGGGGGTGAAGGAGAGGGGAGGGAAGAAAGGAGGGGTGAAAAGAAGAAGAGGGGGAAGGAGAGGGGGAAGAAGGGGGAGGAAGGAGGGAGGGAAGGAAGGACGGGGGGGAAGGAGAGGGGAGGAGGAAGGAGACGGGGGTAGGAAAGAGATGGGGGGAGGGGGGAAGGAAGTGGGGAAGGAAGGAGGGGGGCAGGTGTGGGGAGGAAGGGGAATGAAGGAGGGGGATAGGATGGGGTATGGAAGGGGGAAGGAAGGAGAGGGGGAAGGAGGGGTGAAGGAAGGGGGAAGGAAGGAGATGGGGAAGGAGAGGGGGAAGGAAGGGGGAAGGAAGGAGATGGGGAAGGAGATTGGGCAAGAAAGGGGGAAGGAAGGTGATGGGGGAAGGAAGGAGAGGGGGAAGGAAGGAGCGGGGTAAGGAAGGAGAGTGGGGAAGGAAGGAGAGGGGGGAAGGAAGGAGAGTGGGGGGGAAGGAAGGAGGGGGGTAGGAGAGGGGCGGAAGAAGAGGGGGTGAAGGAGAGGGGAGGGAAGGAAGGAGTGGGGAAAGGAAGAAGAGGGGGGCAGGAGAGGGGGAAGAAGGGAGGAGGAAGGAGGTAGGAAGGAAGGAGAGCGGGGGAAGGAGAGGGGGGGGAGGAAGGAATCCAGGGAAGGAAGGAGATGCGGGAAGGGGGGAAGGATGGGGGAAGGAAGGGGAAGGAAGGAGGGGGGCAGGTGGGGGGAGGAAGGGGGAATGAAGGATGGGGGAAGTAAGGGGGAAGGAAGGAGCTGCGGGAAGGAGAGGGGGAAGGAGGGGAAGGAGTGGGGAGGAAGGAGAGGGGAGGAAGGAAGGGGAAGGAAGGAGAGGTGAAAGGAAGGAGATGGGGAAGGGGGGAAGGAGAGGGGGAAGGAGAGGGGGAAATAGAGGGGGGAAGGAAGGGGGAAGGAAGGAGATTGGGGGAAGGAGAGGGGGGAAGGAAGGGGAAGGAGGGGGGAGGAAGGGAGAAGGAAGGAGATGGGGGAAGGAGGGGGGAAGGAAGGTGGAAGGAGGAGATGGAGGGGAAGGGGGAAGGAAGGAGATGGGGGAAGGAGAGGGGGGCGGAAGGAAGGGGGAAGGAAGGTGGAAGGAGGAGATGGAGGGGAAGGGGGAAGGAAGGTGGAGGGAAGGAGATGGGGAAAGGAGGAGGGGGAAGGGGAAGGAAGGTGGAAGGAAGGAGATGGGGAAGGAAGGAGAGGGGGGAAGGAAGGGGGAAGGAAGGGTGAAGGAAGGAGAGGGGGAAGGAAGGGGGAAGAATGGAGATGGAGAAGGGGGGGAAGGAAGGGGGAAGGAAGGAGATGGGGGAAGGATGGAGAGGGGGGATGGAAGGAGAGTGGGGGGGAAGGAAGGAGGGGGGTAGGAGAGGGGCGGAAGAAGAGGGGGTGAAGGAGAGGGGAGGGAAGGAAGGAGTGGGGAAAAGGAAGAAGAGGGGGGCAGGAGAGGGGGAAGAAGGGAGGAGGAAGGAGGTAGGAAGGAAGGAGAGCGGGGGAAGGAGAGGGGGGGAGGAAGGAATCCAGGGAAGGAAGGAGATGCGGGAAGGGGGGAAGGATTGGGGGAAGGAAGAGGAAGGAAGGAGGGGGGCAGGTGGGGGGAGGAAGGGGGAATGAAGGATGGGGGAAGTAAGGGGGAAGGAAGGAGATGCGGGAAGGAGAGGGGGGAAGGAGGGGAAGGTGGGGGGAGGAAGGAGAGGGGAGGAAGGAAGGGGGAAGGAAGGAGAGGTGAAAGGAAGGAGATGGGGAAGGGGGGAAGGAGAGGGGGAAGGAGAGGGGTAAAGAGAGGGGGGAAGGAAGGGGGAAGGAAGGAGATTGGGGGAAGGAGAGGGGGGAAGGAAGGGGAAGGAATTTGGAAGGAGGAGACGGAGGGGAAGGGCGAAGGAAGGTGGAGGGAAGGAGATGGGGAAAGGAGGAGGGGGAAGGGGAATGAAGGTGGAAGGAAGGAGATGGGGAAGGAAGGAGATGGGCAAGGAGAGGGGGGTAGGAAGGTGGAAGGAAGGGGGAAGGAAGGAGAGGGGGAAGGAAGGGGGAAGAATGGAGATGGAGAAGGGGGGAAGGAAGGGAGAAGGAAGGAGATGGGGGAAGGAGGGGGGAAGGAATTTGGAAGGAGGAGACGGAGGGGAAGGGCGAAGGAAGGTGGAGGGAAGGAGATGGGGAAAGGAGGAGGGGGAAGGGGAATGAAGGTGGAAGGAAGGAGATGGGCAAGGAGAGGGGGGTAGGAAGGTGGAAGGAAGGGGGAAGGAAGGAGAGGGGGAAGGAAGGGGGAAGAATGGAGATGGAGAAGGGGGGGAAGGAAGGGGGAAGGAAGGAGATGGGGGAAGGAAGGAAATGGGGGATGGAAGGAGGAGGGGGAAGGAAGGAGAGGGGGAAGGAAGGAAGGGGGTAAGGAAGGAGAGGGGGGAAGGAAGAGAGAGGGGGAAGGAAGGAGAGTGGGGGTGAAGGAAGGAGAGGGTGGAAGGAGAGGGGGTGAAGGAGAGGGGAGGGAAGGAAGGAGGGGTGAAAAGAAGAAGAGGGGGAAGGAGAGGGGGAAGAAGGGGGAGGAAGGAGGGATGGAAGGAAGGACAGGGGGGGAAGGAGAGGGGTGGAGGAAGGAGACGGGGGAAGGAAAGAGATGGGGGAGGAAGGGGGAAGGACGTGGGGAAGGAAGGGGGAAGGAAGGAGGGGGGCAGGTGTGGGGAGGAAGGGGGAATGAAGGAGGGGGGTAGGATTGGGTATGGAAGGGGGAAGGAAGGAGAGGGGGAAGGAGATTGGGCAAGAAAGGGGGAAGGAAGGAGATGGGGGAAGGAAGGAGAGGGGGAAGGAAGGAGCGGGGTAAGGAAGGAGAGGGGGGAAGGAAGGAGAGGGGGGAAGGAAGGAGAGTGGGGGGGAAGGAAGGAGGGGGGTAGGAGAAGGGCGGAAGAAGAGGGGGTGAAGGAGAGGGGAGGGAAGGAAGGAGTGGGGAAAGGAAGAAGAGGGGGGCAGGAGAGGGGGAAGAAGGGAGGAGGAAGCAGGTAGGAAGGAAGGAGAGCGGGGGAAGGAGAGGGGGGAGGAAGGAATCCAGGGAAGGAAGGAGATGCGGGAAGGGGGGAAGGATGGGGGAAGGAAGGGGAAGGAAGGAGGGGGGCAGGTGGGGGGAGGAAGGGGGAATGAAGGATGGGGGAAGTAAGGGGGAAGGAAGGAGCTGCGGGAAGGAGAGGGGGGAAGGAGGGGAAGGAGGGGGGAGGAAGGAGAGGGGATGAAGGAAGGGGGAAGGAAGGAGAGGTGAAAGGAAGGAGATGGGGAAGGGGGAAGGAGAGGGGGAAGGAGAGGGGTAAAGAGAGGGGGGAAGGAAGGGGGAAGGAAGGAGATTGGGGGAAGGAGAGGGGGGAAGGAAGTGGAAGGAAGGGGGGGAGAAAGGGAGAAGGAAGGAGATGGGGGGAAGGAGGGGGGAAGGAAGGTGGAAGGAGGAGATGGAGGGGAAGGGGGAAGGAAGGAGATGGGGGTAGGAGAGGGGGCGGAAGGAAGGGGGAAGGAAGGTGGAAGGAGGAGATGGACGGGAAAGGGGAAGGAAGGTGGAGGGAAGGAGATGGGAAAAGGAGGAGGTGGAAGGGGAAGGAAGGTGGAAGGAAGGAGATGGGGAAAGAAGGAAATGGGGAAGGAGAGGGGGGAAGGAAGGGGGAAGGTGGGGGAAGGAAGGAGAGGGGGAAGGAAGGGGGAAGAATGGAGATGGAGAAGGGGGAGAAGGAAGGGGGAAGGAAGGAGATGGGGGAAGGAAGGAGATGGGGGAAGGAAGGAAATGGGGGAAGGAACGAGGAGGGGGAAGGAAGGAGAGGGTGAAGGAAGGAAGGGGTAAGGAAGGAGAGGGGGTAAGGAAGAGAGAGGGGGGAAGGAAGGAGTGTTGGAGGGAAGGAAGGAGAGGGGGAAGGAGAGGTGTGGAAGGAGAGGGGGTGAAGGAGAGGGGAGGGAAGGAAGGAGGGGTGAAAAGAAGAAGAGGGGGGAAGGAGAGGGGGAAGAAGGGGGAGGAAGGAGGGAGGGAAGGAAGGAGGGGGGAAGGAGAGGGGAGGAGGAAGGAGACGGGGGAAGGAAAGAGATGGGGGGAGGGGGGAAGGATGTGGGTAAGGAAGGGGGAAGGAAGGAGAGGGGGAAGGAGGGGTGAAGGAAGGGGGAAGGAAGGAGATTGGGAAGGAGAGGGGGAAGTAAGGGGGAAGGAAGGAGCTGCGGGAAGGAGAGGGGGGAAGGAGGGGAAGGAGGGGGGAGGAAGGAGAGGGGAGGAAGGAAGGGGGAGGAAGGAGGGAGGGAAGGAAGGACAGGGGGGTAAGGAGAGGGGAGGAGGAAGGAGACGGGGAAGGAAAGAGATGGGGGAGGAAGGGGGAAGGACGTGGGGAAGGAAGGGGGAAGGAAGGAGGGGGGCAGGTGTGGGGAGGAAGGGGGAATGAAGGAGGGGGGGTAGGATGGGGTATGGAAGGGGGAAGGAAGGAGATGGGGAAGGAAAGAGATGGGGGAGGAAGGGGGAAGGGACGTGGGGAAGGAAGGGGGAAGGAAGGAGAGGGGGAAGTAGGGGTGAAGGAAGGGGGAAGGAAGGAGATGGGGAAGGAGAGGGGGAAGGAAGGGGGAAGGAAGGAGATGGGGAAGGAAATTGGGCAAGAAAGGGGGATGGAAGGAGATGGGGGAAGGAAGGAGAGGGGGAAGGAAGGAACGGGGTAAGGAAGGAGAGGGGGGAAGGAAGGAGAGGGGGGAAGGAGAGGGGCAGAAGAAGAGGTGGTGAAGGAGAGGGGAGGGAAGGAAGGAGTGGGGAAAGGAAGAAGAGGGGGGCAGGAGAGGGGGAAGAAGGGAGGAGGAAGGAGGTAGGAAGGAAGGAGAGCGGGGGAAGGAGAGGGGGGAGGAAGGAATCCAGGGAAGGAAGGAGATGCGGGAAGGGGGGAAGGATGGGGGAAGGAAGGGGAAGGAAGGAGGGGTCAGGTGGGGGGAGGAAGGGGGAATGAAGGATGGGGGAAGTAAGGGGGAAGGAAGGAGCTGCGGCAAGGAGAGGGGGGAAGGAGGGGCAGGAGGTGGGAGAAAGGAGAGGGGAGGAAGGAAGGGGGAAGGAAGGAGAGGTGAAAGGAAGGAGATGGGGAAGGGGGAAGGAGAGGGGGAAGGATAGGGGTAAAGAGAGGGGGGAAGGAAGGGGGAAGGAAGGAGATTGGGTGAAGGAAAGGGGGGAAGGAAGGGGAAGGAAGGGGGGAGGAAGGGAGAAAAGGAAGGAGATGGAGGAAGGAGGGGGGAAGGAAGGTGGAAGGAGGAGATGGAGGGAAAGGGGGAAGGAAGGAGATGGGGGAAGGAGAGGGGGCAGAAGGAAGGGGGAAGGAAGGTGGAAGGAGGAGATGGAGGGGAAGGGGGAAGGAAGGTGGAGGGAAGGAGATGGGGATAGGAGGAGGGGGGAAGGGGAAGGAAGGTGGAAGGAAGGAGATGGGGAAGGAAGGAGATGGGGAAGGAGAGGGGGGAAGGAAGGGGGAAGGAAGGAGAGGGGAAGGAAGGGGGAAGAATGGAGATGGAGAAGGGGGGGAAGGAAGGGGGAAGGAAGGTGATGGGGGAAGGAAGGAAATGGGGGAAGGAAGGAGGAGGGGGAAGGAAGGAGAGGGGGAAGGAAGGAAGGGGGTAAGGAAGGAGAGGGGGGAAGGAAGAGAGAGGGGGAATGAAGGAGAGTGGGGGGGAAGGAAGGAGAGGGGGGAAGGAGAGGTGTGGAAGGAGAGGGGGTGAAGGAGAGGGGAGGGAAGGAAGGAGGGGTGAAAAGAAGAAGAGGGGGAAGGAGAGGGGGAAGAAGGGGGAGGAAGGAGGGAGGGAAGGAAGGACAGGGGGGAAGGAGAGGGGAGGAGGAAGGAGACGGGGGTAGGAAAGAGATGGGGGGAGGGGGGAAGGACGTGGGGAAGGAAGGGGGAAGGAAGGAGGGGTCAGGTGTGGGGAGGAAGGGGGAATGAAGGAGGGGGTAGGATTGGGTATGGAAGGGGGAAGGAAGGAGAGGGGGAAGGAGGGGTGAAGGAAGGGGGAAGGAAGGAGATGGGGAAGGAGAGGGGGAAGGAAGGGGGAAGGAAGGAGATGGGGAAGGAGATTGGGCAAGAAAGGGGGAAGGAAGGAGATGGGGGAAGGAAGGAGAGGGGGAAGGAAGGAGCGGGGTAAGGAAGGAGAGGGGGGAAGGAAGGAGAGGGGGGAAGGAAGGAGAGTGGGGGGGAAGGAAGGAGGGGGGTAGGAGAGGGGCGGAAGAAGAGGGGGTGAAGGAGAGGGGAGGGAAGGAGTGGGGAAAGGAAGAAGAGGGGGGCAGGAGAGGGGGAAGAAGGGAGGAGGAAGGAGGTAGGAAGGAAGGAGAGCGGGGGAAGGAGAGGGGGGGGAGGAAGGAATCCAGGGAAGGAAGGAGATGCGGGAAGGGGGGAAGGATGGGGGAAGGAATGGGAAGGAAGGAGGGGAGCAGGTGGGGGGAGGAAGGGGGAATGAAGGATGGGGGAAGTAAGGGGGAAGGAAGGAGCTGCGGGAAGTAGAGGGGGGAAGGAGGGGAAGGAGTGGGGAGGAAGGAGAGGGGAGGAAGGAAGGGGAAGGAAGGAGAGGTGAAAGGAAGGAGATGGGGAAGGGGGGAAGGAGAGGGGGAAGGAGAGGGGTAAAGAGAGGGGGGAAGGAAGGGGGAAGGAAGGAGATTGGGGGAAGGAGAGGGGGGAAGGAAGGGGAAGGAGGGGGGAGGAAGGGAGAAGGAAGGAGATGGGGGGAAGGAGGGGGGAAGGAAGGTGGAAGGAAGAGATGGAGGGGAAGGGGGAAGGAAGGAGATAGGGGTAGGAGAGGGGGCGGAAGGAAGGGGAAGGAAGGTGGAAGGAGGAGATGGAGGGGAAGGGGGAAGGAAGGTGGAGGGGGAAGGAAGGAACGGGGTAAGGAAGGAGAGGGGGGAAGGAAGGAGAGGGGGGAAGGAGAGGGGCAGAAGAAGAGGTGGTGAAGGAGAGGGGAGGGAAGGAAGGAGTGGGGAAAGGAAGAAGAGGGGGGCAGGAGAGGGGGAAGAAGGGAGGAGGAAGGAGGTAGGAAGGAAGGAGAGCGGGGGAAGGAGAGGGGGGAGGAAGGAATCCAGGGAAGGAAGGAGATGCGGGAAGGGGGGAAGGATGGGGGAAGGAAGGGGAAGGAAGGAGGGGTCAGGTGGGGGGAGGAAGGGGGAATGAAGGATGGGGGAAGTAAGGGGGAAGGAAGGAGCTGCGGCAAGGAGAGGGGGAAGGAGGGGCAGGAGGTGGGAGAAAGGAGAGGGGAGGAAGGAAGGGGGAAGGAAGGAGAGGTGAAAGGAAGGAGATGGGGAAGGGGGAAGGAGAGGGGGAAGGATAGGGGTAAAGAGAGGGGGGAAGGAAGGGGAAGGAAGGAGATTGGGTGAAGGAAAGGGGGGAAGGAAGGGGAAGGAAGGGGGGAGGAAGGGAGAAAAGGAAGGAGATGGAGGAAGGAGGGGGGAAGGAAGGTGGAAGGAGGAGATGGAGGGAAAGGGGGAAGGAAGGAGATGGGGGAAGGAGAGGGGGCAGAAGGAAGGGGGAAGGAAGGTGGAAGGAGGAGATGGAGGGGAAGGGGGAAGGAAGGTGGAGGGAAGGAGATGGGGATAGGAGGAGGGGGGGAAGGGGGAAGGAAGGTGGAAGGAAGGAGATGGGGAAGGAAGGAGATGGGGAAGGAGAGGGGGGAAGGAAGGGGGGAAGGAAGGGAAGAGGGGGAAGGAAGGGGGAGATGGAGAAGGGGGGGAAGGAAGGGGAAGGAAGGTGATGGGGGAAGGAAGGAAATGGGGGAAGGAAGGAGGAGGGGGAAGGAAGGAGAGGGGGAAGGAAGGAAGGGGGTAAGGAAGGAGAGGGGGAAGGAAGAGAGAGGGGAATGAAGGAGAGTGGGGGGGAAGGAAGGAGAGGGGGAAGGAGAGGTGTGGAAGGAGAGGGGGTGAAGGAGAGGGGAGGGAAGGAAGGAGGGGTGAAAAGAAGAAGAGGGGGAAGGAGAGGGGGAAGAAGGGGGAGGAAGGAGGGAGGGAAGGAAGGACAGGGGGGAAGGAGAGGGGAGGAGGAAGGAGACGGGGGTAGGAAAGAGATGGGGGAGGGGGGAAGGACGTGGGGAAGGAAGGGGGAAGGAAGGAGGGGTCAGGTGTGGGGAGGAAGGGGGAATGAAGGAGGGGGTAGGATTGGGTATGGAAGGGGGAAGGAAGGAGAGGGGGAAGGAGGGGTGAAGGAAGGGGGAAGGAAGGAGATGGGGAAGGAGAGGGGGAAGGAAGGGGGAAGGAAGGAGATGGGGAAGGAGATTGGGCAAGAAAGGGGGAAGGAAGAGATGGGGGAAGGAAGGAGAGGGGGAAGGAAGGAGCGGGGTAAGGAAGGAGAGGGGGGGAAGGAAG